>NC_137103.1:21915197-22300197 GCF_949357685.1 Gobio gobio
AGAATGACTCTTGAAGGACCAGCACCACATCCTCTAGTACCACTGTTTGAAGAATTCTTCTTCCAGAATCTGGCAGTACGTTTTGGGAGTTCATTTTAGTCCATCCTGAAGTCCGTTTTGCAGAGATGGACTAAAAATGTACTCCCAAAACGTACTGCCAGATTCTGGAAGATGAATTCTTCAAACAGTGGTACTAGAGGATGTGGAGCTGGTCCTTCAAGAGTCATTCTCAACCTATCTGTCCATAAAGCCTATAAAAAAACCTTCTTCATGTATTTTACAACACTTCAGCTTATGATTCTTATCTAGTGGGGGTCATTTTTTAGGATTCTTTACCTAACTGAAGTCTCTGAGATCCTGACACCTTGCACTTCTGGAGACTCCAGGTAGGTTGCAGCTCTGGAAAATGGTGGCGCTGGAGACTAAAGGGTTCCTGATGGTTTCACCCTTAATTCTTCACCTCAATTCTTAATTCTTTTGCAGTTAATAGGTGTCTTTTCTTCACCACCTGTTTTTGTCAGATCCTGCTGACCCAACGAGCATTTCACTGTCCAATGGTCACGCCTTAACTGCAATGTCTAGTATTGCATTAGTATTGCATCCTTCTCATGGGCATTTAATAATTTTTGACTTTTCAGTCTGAGTTAAATCTCTTTTTTGGCTCAATTTATCTGTAAAAGAAAACATGCCTAATAATTCTGCACACCTGAATATAAGGTGATTTTCATTTCCAGCCTTCATGAACAATTATATATCACTTATACATTATTAAATACTAAATCAATAGTAGTTATTAGGATTACTGTGGTTTGGAATTGGTCAAATGTGCCTGGAAAAAAAATATGATCAGAAAATCAACGTGCCTAATAATTCTGCACTCCCTGTAATTAGGAGTTTATTGAGGCAAACGTCATAGTTAATAGTGAGTTAATAGTGAGAATTGGACCCTAATCTAAAGTGTGACCATTTAACTTTTTATCAAGTAAATGGAGCATCACAGAGATGCACATGAGCTCAAGGTCACGTGTTTCTGAATCATCTACAAACAGTAGCTCTAGTCTGAGAGACTCAGGAAACAGGAGGCACTCTGGAGAGTAAAGGCAGGAAGCCCGGACAAATGCCTGAGCATCAGGAATACACTCTGAACTACTGTAGGAATGCAGGTTCAGAAAGGTCTCAGAGCAAAAATGCCACTAAAAATGTCAGAAATGACCAGATATCTAAAGGAATAGTTCACCAAATTCACCCTCATTTGTTCTAGATCTGTATTATGTTTAGTTTTTTTTTTGTGTTAGAAGAAAATTGCAATAATTTATTTAGTGGATTTTTTTCCACAAGTTTGCAAAACACATTCCAACCCAGAGAATGAGAATTTCTCAGCAATCCATAAAAATGTCCCCGCCCACTTCTATGATTGTGTAATATTATGTTCCAAGGCAGTACTGAAATCTGAAATACTGAAATCCAAGCAGTAGTGAGTAGATCCAGCCACAGTCCTGGATCATATTAGTCACAAGAGCTCTTTGAGGCCACAACACTGTGGTGGGAAACAAAGAAAGAGAACAGTGCATTGCCTTGACCCATAGAATTCTATTGAAAGTTCATCCCAGTAATACTGCCAGCATGGAGACGGAAATAGAGCATAGCTTATATTAAACCCATAACATTCCTTTCAAATCTACCAAGACAGATATGGATGAGTAACTACAAACAGGCTAATACATTTTTAGATGCTTTTCTTGTAAGAACATCTATAGACAAGGCAGACATGAGTCATTTATCCTGATTACAATACAAGTTAATGAGAAGACGGCACTCCAGGTGCCAACACTTGCGCTATTTGTTTTTACAAATGATCTAAGGCAGGACGAGAACAAAAATAATATACTACTCATCATGAGATTACATGTGACATCATCATTTTGTGCTAAACGTGAATCACTCGAGCAGGTGCAGAGGGTCTCGAAGGGCTGGGTTGGGTGGTCTGTAGTGTTCCCTCTAATATTTGTTTTTGCTTAGCAGAACTACATCTACTGGGAAACTAAATCTTCAGACACCTGAGCAGAAATATCAGGATTTCCAACTTTGGTTGCCTGGCTATTGTGAGATTTTAATAACATCGGCTGAATCATTGACATGCCACTAATGGGAGTTTTAAGGATCCAGTGATTCATTTTATTGTGCATATGAAAATTACCCAAATACTATACCCAAATGTTGTACTAGATGCACTTTTTCGAAACTGTCCATATTAAAGGGATAGTTCACTCGAAAATGAAAATTCTGTCATAATTTACATTAAGTGTAGCGTGAGCTCTGACAGGTCACGTCAGTCAAGCTGATTCTCAGCTGACCCACATCTATCTATAGGAGTTCGATGCCTATCACAGCATCTATATATAAGCTCCTTCATTATTATCATCAGCTATCACGTTTCTCAGGAGCTAATTGACGGTAAGCCCCTCCCCTCGAATGCAGATGAGCCAATGGCAGTTGAGTATCAGTTGCACGCGACCGGAACTCGGACATCTTTAGGTTTCAGCGCCATAGAGAAACATTGGAAAATCCGAAGCTCTCATCGGTTTAATAGTGTTTATGCTACAAAAATGGTAAACCGATGTGCCTGGGGTACTGTAACACTAATTCTAGGTATCCTGGAAGGATTTTATGTTTGTCATACTCTCATTAAGTTATGATTAAAGTCCCTGCTAACATACAAACCGCAATAACTAACTGTTCTCAAAAACACATAAACGAAGGTCTATGTCACAGATTTTATTGTGATTTATCGTCTAATTTGTTTTTGTCTATATATTTTTTATATTTCTGTTAGCTTAGATATATGTTTAAGGTCTGCATTATCTGTCTTACTAAGGAGGGATTCCTATTTTGATGGGTATTATAGTCTACGAGTAGTGAAAGGGAGAGCTAACGTTAGCAGTTTATCGGAGTTGTTTTGCAGATACCAAGTTTAAAGTTTATTAGCACCCCCGAAAAGGCATACGGTCTGTATTTGTTTGTTTACTGTGAGTAAACATCTTGGGATAAGGGTTTCACACCGACAGCTGTCATTGTAAGACAGTTAGCAACTCCGTTTGTTTGTCCGAGTTAGCAACAGTAACTAAGGGGGGCGGGGCTTACAGATAGGTCAATTACCTTGAATTACCCAGAATTACTCTCAAGTTATCCCCGATTTATATGACTTTCTTTCTTCAGATGAACACAAACAAAGATTTTGTAGGAAAATAATCCATCTCTGTAAGTTAATATAATGCAATTGAATGGGTGGCACTCAGTTGATGCTTGAAAAACCACACAGCATTCGTGACGGTAATCCATACAAACCCAAAACAATGTCTTTTGAAGCGAAACGATAATCGTGTGTAAGAAAACTACAAATACTTGTAACTTTTTCTAAAAACTATACATCATTGCTTCCAGTTTTAATATAAGATAATATTTTAGACCGGATAAAAAATAAATATACTGTAATATAAGCATTTACGAGAGAGACATTGTGACATTAGTGCATTGTGAAGTTCACACGGAATTTACTGATATAATCTCTATGTGTATTTTTTTAAGTGTCAACCGTGCAGCACCCAATAAATGGCATTATATAAACTGACAGAGGATTTAATACAATTTAATAAAAAATCTGAAGAAAGAAAGTCATCGGGGTGGGATGAGGCTGAGTAAACGAGAGAATTTTCATTTTGGGTGAACTATGTCTTTTACTTTTCTATGTTGGTTAGCTAGCTAATTACCAGTACTCTCAACTAATTTATTTGTTTTTTTTCCTGTATTCCCTAAATGCAATATATATTTAAGATCCCATAACAGTTACTGTTATAAAAATACAACTTGTCTAAAATGTATAATGCATGAAAATGCATTAAAAAAGTGTTGTCTGTTTAACACGAATGCATGCATATTTTGAAGTTATAGCTATAGTTTGGTTGAGTTATAAATGGTTATGCCAATCTGTTGTGAAATGGAATTATGTGCATATGCATGTTCTGCACTGGTGAAAGCATCACTGGATTAAATTAAACACACTGGTAACACTTTACTTTAGGGTTCAGTTCTCGCTATTAGCTTACTAGCATGCATATTACTGGCTGTTTATTAGTACTTATAAAGCACAGATTAATGGCTTATTCTGCATGACCTTATTCTACATCCCTTAATCCTACCCTATACCTAAACAAAAATCACCTTACTAACTACTAATAAGCAGGAAATTAGGAGATTATTGAGGCAAAATCATAGTGTTTCGAAACAGTGATGACGTAACGAAGCCTCGTTTACTGAAATCACGTGACTTTGGCAGTTTGATACACGCTCCGAACCAATTGATTCGAAACAGAATATTCGTAAAGCTTCGTGAAGCAGTGTTTTGAAATCACTAAATTATATATCAGAATACTATTTTTCATAAAAATTTGAAAATATTAAGCAAGCAATGTTTTTTGCTCACACTCTTGGGTGTTAAAAAGTGAGACGTGCAGCCATTTTATAGAATACAGTTTTGTGTTCCATAAAAGAAAGAAGGTTGTGCAGGTTTGGATTGACATGAAGCTGAGTAGCCCAAACAGACTGTTCATTACTGAGTGAAATATTTGTTTATATTGGCCTTGCATTGCTGTTATTTTCCTATCAAGGTCTTAAAATTTACTAAAGCTAGGATGCAGGGTCAGAAAAGCTATGATTTAGTACTTGTCTCACAAATATAATCAGCAATGTTTGTGCTGTTTAAATGATGTGCAGTCATCCATCTCTGATTAAAAGAACAATCTTTTTTTCTACACAATTTGAGTCTGTCTTTTTATTATTTTTGTATGGTCTGCACAGAAACAACATCAGAGGTGCACGACTGAACACTCCCGGCTACTGAGTTCCTCTTCACCAACCCTAACTGTTTCCCATCATTGGGAAGGTCCAGTGACTGTGGATGTATTTATGTAAGGGCTGATGCCAGAAGA
The DNA here is from genome assembly GCF_949357685.1 of Gobio gobio. Lineage (NCBI taxonomy): Eukaryota > Metazoa > Chordata > Actinopteri > Cypriniformes > Gobionidae > Gobio > Gobio gobio. The sequence continues at coordinate 21,920,183 of NC_137103.1, forward strand.
CTTGCACACACAAGGATTTGCATCTTGTAAATGCCATGACGCAATTACTGTATAATGACTTTGTACTGTTGTTTAAATTTCTATTCATTTGTTTGACATCTCAGTTAGTCTCAGTGTCATTTGGATACTTAGCACCGATGTAAGATATCTAATAAAGAATAACGTCATTGGTGATCTGCAGATCCATACAAAGTAAACAGTGGGCAGGTCATGTAATTTAAAGCATGCTAGTGATGTCATGACAGTGAGGAGACATCTGACTCAACAAATCAGATACAATACTTTGGTTAGACGTTTTGGCTGAGGGCTGAACATATTTCAGCATGATCAAAGGGTAGGGCATATAAATTTCATGAAGATGTGAACCTGAGAGTGACTTCAGCCGGCTCTACAGCGAGGTATATGCAGATCTCTGCCAGCGCACTGTCTTTGGCTTTAAAAGGTAAATGTGAGCTTCATTCTCTCAACTTCCCCTAATGGGTGCCAGAGAACACACAGACACAAAAACAGACTGGGCTAGAGAGAGAGAATGAGAGAGAGAGAGCTGGTGAAATAGAGTGTGAGGAAATCCAGACCTCCATCTATGTGTGTGTGTGTGTGCACTGTTAATGCCATGCCAACAACTGTACAGAATTATACACACGCAGACCCATATACAGTCATGCTGAGCTCTTTTGGGGGTCAATTGAGTAAAAAAAAAAGCGCTCAATTAAAACTCTGTTCCCACGGCTTTATGAATTGACAGTGCACTGAATGTTTTACATTTACATATTTTGCTGATGCTGTTTATGTTTGATTTAGAGGGTCATTCTAGTAATAGAACAGAATGAACAAAAATGGAAAGCATCTCTGCTATTAAAGGCTGTCGTGCCAAAAGATCTGGTCTAAGTGCTTAATCTCCATTGGGAGCATTCAGGAAAGCCCATTAAGAAAAAACGCTGGGAAATAAGGCCAATAGTGACTTTTACCCTCTAAAACACAAACAAATAAACATTCTTAAGGCCAGAACGTGCAGGTCAGTGTGCTTGGATGATGGGAAAATCCTCCTGGATCTGATTCCAATTGATTCTCTCTGGAACTTTAGGCCAAGGGTTACGGGTCAAAGGTAGGGTCATGAATGCTCACATATTGAACTCATTCAACTTTTGCTACAGAACGCAGCTCACAGACACTTTTATTTATTAGGACATTTATCACATGTTGGTTCATCTCATTTTTTGTAAAGGGTTTATTTTATACAGTAACTAAATATATATATATATATATATATATATATATATATATATATATATATATATATATATATATATATATATATATATATATATATATATATATATATATATATATATATATATATATATACAAATAATAGGGCTTTTTCTGTGTGATATGATTTTTTAAAGTGTCCCTATTATGCTTTTTTGAATATTACCTTTCATTCAATGTATAATATAGCTGATTGTGAATGTAAAAAGACAATTGAATTGTGAAATTTTAAAGATCAAAGTGTACCACAAACAAAGTTATTGGCCGTGTCCCAGATGGCACCCTAAACCCTTGCGGTCTTCCTACGAGTCCGCACTTTCGTGACGTAACGCCGATTTGACTGTCGGGAAGAAGTCCGCTGCCGAGCTCGCATCAGTGCACCCTTCTGAGACCTAAAATGACAAATGGTACACCCTACGGTCTTGTACGGCAGCCATTGTAAGTCCACAAGACCGAAAGTGCATTTGAAGTGTGCCGATATGCATTCTGAACTGCTGAAACAAGTCGTCAGCAATCCCAGTCTCACTTCCTTTAACAAAATTGCATAAAGCCAGTCTATGGTCTTCCTTGGCTGCCCGTGAATGACGTCTACTTTGACCCACCCTCAGACACTCTAGTTGTAGCTGAGGCCTAGACAAGTTTGGTTTGTGTTGTCGACGTATCAATAAGATTCTGTTTTCAGCGCTGCAAATCCACTATACATACACTTCAAGAGGATGAGGACTCGTGCTGAAATTGATACGGAAAAACCAACGCTATCATTCGTATTACTGAGAATCAAGCACTGAGGAAGCTTCCGTCCGGAGCTAAAATTTCGATATGGTGATAGGCGTTTTGTTACCGACACATGTTGTAAGCAGAAGACCAATCACAACAGACTGGGCCGTCTGACCAATCAGAGCAGAGTAGGCTGGCAGGGGTTTAGAGAGACTGAATCTTCGAAGGAACCATTTTCAGACTCTTTGAGAAATTAGGTAATGTGGATGTATATTATGAGAACATTATGATGTGTTTTTTGACATTGAATGTTAGGAACCTTTAAAATAGCATAATATAGGCACACTGAAATATTGTTTTTTAAAGGAATAGTTCACCAAAAAGTCAAAAAAGTTTGTCATAATTTACTAACCCTCATGTTTCAAATCCAGTGTGTCATACTCCAATAGTACAGACTTCGATACCAAGTCGGTACTGAAATTTTAAAAAATGTGACGATACCAGCATTTCCCGTTAGCATTTTGAGCCCTGTTGAACGGATTCATAAACACCTCTAATTGGCCATCATGTTCATATGCTCAACATATATGTCTGTGATTGGCTACAATGATCAACGCTTCAAAAACATGTTGTAAATCGACGTCTTTGACGCTCTTCACCGAGTGCTTACACAGATACACACGGGAGCATTTGAAAGCAGGCGTCAAGCTGCGGACCGTCTATCAGCAGATATATTAGGGATCCGCTGAAAGATGCTTGCATTCAAATGCTCCCGTGTGTATCTGTGTAACGCCGCATTCACACGGGGCTTCTGCGTCATTCCTCAGTTGGCTGGGGGATAGCGCCTATTTGAACCACACATGATATGATATGCTGCCTGTCATTCAATGATAAACAGAGGACACGGACGGAATACAAGCATGATACATTCCAGATTCTCCAACCGTTTCTGCCGCCTCCTTCCAGGCCTGGTCTCTCCGGTTTGTGTCCCGGTATGTAAATAATGATTGGTAGTAAAGGACCGGGTGATTAATTATTCGCTTTTCCTCCATTTTAGATCGTTCTTCACTCTTCATTCACCTGTGTTTTAAACGAACGCTATTGGCTAGCGTCTGCTCTAGGATATTTGCATAGGGTGATCTGATTGGATGACGCCTGCGTTGGCGCTTGAAAAGTTGAGAAATCTTCAACTTTTGCTGCTTGCAACGCGAGTGAAGCGACGCAACGGAACCCACAATTCAGTTTGTCAACGCATGACGTCACCCATTCAAACGAGAAGCGTTGACGCAGACGCCCCGTGTGAATGCGGTGTAAGCACTCGGTGAAGAGCGTCAAAGACGTCTATTTACAACATGTTTTTGAAGCGTTGATCATTATAGCCAATCACAGACATAATATGCTGAGCACATAAACACACAAACTTCACACACAAACTTCAGTCACTTAATACTGAAATTGTATCTTTAGTCAACTATGACTTTGAGTACATTTTGACTGTTTTGAAAGTTTACTTGATAAAAAGCAATGAGTATTACACTTTTTTCTGTGTTACTGAAAATGGTATTAATATTGTCTATTGGTACCATGGCAACTCTAATTCAAATATTGAAATTAGAAAGCATAATCACACAGGCAGGTGAGACTGGCAGAATTTAATGAAAGCAGGTGTCTCTGTAAACCTCTCATATACACATCTGTAATTTTCGATACATTCTGAAATGTACTAACTGTGAATTTGACCATTCAACATAAGAGCCGCAGCAAAACTTCCATACATGGTGGTATGACTAACAGACAATGTATTAATGCATTCTATGTTAAACACTGCAGTCGCTTCATGTCACCAATGTTTCATGCTCATCTGGAGGTATATTTGGACACCATGTCAGGGGTTGCAGTTCATTTAACCTCCCACTGGAGCGGATTTTATTTAGTCTATGACTAACCTCTACAATGAAATATCTCCGGTCCTTGGGAAAAGCGATAGTCCAAATACACGCGAGGCTCTGGGACTGCTCCCACACAGATGAAGCACATATCCCCCAATCCTTTTTTCATAGGCCCTCTCTATTTTTTCCCCCACAGTATTTACACAGTGTTGCTGACTGGGCTAAAGGCCTGGAGTGGTTGCCATGGTTCATACTGTTGGTTTAGTAACAGATATCTCCCATAAGGAAGGCAGGAATCTAAACAGGATGGTGGAGAGATAGGTACAGAGAGAGGCACTAAGTGGGTGTCTGATAATGTCAAAATCTGAAGTGTCATCCTTGTCTGAAACCATGTTTTAGCAAAACATTTACAGTGGCCCAAAAAGTATTTGGCTATTTTAGCCACACTTTAAACAATATGGATGTCATTGCATTAGACCAAACCAAACCAAGTGTCATCAGCAAACAAATGACGCTAGAAAACACTCTTTGTGGTCACTGTGTTTATTCACAATGGTGCTTACACACTGGCGCTGACAACAGCTGCCTTTCAGTTCTCTGAAATAGGTGACTAAATAAAGTGTCAGAGGTGTTCAGCCATTGAAATTGAACCAAATTCCCCTGCTCCATTTGCAAACGCCTCCTCTTAACCTCAGATGCCAGAGCTAACTAATAAAGAATATGGGATAAAAAAATTAAATATTAATCTAAAAATGAGCATTATATTTAACATTGCATAATTCACCTACATACAGATGGGCTACAGATGAAATATGATAAATCAATACATTTATAAAAAATCCTGTGAAATACTACTCCAATTTGAAATGACTGTTTTATATTTTATTATGTTTTAAAATGCAATGTATTCCTGTCATGGCAAAGCTGAATGTTATCCTTCAGAAATCATTCTAATATGATGAATTGATGCTCAAGAAACATTTCTTATTGCTGTGCTGCTTAATATTGTTTTTTCATGATTCTTTGATGAACAAAAAGAACGGCATTTATTTGAAAAATAAATGTTGTAACATTATAAATGTAACATCAATTGAATGCGTCCTTGCTGAAAAAAAATTATTAATTTCTTACTTACTGAAAACGTTTGAACAATAGTGTGTGTAAACTAGAGGTATTATCATAAACTGTTTTAAGGTAAAAAGTTTCGATATTTAAAAAATTGCAAAGTATAGTAGATGTGTAGATGTGAATACTTTTAGTTCACAAAATCAAAAAACATTTAAAGCCACAATATGTAATTTTTTATCGCTTTTTCAAAACAAAGGCATAGCTTGATGATGCCTTGATTTCACAAAGCTTTTATTATGCCGCAGACAAGCGCTTCCGTTTATGCGTATGTGGCGTAACTCAACGCTGTTTTCTGTCAATGAATGTATCCAAACAGTTGCTCATCTGCATAATAAAACACATAATGTATTAAAGCGTCTTTGCTGTTTCCATGGTTTCTACAAAATAAAACCAAGAAATCGAGGGTAACGTGGGCGTATGATGTCATTGATAGGCGACGCATGAACATGACCTGAATCCTGGTTAAAATTGTTTATTTCTCTGGATTTAAACATTCTTGGAAACATTTGGGATAATGTAAGTACATAAGTCAACCAAAAATATAACATTGTTCAAGTGGTTTTTGGATATTTTAATCCAAATATCATACATATTGTGCCTTTAATGTAAAAATTGAGCATAAAGTGGATGCCTGGGTATTATTATTATTATTATTATTATTATATTTTAAAGTTAAAATTCAGGGGCTAATTGAGTTAACAGTGATCCAATCTGTTTCTTTTGGACCTGGGCCCTAAAACAACATCCTGCACAGCTGAACTGACCGTAACTAAAAAAATAACACCATCAGAATCAACACATCTGTAGAGAGTAGAATAAAAGAATAAAAGAAAGAAAAAAAGAAAGAAAGACACTGTCCAGCCATAGCAAGTCTTTTGGCGACATTCTCCTGATAACTGGCTTGGTCAGAGGATGTATTCTGCACAGATCCGCTACACTGAGATCCTGAGTTTACTATACTTTAAATGTGTTTAGATTAGGCCTCAATTGGTCCATATAGAGCATCTTTTGGTGTCTCGGCCCACGTGTTGCCACACGTGCCTCACATTGAATTAAGTAATTACAGTAAACAATGCGGCGAGTAAACACAGACTGTGGGGAAAAAATGTCCCTCGCATCGGTTTTGGGTCATTTTGTTGTTGTTTACATAGTTTTCTCCATGAACACGTCTATGTGAGCACATGAGATTCAATGTGTGTTGAGAGGCCTGGTTGGGCCCCACTTTTTGAGGAGCCAGAGGCACCTGCGCCGTTGTCTCAAGATTCTGGAATGAGCCCTCTGAGGCTCGGCTTATGAGTGCAGACAGGATCCAGCTGTAATACAAGTGAGAATGAGGCTGGGGAACTGTGCTATGGGAAGAGCTCAACCACTTCAACCAGACAATCAATAACATCACACGGACACATTACCTTGCATATCCTAACAGACATGCCCATGAGATTCAGAGACCTGGTTTATAAAAGCAAACGCCTCTTGAGCTGGAAATATCAAGTTTCCTTTGAGGAAACCATACAATGTTTATGTCACTTTGAGTAACATGTTGTTTTCATCTTAGAATAGTTCAAGGCTGGTGGAGTAATGATAGCTACAGTACGACACATGTTTAGCGTGTTTGGGTGGCAAACAGTTAAATTCATGTAACTTTTTTCCACAATTGGAATTTTAAGTAACCCTCGCTTTTTGTGTTTAAGTTAAGCTCAGTCGACTGCATTTGTGAAATCATTTTGATGACCACAAAAATTATTTCGAAAATATATATATGCGTGCGTGCGATTAATTTTTTTCAGTTTAAAATGTTACAAATATGCAATTATGCGTTAACACAATTAACGCAGCATTCCTTTTTTCTGTCATCCTTTGGCTAGAGTTACATTATCATGGTCTTATTCAATGCTTTTAAACCCTTCAAGCACGACAAGTATCATGCGGACAGACAGCGCACCAGAATAGTGTTTTCTTTCGCGCTGGAACAAACAATAACACACAATTATCCCAAAATGTCAGTTTTGGCGAGTATCCTCATAAGATCAGTCTTAAATGAGTTAAATAAAGTCTAAAATTAATGTAAAGAGTTGTGAGAAATTAATGTTAATCAAAGAACAAAGGTAACAGAGAAAATCACTCACTGCTCTTGACTATAGAACTTTTAAGGATTCATCTATATTTAATTTATAATCATTTATTTTATTTGTAATGTATGTTATATCTGTATCTCTAGCAGACAGCTAGATAACTTTATCCAATTTCTTTATATGTCCTAGCTTTCAACTACACTGTAGTGTTAAATGGCAATAATTAAGGTTTAAAATGGGGAGGGTCTTTTTCATCAGTAGCTGTATCCGCTTGTTAAGTCGTGATGTAAGGAACGCCATTTCTGGGTCCAAGCCTCAACTCATTTCACTTGAGAATGCCATTGACGGCCGTTTATAAGCGCTATTTATTCATATTAAGCATCAAACATTTTTAAAAGTTAAACATTTTAAATACTTACAGTCTACACAACAGTCTCTGTGCTCATAGCGTCACAGACATTAATATTTTAACGATTTATAAAAGATGAATCACTGTCTGGCCATCTGGAATTTTGGTATGGAGATAAAGGTTATGATAATATTTTTTTTCTAATATTACACCACATTTTGTGTGTATATTAGCACTGTTTGTTGTTTTTCTTGTGGTATGAGATGAGGACCCGGAAGCGCTGCCACGTGACGTCAGATTTAACAACCGGATTGATAGCAGTACTGGTACTGGCCTTCATTCATAAAAAGATGCCATTAAACAATACTGTCTTTATGTTTTTTTCTACATTCATTTAGAGATTAACTGTGAAATGATTACATTATAAACTAGATAAAAAAGTTTGTCGAGTCAAACTTTAAGTTGGCTTGAGAAAGCCGGACCAGAAAGTTTTAAAAAGGTGTAAAAGCTTAAAGTTTGACGGGTTTGAAGTCAATACAGTCTATCAGATAGATAGATAGATAGATAGATAGATAGATAGATAGATAGATAGATAGATAGATAGATAGATAGATAGATAGATAGATAGATAGATAGATAGATAGATAGATAGATAGATAGATAGATAGATAGATGGATAGATGGATAGATGGATAGATGGATAGATGGATGGATGGATGGATGGATGGATGGATAGATAGATAGATGCCATTAAACAACACTGTCTTTGTTTTTTCTACATTAATTTAGAGATTAACCGTGAAATGATAACATTATAATATATATTAAAACTGTATAAAACCGTAATTGTTTTTAATCGCGATTTAAATCACAGAAAAAAAATTGTGATTAATGTAGTTCATTTTATTAATCGATTGACAGCACTAATATTTATTTTAATCCCTCCAGAAATTGGTCCCAATAATCCTAACTCCAATGAATACCAAATGAATCAACAAATCAACAAAATTCCTACAGCCCTCAGGCCACAAAAGACAGACTAAAGGTCCTTTCACACTGGACGCGATTTTGACGCGCGAATAATTCGCGCGATGGTTTTATTGTTTGATCAGCTGTTTGTGTAATGAGTGCTTTCACACCGAACGCGAATGTGCTGCGGCGAAAAAACAATGTTTATTTTTTTCGTTTCGATGTCGATTTTGTTTAACACTCGCAGCGACAGAAAAGGCTTAAACCAATCACATACAAGGAAACAAAGGTGACGAAATGTCCAGTTGATGTCACTAGCCCTTCAACATTAACCTTTGCCAGGTATGGCATTTCTCACGAGATTACAGCTGTAGTTGTGTTTACAGCAGTACAGATGCAGCTGTGTTTGCCCACTGTAGGCTACAGATATTATAATCAATTAATAGATTTTTTTCTTTTAAATCTAATTGCGTCCGCAACTATGGGAAGTGAATGTGTTAGCAGCTCCGGATCGAGCCGTTCCTTTAGAGTGTGTGTGTGTGTGTGTGTGTGTGTGTGTGTGTGTGTGTGTGTGTGTGTGTGTGTGTGTGTGTGTGTGTGTGTGTCTCGTCAGATGCGCTGCTACCGTCTCTGTCTGGAGGAGCTCCTCAAATTGTCCCACAGACATTTGAAAGTAAGTGCGGAACCGGCCATGATAAAGTTTTAGCTCCTGTAGAAGATTAGCATACTCCCCTTCAGACTCTCTGTTCTTTAAGACTGGGTGCACCCAAAACCTTCTTCTCTGTCTTTTAAAGAAAATTAAAAGCTTGTCTCCACTGAATGATTACGTGTCCGTGTTTCTCAGCTGTCGGCGCGAATGTTTTGGAATGTTGGAGTTCTGAAACGTCGCAAACTCGCGTCGCGGCTGGTGTGAATGGTTTTGACGCGAACTATTCGCACACGAAATATTCGCTTTTTCCGCTTTGCTTTTTCGTTACGTGTCCGGTGTGAAAGGGCCTTAACTCCATTAAACAGACATGCACGTTTATACTGGCGGCCAGTACCATTAGCCCAAGGGGAGACAAAAACTCAACACAACATTTAACTTATTTTCCCATAAATATCAAGTCTAGAAGAAACATTTGGTCATAGTGTTCAGAGTAAACAATTGACCCTCTTATGCAATAAAATATATCATTTACATTGCATTGAACAGGAAATTTATCAGAGGCAACTCGGCTGTGTTGTCCCTGGAATACCCATTCCCTATAAGCAATGGTACGTTCCCAAACTTAGCGGAACAAATAATTCCTGCCACCATTTCCCCATCTAACTTTTCAGGCTATGGGACCAACAATACAGCACAAAGACAACAGGTATTTCATTACTTTCGCTGTACAACTAATAATCATATTAAAAAATTATAACTCCAAACTCTCATGTCAGTAAAACAGTCTTATTTGTGCATCCTTGTTTCCTTTCCTCACATCTAAGCTCTACCCACTTCGGAATGCGAGAGAAGAATACACCTGTGTGTCCTCGCTCATGACTCAGGAAGCTTCCTTGCTCCTCATTCCTTGCCTCCTCACAGTGCATTTAGAGAATTGAGATGCCCTTCAAGATGGTTGAGTTTGATTGGTTTCCGGGTCACGGGCTCGAGAACCAAGGGCGGACGCGACGAGGAAGCATCAATTTAAGTATTGAGAAGTACAAACTGCTTGTCCAACCCCAAAACACATCATTGGTTGAACTTGAGCCCCATTGAAAGAGAAAGACAGCATTTTTTTACAATACCCCTAGTGTCACACATCCCACTAGTAATATCTACTCACTAATTCTAATATTACATGAAAAACAAGCCAACTATCAAACACTCCCAAGCTTTAACTAGAATCAAAACAGGCATGTGTTGGTTCATTCAGTAGCTGTTTGCTACATCACTGTATGTCTTCTCTCTCACAAAATGACCTGCCACCCACTCCAGTCCCAGCTGTGCTAAAACATTGCTCACCAGCAGACCAACTGGACAACCACGGCAGAGATCCAAACGTGGGTGGACTGAAGACCAGCAGCTCGATTCTGTTCGCTAAAGGAAATCACTGAGTCTTACACACAATAGTCAATTGAGGGAAAGGATCCATTGCTGATTTGGCCACTAAACTAAACCACAAACAGATTATCCTGTCATTTCAATTCTTCCACGGGATCATTTGTAGCTTCCAGAAGATGCCAGCATCATCAGCCGTCATGAAAAAATGTGTTTTGAGTGTTACCAGCTTGCGGCTATCATTGAGGGGATTGAGGGGGATTTGATAGGGAACATATGGACAGTGTTGTTGGGCTAAACAAATCCTTTATATGGATTTTCCAAATCCGTTTTAAGATTTATTCACACTAAATACAAATTTTCAGCACAGATTCTCTTTTCTTACATATACTGCAACGAATATTTTTTTTTTTTATTTGGCAGCTCATTTCATTTTGTAATTGCTGGATTGGTGAATACATGATTTAAGAACGCAAACCTTACTTAGTAGGCCTTTCCTTATGTGAACATCTGACTATCCATATTATATTACTTCAGAGAATTTGCACTGCAGTTAAAAATTTTATGTTTGGTAATTTGAATGTTTTTGAAAGAACCGAGACACATTTTCTAACAAAAAGTAAAGCACAGCAATACTGTGAAATACTATTGCTTTTGAAATACTATTATAACAGTTTTCCATTTGAATATATTTTAAAATGTAATTTATTCCTCCTGGGATACAAAGCTGAACAAAGCATCATTACTCTAATCTTCAGTGCCACATGATTCTTCAGAAATCATTCTGATATGCTGATTTGATGCTCAAGAAACATTTCTTATTATTTGAAAACGCTTGTGCTGCTTAATATTTTTGTGGAAACTATTTTTTTTAATTAGGATTCTTTGATAAATAGAAAGTAAAATAGAAATAGAATAGAAATCTTTTGTGACATTATGTCTTTTACTATCAATTTAATACATCCTTAATGAATAAAGGTTTTCATTTCTTTAAAAAAAAAAAAATTAAACAGAATACCCTAAACGGAAATGTATATATTCTATACACATTTCAACCACAACAAATCTCAGAATAGTTAAAGGGGTGAAACACTCAGTTTCAGTCAATCTCGTGTAAATCTTGAGTACCTATAGAGTAGTATTGCATCCTTCCTATCTCCGAAAAGTCTTTAGTTTTATCATATTTATAAAAGAAAGAGTCTTATAAAAAAACGTCTTTCCGAAAAAGCCAGAGCGGCTGGGGGCATATCGTGTGGGCGGAGCTAAACAGCCATGAACGCGTGCAGCTATTGCGTTGAGAGCGTCTGAAAGCTGTGACATCCTTAAACGTGGAAAAGAAAACGTTATCCTAAATAAACCATGACTATCAATCAGATTCAACCACACATATATGATCCAGAATCTGATCCGGAGGCTGAAATTGAACAGAAGCAGTAACTACTACAGCAGGACGTTTCTATGTGGTATGTACTGTAACTGTATATATTTGCTTAGCGGCTTGTCATGCACGAGTTTTACAACATTTGTGTGTATTTACTCATGGTTTATGAGGTCATAAACCAGGTTTATAAGGACTTAAAGTTAGCAGTAGCAAGTGCACGTCATGTTGTTTACTGAAGTGCACTTACACACCGATAGCTAAAAAATCAAAGACATTTGAAGCAGTTTTACTCACCGCCTTCTTCCAAAGTGAACCCTAATCGCTGGGACCACTCCATCTTTCAGCATTAGACGAGCTACAAATCCAGAGTTGAACCGGGCCTTGTTTATAAAACGATCATCGCCGAAATGCAGGGAACAAACAAAAACACTTGCACAACTCCGTTGCTGCTCAGGAAAAAACAAACTCCATCTACTGTTCCAATAACGCTGGGTTTTTTGGGAAGCTGTACAGGGTTGTTTTGCCCTGACAAAAAAAGTTGTCTTCCCTAAAGCCGAGCACAGCGCGTTAATGGGCGAGCATTTGCTCTCTCACTCTGGTCGCGTGCCCTTCCGGGAGAAGAGCCCCTACGGGACCGTACAAAGACATTCCGCCCTTGCTGACGTCAGGTAGACTCGTACTCGAAAAAAACTTTCCGAAACTTGTGTGAAACCGGAAGGAGTATTTTTGGCACAAAAATACTCCTTAAAACGTGCAACTTTTTTAAAAAACTTTGTCCATGTTTAGCATGGGAATCTAAGTCTTTAACAGTGTAAGAAACTTAGTATGCCTGAAACTGCATTTCAACCCCCCCCTTAATAAATCCTGTTGCAGATCTAGGCAGGTGGAGCTGGGGAGGTGAAGGGTTTCAGAGTTTAAATGTTAACATCAGATAAATGCAGGGTCAGCAGAGGTCAATCTGATTGTGCCATGCGGTAATGGTGTGACTGCTTGCAGATTGCATGTAAAGACCTATCAGTCTGCGCCCTGTCGAGTTTCAAGATTATACAATCTCCAAATCAAATCTGTACATATATATTGTTTCCAAAAATGAAAGACTTCACTGTGTTAAACCTGTGGTGACATTTCATATGGAAATTATCTATGGTTTAAAGGGTTAGTTCACCCAAAAATGATAATTCTGTCATTAATTACTTACCCTCATGTCCTTCGACACCCGTAAGACCTGCGTTGATCTTCGGAACACAAATGAAGATATTTTAGTTGAAATCTGATGGCTCTGAAAGGCCTCCATTGGCACAATAGAGACAGAGCGTATTTAGGCCACGCCCACACCGGGGGGGGAAACAATCCAACGCTCTCCATTGACTTTGCATTGCGTAAGGCTGCCTCATTGTCATTTCGGACTTATGACAAAAAACAGAACTATGTCTAAAAGCTGATATGTGACAAGGTGTACAGCAAACAAGCTAAAAAAAAGAAATACGTTTTTATAAGCTGTCGACCCAAAAAAACGAGCGTTTAAGAAGATAAAAGTGGTACAGGCAATACGAAGTGAAGCTTCAACAGGAAGAATGGGTAAATTTTGGGATCCTGACACTCAGTATGCCTCAATATGTCTATGTGTGCAGTAAACATTTTGTGACTGTTAAGTCAAATATCCAAATGTCCGTTTTATATATTATATTTACTGTCGCTGATTACGTTCCCCTCTAGTCGCCGTAGTTCTCAGTGTAATATGACCCGGGCGCTCTGTCTCAATGCCCTGAATCCACTTTTTTGTACTTAAACGCTCGTTTTTTGGGTCAACAGCTTATAAAAACGTCTGGGTTTTTGCTTCTGGGTTTTGTTTAGCTTGTTTGCTGTACACCTTGTCACATATCAGCTTTTATACATAGGTCAGTTTTTTGTTATAAGTCCGAAATGACAAGGAGGCAGCCTCCCGCAATGCAAAGTCAATGGAGACGGTTTGATTGTTTCCCCCCCCGGTGGGTGTGGTCTTTAGATTATGCACAGGTCTCTATGCACGGTTCAGTCTCAAGACCCTTAAAAGGAACTAAAGACGTCGTTACTAAGTCCATCTCACTACAGTGGTTCTACAATAACTTTATGAATCGGCGAGAATAGTTTTTGCGAGTCGAATCAGCAGTTTGGATCGCCAAATTTCAGCAGTTTGGCGGTTTCACACGCAATCCGAATCATGATTCGACTCACTGATTCATAACGCTTCGAAGCTTCATGATTCCGTGTTGTGAAATCGTCATCACTATATAAGTCGTTATTTAGGGTTTTTTTGCGCACAAAAACTATTCTCGCCGATTCATAAAGTTATTGTAGAACCACTGTAGTGAGATGGACTTTATAACAACGTCTTTAGTACCTTTTAAGGGTCTTGAGAGTGAACCGTGCATTGTGCCAATGAAGGCCTTTCAGAGCCATCAGATTTCAACTAAAATATCTTCATTTGTGTTCCAAAGATCAACGGAGGTCTTACGGGTGTCGAACGTCATGAGGGTAAGTAATTAATGACAGAATTTTCATTTTTGGGTGAACTAACCCTTTAATGACTAAATGTAGGTTTAACCCCAGAACATCACATAATTGCCTCTATATAACCACTATCTCTGATTCTTTTGTGTGGCCTTTTAACAAATTACACATCTCACAACACTTCATTTTTTGGCCTGTGTGTTTGAACAATTCCTAGATACTCAAGTGGTTTCCATTCCATGGTGTGTTTATCATTGTGACATTTAAGTATAACACATGTAAGTGCACATGGAAGAAAAGCACATGTGCGTCAGAACATGTGTGAGAGGTCTGGGTGTGTGTCATACATGTATGTGAAACCTTCCTGTGAGAGACATAACATGACCTGATTCTATTCACTATAAAGACACGAGAGACTAAACTGTCTAGAAATAGATTATTGTTATCTCCTAAAGGGAGAGAGAGAGAGAGAGAGAGAGAGAGAGAGAGAGAGAGAGAGAGAGAGAGAGAGATTGATAGAGAGAGAGATTGATAGAAAGCGTGAATAATTCCTCTCCCTATTAAAAAAAATACTTACAAGTCACAGAGTAAGTGTTATTTGACAGGCAAAGGGATTAAAAACTGTAAAATCTATGAAACAATATATATTACATATATACTTATTTAAAATATATTACACTTATTACACTATATTACATAATAATAATAATAACCCCCACCCTAACCCTGATCAGAGAGACAGAGGATCTTGATACAATCTTGTCTTTTTTTGGTACAACTGTACCTGAGCAATAAAGCTTTATGTTCTTCAAATTGTAGACAGATAAGATATGATAGGATAAGACTGACTGACTGACTGTGAATCACTCCAAAGCAAAACTTCCTCTACAGGAAATGTGCCTCTACTGAGACAAATAGATGTCTTTAACATACGTCAAACCTCATGAGCATCTTTTCATCTGCCTTCAGCTTGGTTTCTTTCAAGTCACTCATGTTGATTACTCTTAGATCACTGTTTAGACTGCCAACCAAGTGGAAACTACAGGTCTAATTCCTGTGTTGAGACTAACACAAAAAAAGTAAAACTTTAGTAAAACAGGGGCATCTTTATCATACAGCCATAGTAGACAACAGGTATTTAAAATGGTTGGGATATAGGGTTTACTAGTTGACTGCGAATGTCATTAAGGTATTTACTAGTCCCTAATGACATATTTGACAAAAGTACTCATAAATAGTTTTACAACTCAAGGTCTTTTTTTTCTTTTTCTTTTTCACTTTGTAGTATATTGTGTTGTTTAATGGAAGCTAAAGGCCTATGGATCTATTTTGAAATTTAAATAGAGAGGAATGTTTCTCAAGACAGGAAATGTCCAAAACAATGTTATATGTACGTAAAAGAGACTAATCATCAAAAATCCAAAGATCCAAATCACTTACTCACAGGAAGGAAGAAGAGGCCAGGATAAGCATTCAACATCAGGAATTTGTTATGGAAACTTTCTCAATGAAGTCGTTAGGGTCTGTGTTTTTCAGTGAAACAACAATTTACTGCTTATAAGGTTGGCACTAACTGGGTTTTGGCCAGTCATTTTTTTAAAGTTGGAAAAACCCATGAAGTCTGAAAGTTATTAAGGCCTTGTATTTTGCATACTTGTAATTTTAAAGAGAGATTTAAAATCTGCCGGTTACAGGCTGGTGTACTGCAAACCCTTTGTTGTTGTCAACTACTGGATGGATGGATGGATCGAGGGATGGATGGATGGATGGATGGATGGATGGATGGACAGAAGGACGGATGGACAGACAGACAGACCGAGAGACAAAAACAAGTATAGATAGATATCGATATTGTCCCATGCTAAAAAATATGGCAGAGTTCACATTGCACGATTTTCAAAGTCATCAGATCACTGTTCTTTTCACACTCCATGACTATCTAGGGTAGCATTCAGTTGCTGCTGTGTGCACATTGCTTGATGGATCGATGACTTTACCATAGGAAGAAGCGCTGACAACCCTAGGTGTGTTCCATTCGACTGTAAGTGGACTACGAAGTGGACTTCACAGGGTATTTCGCCACCTTAAGTGAGATTCCAATCCGAAGGGAGCGAACATGTTCAGTTCGAAGGGCACTGCGAACGGCATAGGGAATAAGGGAACATCGATACATCAATTCACAGGAAGTGGAGAGCGAAAATCACCCAGCTGTCATTGCTCGTCACGTCACCAGTCTGAACTAATGATGGAGCAGAGCCGGTGGAAGAGTTTTTAAACAGCTCTGCTATGGAGGAGTTTATGCATGCATTTGAGTATTCATAAATATTTTTATTATTATACAAACTAGAGTATTTATGAATGGTTATAGTGTTGAATGTTACATTTGCATATTCGCTTGTATGAATATGTAAACAAAGTTAAAGTGTTGAGAAGCAGCTGAGGCGCTGTCATTTGTTTATTTTACTTTATTTACCTCAGGAGTGTTTATTATGCAGCTGCGCTTGGGAAAGAAAGCGCACGAGGAGACCATTAAGAACACATTTATACATAGGCTAATTAACCAAATCAAAATGTATTTTCATATTGAATGATAGTTACAATACAGCAAGTAGTCTATGTAATAAACCAATAAAACAAATAGACTAATACAGTATTTTGATTATATTTATTAGATACTGTGTGTTTTGTACATATGTAGGCCTATTATATGATTTTAAATTTGAAAGAAAAGTAAAATTGCAACATTTATTTATCTTAAATACAAATCTGCACGTCCCCGTCATTGCCTTTCTTTGATGACGTTGCAGTGCGTTCCAAATGAGCATTATTGTCAGCGAAGTCCACTTCAACTGATATACCGTGCTCAGGGAGTAGGGAGCAGTGAACACTGCGTAGGGACCCAGTCGAATGGAACACAGCTTCTGTCTGGTCCGCAAACTATGTTTCACAACCAAACACACGAGAGAAGGAAATAACGCAAGATCACGTGTGAGACTGGAATTGTTACTAAAAATGGTAGCCCACAAAAAGCTTGCGATCCACATTTTCTGTGCGCAGCGAAAAGGAGAAAAAGAAAAAAAGATTACGGAGGAGGAAATGGTTGGGGAGACGCGGGGAGCAATGATTGTATTCTGCAAAGAGAGTTGGAGGTAAATAAATCATTTTGCAATGTGCTGCTGTTGCGGCTGGTCAAGCAAATGTTTGTGCCTTGTTTCTGTTTGATAGAATTGTAAATATATCTATTAAAATACAGATATTCTGGTCTATAACGTCTCCCTGAACCTCCCGCTGCCCTGTATCTTTCTCTCTCATTGGCTGTAGGTCATCGTCGATGTACTTTTCAGTCAGAACACATTTCATACAGCAGGATTTTGAATCACCAACATGTCCTCATTTGCGATTCTCTAAGATCGTGCGAGTGAAAATTTGTCGGCGAGTGAAAATCGGGGCTAAAATCGTGCAATGTAAACTCGGCTTAACAGAGACTGCAGTCTCTTGTATGTGGGGGCAATGCCTTTATGTATCCATGAGTTTAATAACAGTTAGATCGCACAAACACCACTTAAAAAAAATCTCTCGGTGCCCAGTTCTCCCTGCCTACAATGCTCCTTTTGTTTATCCATGAGCTCTTTAAATATAGAGAGACTTTTTCCAAGACTCCACTGCTGAATATGGAAAGGGCACAGACAAAGTGGAAGATGGAAGGGGTGATATTTAAAGGAAATAAAAAAGTCCTTTGAGAAACAAGAGAAGAAGAGTCTCTTTCAGTATGGAAACATGAGGAAATGAAGATGGCATTCGGGAAATACAGACTTGTGGTATCTGTTTGAAGCAGGGAAACAGATAACATTTCCATAACAATACACGTGACATCTACAAAAAAGATTTCAAAATAATAATAATAATAATAGAATCTGTTTTCATCATCCATTAGGGCTGCTTGTTTCTTGCTGACTGAATGAATCTAATAGAGTCTTCAACATAAATTCATTTTTAATGTAGTGAGAGTAAAGAAATGGACTAGAATGTGTGTGATCAAACGGACACTGGGCAAACAATCAGTTCAACGGATCTTTCCACTGAGACTCCACCGCGTCCTCTCTCTCACACACACACACACACACACACACACACACACACACACACACACACACACGCACACACACGCACACACACGCACACACACGCACACACACGCACACACACACACAGACGGAAGCCTATGAAAAGAGATGCAGGATGCACAACTTATTTACCTGGAACATGGATCCATTTATAGAGGATCTGCCTTTTGCCCACAGCCAAAAAAAGACAAGCAATTGTGCCTCTTTCCCACCAACAAGAAACTATTATAATATATTATCTGTTGAAATGCATTGTACACCTCCTGCTAAAAAGAAAGCTACATTTCCTGTATGTGTGTCTCTTATTCAAAATAGTGATGGAGTAGTGAATAGTGATATCCTTCTGTCATTTTCTTCACTTAAGTGTAACATTTCTTCTTCCAATAAACAAAGAATAGGACTGATTTGTTTTTTTTTGGCTGGCAGGCACTACAGGTTCATAGTATCTCTTTAAATATCCTCACAAAGAGACATCCAGGGCTTGACATTAACACTCGCCAACCCGCCAAAAGCACGCCAAATGGATTTCAGCAGTGGAGTGTAACGCAGTCACTCCTACTAGCCACTTTGGCGGCTTGATTTTTAAATATACATTTTTCAATTGTAGTCTTTTTAAAAGGCTTTTGAAATAATAAACTAAGCGCAATTAGCCTGGATGCCAGCCGAACTTAGCCCCGCCCACAACATTTGAGGTCGGGCAATTCGGTCTGGACTTGATCGGTAGAGAAGTAATTATGCCCGAACAGCAACTGTTCGGACCAATGAAATTGTCAGGGCGGGCTTTAGACGATGATGGACAGATGATAAACAGTAAAGTAATCATTCATCATCAAAGGCGCTTGGGTTGAATTTGTTCGAATCCTAAACGGAGAACTTGTTCGTATATGCATTCACCTTTACTATTTCTCTCAAAAATGATGATCGTGTTGGTAAGTACTCTGTGTATCCTTAAATTTTTTTTTTACAACAACGGCAAAGATCGTTTACACTCATCTTTTTCTTCAAACGTTACTTATTCCGGCGTGCGTGCAGACAGGGTTGCCAAGTTTTCACAACAAAACTCGATTGCTACTCAAAACTAGCCAAAAATAAGCCCAATAGCTTTCCGGGGGGGGGGGGGGGGGTAAAATATGTGTTATTTTGGCAGGGCTTCCAGCTAAAATTCGCATTCCTGGGTCTATATATCACATAATTGGGGTCACTTCAACCCGCGGACTTGGCAACACAGTGCAGTTGAGTTCTGTTGATATTAGACAACTAACATTATGCGTCACTCCGTTGCTCTGATTGGTTGTGGGTCTATCCAATTGAGGTCTTTCCTGGTTCGGTTGAAACACGCCCCATAATCACAGCCCAACGGAGCAGTATCAGACTCATATTCTGACTAGAATTGAGTATGACGACGTCAGGCTAAAGCGCAATGTGGCGTTCTCAAAAATATCGGTTTACAATACATATTGACACTGAAATATCTGAAAAGCTATACTTATTTCCCACAGAACAGATAGACGATACCAGCTGCTCACTCTCTCATCTCTCTGACAGTGAGTTGAGACTTTCCCGCAGATTTTGTGCTCACATATAAAGTGTGCACACATAAAGCTGCCTCTCAGTACTAAATTGAGTTCGTTTTCACAGCATATTGTGCTTAAACAGTCAAATACACACAATATGTTAAAATTCCGGTCTTTGCGAGGATTCACATAGTCAGTTATGTTTTATGTGTAACAGGATCAGTGCGTCAGGTCTTAAAGCGACAGCAGCCTAATATACCTGCTGCCAAATTATGAGATAATAACAAATATCTATACAGCAGTTTTTCCCAATGGTATCGATGTCAAAATTGTGGCCAGTGAAAATGCTGAGTGGCAACTTTGGAAATCCACTAGCCACAGTGGCTGGTGAGCAAAAAAAGTTAGGCAGCGGCTATTTGAACTAATTGCAAATAGAGATAGATAGTTTACACCAAGTATATTGGATGATCCTATAAGATTAATTTGACTATTTTTCTCGGATAAAACACCGCTGCGAATAAATCAACTTAATGTAGATGTATTACTTTTTCCAGTACAAACTACAAATAAAAATTTCAAGTTTTATTAGGCCGTAGATATAATAATTTAAAGTATCCACAGTTCCTCTGGCCAAAAATGTAGCTCTCAACATAAATGCTCCTGCCATTATAACACAAAGTAGTTTCACGTTTATTTCCCGCTGGTCTCACATGTCAAGGCCGGACAGAGGAGGGTCACAAGAGACCCAGTGGGAGACATGAACTGTGTCCAGACATCTGTGAGGCTGTTTTTTCCCCACAAACATCCTTCATGAACACATACATCACACTGAGGACTACACAAAGAGTGGGGAAAAGTGTGTTTAGCTAAAGTAAGATGCTGACAGATCCTGGAAGGAAACAAAACTGTGAAATTTGATTTTGTATGAAATAATGTTTGCTCTCTTGTGCAGAGGTTGACGCCACAATGCTGGGGAGCAGTAGGTGTTTGCCATCGTGCTGCTATGCGGTTGATAAAGTTATTTTAGGTGGTTGCTTGGGGGTTCTGAGAATATTCAAGAAATGTTCTCTTCCGTGAGCACTTAAAGGTTCAGTGTGTCGTATTTATGAGGATCTATTGACAGAAATGCAATATAATATACATAACAATTTTTTTAGTGGTGTATAAAGACCTTACATAATGTACCGTTATGTTTTTATTACCGTATAATGTGCCATCTCTATCTACATACATCACAGGTCCCCTTACAGTGAAATTGCCATTTTGCGGCGTTATATTTCTACCGTAGCCCTAAACGGACAAACTTCTCTACAGAGCGCTAGTCACTCTCTGCTCTCTCCAACGACAAAAATGTTGTCCTGTGCTGGCTCCGAAAGGGGGGGGGGGTGCAATTCACAACATCACCGCTAGTTAAATGTCGCTAAAAATCACACACTAGACCTTTAACTGCAGCCTGCTGGGAAAAAAAAAACTATTTCAAATCTATTTCTTCTGTTATGCTCTCACTATTCCTTAATCCTTCCCTATTGTATCTTGTACTATCCTGAACAATGGCAGAAATCACTTTTTAAAGGAACACGTCGACTTTTTGGGACTTTAGCTTATCACCGTATCCCCCCCCCGTGTTAGATAAGTCCATACATACCATTCTCATCTCCATGTTGTATTCCACAATTGTAAGTCGCTTTGGATGAAAGCACCTACTAAATGAAAGGGTTAGTTCACCCAAAAATGAAAATTCTGTCATTAATTACTTACCCTCATGTCGTTCGACACCCGTCAGACCTCTGTTCATCTTCGGAACAGAAATTAAGATATTTTAGTTGAAATCTGATGCCTCTGAAAGTCCTCCATTGGCTCAATGGCACCCTTCACTCTCAAGACCCTTAAAAGGTACTAAAGACGTCATTACAAAGTCCATCTCACTACAGTGGTTCTAAAATAACTTTATGAATCGGCGACAATAGTTTATGTGCGCAAAAAAACCCTAAATAACAACTTGCATAGTGATGACGATTTCAAAACAAAGCATCATGAAGCTTCGAAGCGTTATGAATTAGTGAGCAAGTGTCAAACCGCCAAACTGCTGAAATTTGGCGATTCAAACCGCTGAATCGACTCAGTGATTCATAACGCTTCGAAGCTTCATGATGCTTTGTTTTGAAATCGTCATCACTATGCAAGTCGTTATTTAGGGTTTTTTTGCGCACAAAAACTATTGTCGCCAATTCATAAAGTTATTTTAGAACCACTGTAGTGAGATGGACTTTGTAATGACGTCTTTAGTACCTTTTAAGGGTCTTGAGAGTGAACCGTGCCATTGAGCCAATGGAGGACTTTCAGAGCCATCAGATTTCAACTAAAATATCTTAATTTCTGTTCCGAAGATGAACGGAGGTCTTACGGGTGTCGAACCACATGAGGGTAAGTAATTAATGACAGAATTTTCATTTTTGGGTGAACTAACCCTTTAATACATCTAAATATTCTGGGTGGTTGCTTTATATTTAGTCCCTGTAGCCTATATGGCTAATAGGACAATAAATATTACAATAGAATATCACAGTGTAATTGGTATAATGATGTAAATCCTGTCGTGCTTTACAACTATAAGTCAAAGTGAAAAGCTGACTTATATATAACAGAATGTCAGACTGAATAGAAATATGACTTTCCTGTGGTGTGTCGTGCGTCAGAAATACAAACAAGGAGTTTACGATTCCTTCCCTTCTGTGTTTTCGTTTACGTTTAACAAAAGGAAAAAATGTCTTTTGGAATAAGTGCACTTTACCCTCTGCAGACTTGGCACTTATTATATGGCTCAACAGAACAATCAAACCCCTTTTCCTGCTCTTTTACAGTGCAGGAAAAAAAGACAACTCAACTGACATCTCAAGTCATAGGCACAAGGCCCTTCATATCCTGATGTTTGCTAAGGAATGTATTTCCTCTCTCCTTCACCCTCCCTAAGGAGCTTTATTTTGACCACAGATGACGAGAGGTCACAGATTTGGTGAACAAACAGCCATGTCTTGTACAGCCAAGATGCACTGTCAAATTAAATCTGAATTATGCTGTAAAAAAATTTAAATTTGAGAAATGGAGAAAAAAAAAAGATATCCAATCTCAGGGCTTTGTGTGTGTTTGTGTAACTTTAAGGCAAATTATCTTATTTAAAGTTGCTCTGTGCTTTCAGTGAACATAATACGTTCAATATAAGTTCAATAAACGTAACTTTCAAGTTCAATAGGCCTGCGTTTTAAAATGAAGCGTTGCTTATCCTTGATATAGTTCGTTTGGAAGGGTTTGTACAAGATAATATCAATATAATTTATCACTTATCCATTTAAGGATCGCGTTTTATTTACTGCATGCAACTGCAGGGTTAGTACGCAAATTAGTTTGTTTTATAATATTTTAAGGATGTGCACAGGTACTTAAGTACTCGGAAGTGACAGTGATAATCAATCATGAAAATGATGAACGCAGTGACCTTTTCTGAATGGTTATTGTGGCATTTTGGGGTGGTACCTGAGGTGTGATTGGTTAGCATGCCGTCCAGACCGGCAAAATAAAGTGAAACTATGGATTTGAGAGTGCGCAGTGAAGCCTGAATCACTTTGATCGTGACACTGTTTAACAAGTTTGTTTGCCCATATAATCTTAAGATAATAGATTACATTTATTTGGCTTGCTGTCCACTGATGAGGGGCTCGATGAAGCAGCTTCAACTCGAGCTCTGATATACCCCCACAGTGAATAAATTAGGGATGCACCGAATCCAAGATTCGGATTGGGCCGAATATTGGGCTTTTTGAACCTTAGAATTTTTTCCCACCGAACTGAACCCTAGGTTTGCACTACGAGTGCTACGCTGGTCAACGTTGATTACGGGAAGGTGTTTACTAGGTGGACCGTTCAAATGCAGTAGGCTGTGAGAAAGTGAAAATGGAACTTGTGAGCAGAAAAAGTGTTGTTTGGCAGTACTTTAAGTCAAAAAACTGGCGATTCAAGTAGAGCTATATATTCAATTTGCAATGCCGATTTGTCTCAATAGCCGCTGTTAAAACATTTGCGTATGAAACATCCGAAAGAATACGAGTTGTGCATGAAGGAATCTACAGACAGCAACCAAAATGCAGCACCTTCAGGTGCGGCAAAGGAAGGCCAGTCATCCTGGCATAATGTTGCCTAATCTTTTTTTTTTTTACAGTTACAATAAAATAAAATGAAAATTACACTGCTGTGGACGTAGTTTACTTCATTATTGTGTTTACTGTGTATGGACTGAGGATGGGAGTAGGATTCGGTATTCGGCTTTGGATTCGGCAGAATCTTAACCAGTGGATTCGGTATTCAGCCGAACCCCAAAAATCTGGATTCTGTGCATCCCTACTAAATATAGGATATGGTTATGTAGGACAAGGTACCTAAGATAAAGGTGGAGTTTGGGGAGGTGGTGGGATGCTGGAACAGCTGAGACCGAGGAGAGGTAAGCAGCTGTTTATATACTCTGGCTGTTGGCTGTTGATTGGAAGATTAGATGGGCTCGCTCCTCCCTAAATTAAGTTTGGGAAATTCACTAAGTGCAAGATGTGCAGTGCCAAACTGCCATACTATACATAAAAATAATTCTTTATGCTTTTGTTGCTCGTGTTTCAGCGTTGTTGCATGGGAAGAGCACATCCACAACAGGAATAAATTCAGACAAGCTTGATCGCTTGGTTGAGTTTATTAACCCGCTAGCAAAGCACTTTAGTTTTCTGGTGTTCATTAACTGGTGTTTTTCTTGTCATATTTTTCTCAACTATGTTTCCATTCAAATTGTTTCTCGTTATGGTTTGGAAAACGCACAGAGATGTCTGAAATTACTTGATAAAGTAGATGAAAGATGTGCAGCAGCCATAGTATACATAACATTATAATGAGAACACTATAAAATGTTGATAATTCTTTATGCTTTCTCTAGTGAACAAAACCTATACCAAAATATATGTATATACTAAGTATACTCCAAACCATTAACATATTTACTGACATATCAGTAAATTACTTCTTTATTGCACATTTCTTAATATTAAGCCTGACATGTGTTTAATGTCACAATATTCCACTTTAGCACAATCAAATATAGTCAAGTATATATTTACCTTAGCACTACTTCTGGATAACTAAAGTGCATTAAGTACAAAATCAGTTGTTCCAATTAAGCAGACTTTAAGTAAACCATATTACATAAATATGTAAATGTATTTTAAAATAAATGTATTTCAAATACATCTTAGTATATTTATATTTCACTAGGGTTAGTGTTTCAGCGCATTGTCACGGGATGAGCATATCCAACACTTTCTGTCTAGCATGTAACTTACATTTATGCATTTGGCAGACGCTTTTATCCAAAGCGTCCCCTTATTACAGGCACAATCCCCCTGGAGCAACATGGAGTAAAGTGCCTTGCTCAAGGACACACTGGTGGTGACCGCTGGGATCGAACCAGCAACCTTGTGTGTGTCAGTTCCATGGTTTAACCCACTGGACCACCATCTCACTTAGTTCAACTTAGTTCAAGTTCACATGCATTTGGGTCCTTTTGTGGAGATACATGTTGTAATATGTTTATGTTGTGTATCTAGGATATCTGATTAATCTCATATAGGATGTGTCATAGAAACGGATTCAGTTTACTGGTGTTCATTCACTCTTCGGCTTCACCTGGTGATTCTTTCTTCAAAAACGTTTATGCATTATTGATTATCTAGCAGTTAACTTTTGATAGGCATTTGTTTATGTCATATATTATTTGTTAATATTAATTTATCAGTGCTCAAATGAAAAATGCCTTTCTTGACAAATTTCTGCTTGTTCTGCATTTTTATTGTGCATATTCAAATAGTGGCACATTAAGCACAATAGCATTGGGTGGATAAAGAGACTTAGGCTGGGCTAGAAGACAGAAACAGACTTACCCTCGAACCCTTCTCAGGATAGCAAAGACACCCTCCGCTGCAGTCTCTCCCCCCACATGGTCCACTGCTCTTCTTCACTCCCTGAGAGAGAAAAGAAAAAGGGTGAAGACAATGTTAAATGGCACATTGAGTTGGTTGTGTTAAAAACTTGCTCAATGCCATCAGATGTTAAGCCATGTGAAGTGACACAGTGCGTTTGATTCACGGCATATTACCGAGATTCTGACTACACTTTCAGAATCTGTGAATAACTCAAAATGCCCCAGAACCGACTTGTGTCCTAACTTTCCGTGATTGGTCACATATAGGAAAAAAAGTTGAAATATGCCACCAACCAGTTATAAAAATGTATATATATACCACATTAAAGTTTTTTAAATTCCTTCATCCTTTATTTTTGATACCTTTCAAATGCATTTTGTGTATAGATTTTATTGCTTAACCCTAATGCCATACCCAGTCAATATTTAAATATGGAAATTCATTATGAAAATAATAAATATGAATTATTTTGAACTAAAATGACATGGTTGAAACGAAATATGAGATGCATTATAACAAAAAACAACCAAAAATGTAGTTAAATATCACTTGATAGAATATTTGTTATAGTTGCTATGAATTTAGCTTCAGCAAGACTTTATTACATACAATTATAAAATCCAAGTAATTAAACAAATAAAATATTTGAGGGCCCTTAACTGAAGAAACCCCCAACTGTGAATCAGAAACATGTTTAAAACTTCTTCATACTTTAAATATATCCTTCAAAGCATGCTTTAGTAAGACTAAGTTAGTCATTTCTCCATAGAGGAAAGTTAATTCATAACATCATTAACTTATTCATTTTAGGGGGTCTGTAAATTACTGAGCTAATGAATACATGATTCATTGAAAGAGGGGACCTCATTTTTTGGAGGGTCTCGTTCTATGACGGCAGTATGTCTGCTCACACCTACACAGTGATCCCACAGACTGCTGAAAAAGCCCTGTGTGTCCATGAAACCTTTAAGGCCAAGACTAAACTGACTGCGACAAAGTGTTTCAGAGACATTCTGTCTTGTTCGCCTGATATGAGATGCTGGACAAGAAACAGACAAAGGCCACATTGAGCCTCCTTCCTCAAGCCACAAAGAATTCTTTCTGAATGAGACCTCAGACAGATTCATGATCCTCTAACAGAAGAAAGATTAAAGTTGCATGCCTTTCCTCTCAAATATTCATACTGCAGAGCTCAGATTTATAACACTCATTTTAAACATTGAAATATTGATCAAATATGTGGATAAATAGTGGATGGATGATAGTGTAACAAATGTCACCCTCTAAATAAGGTAAAGGTGTGGAACTGGTATTTTCTCTGAAACAATAAGTACAGTGACTCCATAGGGAAGCATTGTCTTACAGAAGGTGGGAAAGATGAAGAACTAAACAGGAGTACAAATGTCAAGGCAACTTAAACAATAAGTGTAAGACTGGCCAGTTTTAGTTTATTGCTAAATAGTTGATGGTTACAGCAGATGATGAGAGGAGTATTGTGTTCTATCCTGTTCCACACCACGCTTTACCCACAAAAATGACCTTTTCCTCCACTACCTGGAAAAACATTTTCCAGCTAGTCTGAGACAATGATTACATGATTAGCATTTGCCTGCTTCCAACACAACCTGTGGAAAAGGGTCTAGAGTGTGCACTCAAGAGGCTTTCCAAATCAAATCACTGGAGTAACAACAGTTCATAGTAAATAAGAAAACCTGCTCAGTTTCTTTATATCCATTCCTGTAACGCCTGTACTATGCTGGGAGAAAAACATGAGGATCTTATTTCTACATTGTGGTTACATTATAGAGAAATTCAATGTTTCTATCATCACAACTTTGGTGACCCGAGTTTGAGTCTCAACTTGATGTCCTTTACCAATCCTGTTCCCCTCTCCAAGCCAAATAAGGCATAGTTCACCCTTTTGAACCCTTCTTTCTTCTTTTTTGTTCTGCAGAAAAAAAAGTCAAAATTTTGGAAAGAAAGAAAGAAATATTTTTTTTATGTTTCTTATAATCAGCAAGGCTACATTTCTTTGACCTCAAAATACAGTCAAAACGGTAATCTTGTAAAATAATAAAATACCTGTTTATTTCTAAGTTATTTCTGTAATTCAGCATTATTACTCCAGTCTTCAGCGTCACATGATCCTTCAGAAATCATTCTAATATGCTGATTTGCTGGTCAAGTGTAACAAAGGCGAACTCAGAAACAAATGAGAGCTGGGTCCAAATGCCGAATAAGAATGAATGAAAATAAGATTCAAAATAATACAAATAATAACATAAAACACCAGGGAACACAAGCAAAACTGAAC
Organism: Gobio gobio; assembly: GCF_949357685.1. Taxonomy (NCBI): domain Eukaryota; kingdom Metazoa; phylum Chordata; class Actinopteri; order Cypriniformes; family Gobionidae; genus Gobio; species Gobio gobio. The sequence goes on from NC_137103.1 coordinate 21,948,436, forward strand.
ACCAGGGGCCTGTACCATGAAGCCGGTTTAGGTGGCTAGCCAGGTATGTTTCAGTTTAGTTTGCGCCAACCCTGGGTTTTAGGCACCATGAAATTGCTTTGGATTTTAGCAGTGTTCTTTGCCATAGTAATTTACGCTCCACGGCTAACCTACTCCGGGGCAGGTTATGTTCCCGGTAAGAGATTTCAAACCGAAATTGAACCAATCAGCTGTGAGCAAAGTGACACATGTCTGTCACAGCTCTTACTTATTTTAATTGTCCTCTTTCATAGACAGCCTTTTTCTTCTTGCTTGTACATTCTTGTATATTATTCAGTTTTGTAATATTATGCAGTTTCGCTGTTCCACACCATGTGATTGGCTGTTCATTACTAATGTCACACCTAAACTACTAAACTGAGTTGAAAGAGAGGGCCCTATCATACACCCGGGGCAATGCGACGCCAGGCATGACGCAAATGCTACTTTCAGCCTGACACAGTTATCATTTTCACGTCCAGCTCCATATTGTTTAAATAACAACTGCACTTGTGCCCATCTGTTCGCCCATGGGTGTGTGCTGGTGTGTAAACGAGGTGTGTTCAGGCGCATTGTTGGCGTGTTGCTATTTTGAGGCAACTGAAAATGGCTGTGCCATTGACCAACAAAAGCCTGGTCTAAAGTCAATATTTGAAGAGTTCGGTTGCAAAACGCGATAAACGCCATTTTTTGACATTTGGGTTTTATTATTGGAAATCACTGTTTAGATGTATCTTAATCTGTGTGAATTGCTGCCATTAATAAGATTTAAAAATGTACATTTTAAGCCTACTACAAAATGTATTTTTTCACAAAACGCGATATCCGCCAGCCCAGTTTCTTTACAAAGTGCGATATAGAACGTTCTGCTGCGCGAGCTTAGAACGTTGATGAGTCGAGATGGCGCCGAGGATGGCCGCAACGTCGCAAGCTCTGCTGAAACATTGTAGTTTTTTGTTTGTTCTGTTTATAGTTTTTGTGTTTTTTGTCTTGGATGTTGTCTGCCTCACTACGTACGACAGACAGACACTTTTGGACATTGGTTCGGCAATCGCACACCGAAAACCGGACTTTAAATTCTCCAGTGACGAACCGCTGCTTACAAACACAGCAGCGGATCCTTTTGTTTGGGTGGCCCGACCACGGAAACGCCGCCGGAGAAGGGGAAGCAGAGCCGGCGTGCTCATCAGATTAAGACGCCGCGCAAACCGACCCCCGCTTCCCAGTATTTTACTGGCAAATGTTCAGTCTCTGGACAATAAACTCTGCGAGCTGAGAGCACGGATCTCTTTCCAACGAGAGACGAGGGACTGCTGCATTATCTGCCTTACAGAAACTTGGATGTCCGCTGAGATTCCAGATTCGGCCATCGAAACCACGGGGTTCTCCGTGCATCGGATGGACAGAGAAAAAGATCTCTCCGGGAAAAGCAAAGGCGGGGGTGTATGTTTTATGATCAACCGATCCTGGTGTGATCAGAGGAACGTACATTCTATCAAGTCTTTCTGTTCTCCTGATCTGGAATTTCTCACGGTTATGTGTCGACCATTCTGGCTACCGAGGGAATTCACAGCGGTCATCATCACAGCGGTGTATATTCCCCCACAAGCCGACACAGACCGGGCACTGAAGGAACTGTATAGGTCAGTGAGTGAGCAGGAAACCGCGCATCCTGAGGCTGCGTTTATTGTGACCGGGGACTTTAACAAAGCCAACTTCAAGCGCATCGCACCCAAATACCACCAACATGTTAGCTTCAACACACGAGGGAACCGAGTTCTGGATCATTGTTACTCTCCCTTCAAGGATGGTTACAAATCACTCCCGCGCCCACCATTTGGCAAATCGGATCACGCTTCCATCATCCTTCTGCCCGCTTACAGGCAGAGACTGAAACAGGAAGCACCCGCCCTCAGAACCATCCAGTGCTGGTCGGACCAATCGGACTCTATGCTACAAGACTGTTTTGATCACGCGGACTGGGAGATGTTCCGGTCGGCCTCTGATGACGACATCGAGGTCTACGCCGATAGCGTAACGTGTTTCATCAGGAAGTGCGTAGAAGACGTTGTTCCGACCAAAACAATACGGCTGTACCCCAATCAGAAGCCGTGGCTAAATGTGGATGTTCGCGCGGCACTCAATGCGCGGACCTTCGCCTTTAACTCCGGTAATGCGGAGGAGCATAAACAAGCAAGTTATGCCCTCCGGAAAACCATCAGAGCAGCAAAACGCCAGTACAGGGACAAGATTGAAGGACAGTTCAACACCACCGACTCCAGAAGCATGTGGAGGGGAATTAACACCATCACGGACTACAAAGGGAACACAAACTCCACCGTGAACACCGCTGCCTCTCTCCCGGACGAGCTAAACACCTTCTATGCTCGCTTTGAGGGAACTAACACCGCCCTCGCGGAGAGAGAGCTCGTGGCTGAAGATACAGAGGTTAGTGCACTCTCCGTATCTGTAGCGGATGTTACCCGATCCTTCCGGCGGGTGAACGTCCGTAAAGCCGCGGGTCCAGACGGCATTCCGGGCCGCGTCATCAGAGCGTGCGCGCGCCAACTGGCTGGAGTTTTCACGGACATTTTTAACCTGTCCCTCTCCCTGTCTGTGGTCCCCACATGCTTCAAAACGTCCACCATTGTTCCTGTACCGAAGCAAGCAAAAACCACCTGCTTAAACGACTGGCGTCCTGTTGCTCTGACCCCCATCATCAGCAAATGCTTTGAGAGACTAGTCAGAAACCACATCTGCTCTGTTCTCCCCCCCTCACTGGACCCACTGCAGTTTGCATACCGCAAAAACCGCTCCACTGATGATGCCATTTCATCCACTATTCACACTGCTCTCTCCCACCTGGAAAAGAGGAACACATATGTGAGAATGCTGTTTGTAGACTACAGCTCAGCATTCAACACCATTGTGCCCTCCATACTTGACATGAAACTCCGGGCTCTCGGCTTAAACAGCCTGTTATGCAGCTGGATCCTGGACTTCCTGTCAAACAGACGCCAGGTGGTCAGAATGGGCAGTAACATCTCCTCACCACTGACTCTCAACACTGGAGCCCCTCAGGGCTGTGTTCTCAGCCCACTCCTGTACTCCTTGTACACACATGACTGTGTGGCAACCCACAGCTCCAACACCATCATCAAGTTTGCTGACGATACGACGGTGGTAGGTCTCATCACTGACAATGATGAAACGGCCTACAGAGAGGAGGTGCACACTCTGACACGGTGGTGTCAGGAGCACAACCTCTCCCTCAACGTCAGCAAGACCAAGGAGCTGGTGGTCGACTTCAGGAGGAATGAGAGAGAACACCGCCCCATCACCATCGATGGAGCACCGGTGGAGAGAGTCAGCAGCTTCAAGTTCCTCGGTGTCCACATCACAGAGGAACTCTCATGGTCCGTCCACACCGAGGCCGTTGTGAAGAAGGCTCATCAGCGCCTTTTCTTCCTGCGACGGCTGAGGAGGTTTGGAATGAACCGCCACATCCTCACACGGTTCTACACCAGCACTACAGAGAGCCTGCTGACTGGCTGCATCACCACCTGGTACGGCAACAGTACCGCCCGCAGCCGCAAAGCCCTGCAAAGGGTAGTGCGCACGGCCAGCTGCATCATCGGAGGTGAGCTTCCCTCCCTCCAGGACATTTACGCCAGGCGGTGTGTGAAGAGAGCTCAGAGGATCATCAGAGACTCTAGCCACCCGAGCCATGGGCTGCTCTCACTGCTGCCATCAGGCAGGCGGTACCGCAGCATCAGAACACGCACCAGCCGACTCCAGAACAGCTTCTTCCCACAAGCAATTAGACTCCTGAACTCTTGATCCATCAGGATCATAACACACACTGGACAGAATATCACTCAGCACAACCCACTGTCGATACACACACATTATATACACATTTATATAATTTATTATTTATCATATAGCACCTATTGCACATTGGATCTCTACTGTGAATAATAATGTATACTGTACATTGTATACTATTATTATTATTATTATAGCGTAATGTATATTGTTTAATGTATGTTTTAGTGTGTATATTGTTTAAAGTATATTGTTTAAAGTATATTGTTTAAAGTATATGTATATTGTAAGTATGTGTATATTGGTTAAAGCTGTGAGAACCACACTCACATTGTGTAAATTATTTATTGTTTATTGTAGAGTTTACTGTGCTGTGAGTAATTGTGGGCGCATCAGTGTAATCTGATGCTGCTCTAAATGTTGTACATGTCATGTCGTGACTACTATGTTGCTCGGAACTGCACCAAGAATTTCACCTGCTGTTGCACTTGTGTACATGGCTGTGTGACAATAAAGTGATTTGATTTGATTTGATTTGATTTTGATTTGATGTCACGCGAGGAGAGAGTCACCGCCGGTGAAGTGCTCCGAGTTTGCTCAGTGATTTAACGATAATATCAAAACAAAAAACATATTTTTAAAAAGAGGATTCAATAGGCTAACTAAACGTTTACCATTTAGTTGTTTATACTGTAGGCGAGCTGTCAGTCACGTAGGCTACGTCACTGATCAACAGCTGTCTGTCAGTCAGAGAATCAAAGCTTCAGAGTCAAGCTAACGTTATGGATTTCGATGACGGATTGGAGCCGGTCATTACCAGCTGCTGTTGGGAGAAAGAGGAAGGCATCTAAAGAAAATCATCAAAGGGAGAAGACAAACGGGCAAGGCATTCAGGGGAGGGAAAACATTCAAAGATGAATTGTGGTCATCGTGCGACTGCGAGTAATGTTGGTCTGTGTCATGCCGACAAACTGTCAGATGAAGATGTAGCCTTCAACTTCACAAAAATGTATAAAAACGCTACAAAAGTGGACCAGGATAACATTGATTCACTAGCTTTTCTTAATGGTATTACAGTAGTAGAATATAGCCTAAGGTGGATATATAGCGTTTTGCAAAAAAAAAAAAAAAAAAGTTATGTTGTGTATGTTCTGGCCAAAACTAACTCGGAATCTTATTATTATTAATCAATCTTTGTATATACTATTCCATATATTTATGATGTATTGTTTTTTTAACCAATTTAAGATGTTTGACAATGTTAAGATAAATATGTTGCATTTTGGCATGGTTTTTGACTTATTTATGAACTATTTATGGACATAAAATTAAATAAAAAATATCCTGGATTTGAAGAATATTGTGTCCCTGGCCTTCACTGAGCTCAAGTAATAGTTTAATGTACAAAAAATTGTGAATGAACTTGACTGTTGATCTTAAATAATAATCTCAAATAACCAACATTTCTCAAAATGGATATATCTCATTTTGCAACGAAACTCTTCATTTGTTGTGTTAGCAATATGCGCCTATAGAGCACACGTGCGTACACTTTGCTTATTACACACACAGGGACGCGCAGCAGCACACAAAATTTTTTTAATATTAATAATAAAAGGATTCCTCTCTGGAGAAGTGTTCAGTCTTTTACCTGCAAATTCCACCATTTAAATAGCGAATCCGCGATGGTGCAAGCGCAACTGGCTTTTAAAGGGAATGGGAGATGAGACTCTGATTGGTTTATTGCATGTTACGCCAAAACACACACATGACTCATTAAGAGACTAGGTACAACAATTATGGACCATGCGCCTGGTGCGCAGACCACTTTTTCCGTCGTTAAACTAGCAAAAGTGGATTCGGACACACCCTAAGTGTACCTGCGCCATGCGCTTCTGACCATGCGCTCAGATCATTAAAATAGGGCCCAGAAAGTTGATGATCAGTGTCATGGAACCAACTACAATCATGGTATACGGGCCCCTGGAGCAGAACAGAAACAGAAAATTGAAAATTGTTCAACTAAAATTGAACAGAGTAATCCCATTGCAATTTTTAATAAGTATTCATTTTGCACTTGGAGGGGTCATATAAAGTTAACAATAATATCTTTCCAACTAAAAGGCATGTCCTGATGTTTAAATGTACTCAGGGCCATTCTGAAGCCCACATGACAGAAAGCATTTGGTCAGTTCAGCCTTCGCAGGAAGGTCAGAAGGCTGTCTGTTAGGCCTTTGGCTATGTCTAAAACAAAAAACAATACCAGACAAAAACATAGAGAACAAAAACACAGACACAGATTTGTTACTTCAGTGGCCAGAAATGTCCCAGACGACACTGACCGCTAAAACAACAATGAAACCACACACAGAGTCATAGATTAATGAGGAATGAACTATCAGCCGTCTAACTATGAAGCTCAAAGCACTCATATAAAACAGTGCAGGGAAATGATGCACACACTGTTTAGTGTCAGGCTGTTGTTATACTTGGTTTAATAGCTTGGTCCAAACTCACCTACCTACCACTTTTTAAATGTCTTTTCACAGGAGCATTTGATGATTCGAACAATCTGCTTCAAACCAACCATACAAACCAGCTGCAGTCTCAAAAGCAGACCTAGAGACCGTAGGGCATGTTAGAGTTTTGTCAGGCATATTTATGATTTAAAAGGCATCTAAGTCTTGTTATCAGAGTGGAAGTTGAATGTTCAATAGGCCTCATTCATTCAAAGACATTTTAAGGCTTCTTAAATAAGAGACAGAGGAAAGTCTATTCTCCATTCTAGAGCCATGATGTCAGACTGGCCTGAAACTATGTGCATTCATCTCTGGTGATTATTCAACAATTATGCCCAAATTACATATAATCAATCTCTCAGAGACCTATTCTATTTCTTGCTGAATTTTAACACATGCTGTAAATAATTACATAATGAATAACCATTTGTTCATTTTTATTAGGTATTACAAACCTTCTGAGAAGTACACTTTCGCAAATTTAAAAAGAGTACTTATTACGAAAATAATATACTTAAAAATATCACACTAGTATTATAGATTAAAGGGCACATATTATGCCCCTTTTCACAAGATTTAATATAAGTCTCAGGTGTTCCCAGAGTGTGTCTGTGAAGTTTCAGATCAAAATTCCTAACAGATCACTTAATATACCATTTTGAAAATGGCTATTTTTGGGTTTGAGAAAAATGAGCTGTTTTCTGTGTGTCTCCTTTAAATACAAATGAGCTGCTGCTCCCCTTCCCAGAGGGCGGAGCCTTCACAGCTCGTGAACATGCAAATGCAAACTGAAACATGATAAAGGGCTGCCAACTCTCACGCATTGGCTGTGAGACACACGCATTTGATTGGTTTCACACGCCCACACGCAACACCCCCGATTTCTCACGCTGAAGTGTCAACCCAGTCGGTCAAACCGCTGAAAGATGAGTTTATCTATAGATCTACCTGTTGAGCTGATCAATAGCACTCAACGCGCACTACCACCACCCACTCCGCGATGACGTCATTTTTGCCGCGGGCACCCTCGTGCTCGTGCGGACCAAGGGGGTAACCCTACACCCGGAAAGCGTACCTTCCATAGGGGCAGCCATTGCTGACCAAGCCATCACCTGCTGTTAGCATCCCATTGACTCCCATTAATTTTGGCGTCACTTTATCAGCGAATAACTTTACATCTGAGGCGTTTAAAGACTCCATTTGACCCTTGTTTATTTTTAAAGAAACACAACAATGTATAAAAGGCTCTATCACCTTGTATCTTACACTATCGCCCCGTAGAAGCAGTTTTTGTAAAAATAGGCTAACGATTGCGTCATAACCACGCGACTCTGTCGCATTGTAGAGATATTACCGTATAGACAGAAGGAGAAGCTCGCAGGCAATCTTTTGATGTCTATGAGGCAATCGGGGGGACGTGGAGGCATGAAGTCCGATAAAGTCAAGGGAAAAGCATGAGGAGAAGCCCATAGAGAGCCAAAAGCACTGTTTTTTTTTACTGAAAGATCAGCCACAGCAAAAAAGAGCCACACAAAAGACAGAAGGTTAACAGACAGGACAGACCAAACGCCAGACTGGACAGACAAAACAGGAACAGACAGTATGTAAAACGTAATTTCTTTTTGACTGAAAAAAAGAAAGACATGAACATCTTGGATGGCATGGGGGTGAGTAAATTATCAGGGGATTTTCATTTTGAAGTGAACTAATCCTTTAAGTGGCCTTTTATTTCACTTCTTTTTCACAAGGCTGGCGATGTGTCAGTATGCATAAACTTATGTTTAGTCTAGAACTTGTCTTAGCCTGGACTTTCTGAAGGAAGTGCCTAGTGTGAGAGAGATTAATGTGTCTAATAAAGAGAATAGAATCAGATAACAGTATGTGTCCTTTTCCTCTGAAAGAAATAACCTGTCCCCTCCTCCACGCTCCATCCGGTCATGTTTTGACGCTATAGAGTGAGTGTTCAGTGCGGTTCAGATACATATCTCTTACAGTTCATCTTCTACGAACACCCTGATAAAGGGAAACCATCACTTTTGCACAACATAAACAGTACTACGGACACCTTTAAGGCACAAATGGATCAAAGCATCATTATAAATTAGTATCAATTGTGGAGTAAAATTACATAAGAGTCCCACTGGGTGGCCATTTTAAAAGTCCCCACAGTTAGACATGATTTTGTTTGATATCTCTTGTTGGACATCACCCTTTGCGGTGTTTGCTAGACAGTGTGATGACATTATAAAGACTTAAGCACTGCATGTTTACTTAACTGTGTGGGCACATGGCAGGAAAATGACTTCTATCCCATTTGTTTAAATTGGACTGCGTTCTTACAATAAAGAGAAAGAAACATCCATTTATGGACGTCAGTGTTTGCCTGTATACACAATATGACTCATGCTGTTCACAATGTACGACAGTCATAACTCTCTGTGGTTAACCACGTAGCCATACTTCCCACAATCATTTCAACATTGTTATCCAGCCTTGGCCGAACCATCTAACAGGTGTCTGGAACACACTGGGATCCAGATGCTTTAGGCCTTTTCCACTGGAGAGTGAAATCGGCGTGAAGATTGATCAACAACAACACGCACACATGCACACACAAAATGTCACGGTAGACGCCATAATTAATGTACAGTGCATCTGGAAAGTATTCACAGCGCTTCACTTTTTCCACATCTTGTTATGTTACAGCCTTATTCCAAAATGGATTAAATTCATTATTTTTTCCCCTCAATTCTCCAAACAATACCCCATAATGACAATGTGAAAGAAGTTTGTTTGAATAATAAAAAACAAAAACAAAAATCACATGTACATAAGTATTCAGAGCCTTTGCCATGACACTCAAAATTGAGCTCAGGTGCATCCTGTTTCCACTGATCATCCTGGAGATGTTTCTACAACTTGATTGGAGTCCACCTGTGGTAAATTCTGTTGATTGGACATTATTTGGAAAGGTACACACCTGTCTATATAAGGTCCCACAGTTAACAGTGCATGTTAGAGCACAAACCAAGCCATGAATCCAAGAAATTGTCTGTAGACCTCCGAGACAGGATTGTATTGAGGCACAGATCTGAGGAAGGGTACAGAAACATTTCTGCGGCATTGAAGGTCCCAATGAGCTTGGTGGCCTCCATCATCTGTAAATGGAAGAAGTTTGGAACCACCAGGACTCTTCCTAGAGCTGGCCACCTGGCCAAACTGAGCAATCGGGGGAAAAGAGCCTTAGTCAGGGAGGTGATCAAGAACCAGATGGTCACTCTGACAGAGCTCCAGCGTTTCTCTGTGGAGAGAGAACCTTCCAGAAGAACAATCATCTCTGCAGTACTCCACCAATCAGGCCTGAATGGTAGATTGGCCAGACGGAAGCCACTCCTCAGTAAAAGGCACATGACAGCCCGCCTGGAGTTTGACAAAAGGCACCTGAAGGACTCATCCTTGATGAAAGCCTGCTCTGGACCTCAGACTGGGGCGAAGGTTCATCTTCCAACACGACCCTAAGCACACAGCCAAGATAACAAAGGAGTGGCTACGGGACAACTCTGTGAATGTCCTTGAGTGGCCCAGCCAGAGCCCAGACTTGAACCCGATTGAACGTTTCTGGAGAGATCTGAAAATGGCTGTGCACTAACGCTCCCCATCCGACCTGATAGAGCTTGAGATGTCCTGCAAAGAAGAATGGGAGAAACTGCCCAAAAATAGGTGTGCCAAGCTTGTAGCATCATACTCAAAAAGACTTGAGGCTGTAATTGGTGCCAAAAGTGCTGTGAATACTTATATGTACATGTGATTTATCGTAAAAAAAAAAAAAAACTTACAAAGATTTCAAACAAACTTCTTTCACATTGTCATTTTGGGGTCTTGTTTGAAGAATTGAGGGAAAATTATGAATTTTATCCATTTTGGAATAAGGCTGTAACATAACAAAATGTGGAAAAAGTGAAGAGCTGTGAATAGTTTCCAGAAAAACACTGCATCACAAATGAAATCACAGCTGTGAGGGAGAGATAGACAGTCTGTTAAGAGGGTTGTAATGTTTTTAAATTTGTTGTCAAATGTTAAACTGATGAAATATTGAAACATCGTATCTTTAAAAAAAAAAACCATAGGACATACAACCTTTCGATAGCACAATGTATTGAACGTACTGTACATCTAGTCCTCACAGCCTTGTTTTAGTGAAAAGTTAAATATGGATTCTAAAATGGACTAGTGTCTTCTGGATTAAGAATCTGTTTTGAGGGACAGCAGATGGACTCAGTCCGCTTAAGGAAATGCAATGGCACTGCAATAATATGAGATATCCTTACTCTGCATGACCTTATTCTACATCCCTTAATCCTACTCTAAATTTAAAATGTAAAAACTACCTTACTAACTATTAATAAGCAGTAAATTAGGAGTTTATTGAGACAAAAATCTTTGTTAATAGTTAATATGTGTTCCCCATACTAAAGTGTTACTAAACATAATTTCTAAACCAACATGGTTTGAACCACGGATGTGCAACAAAGTTACTATGGTTTGGGGAAACAGTCATGTGTAGTTAATTCTCGGATGCATCAAGCATTAAGTTGTAATGATGTTGTACGCAAAACACACGGCAGATTGTTAGATGATTAAGACAGGAATGTAAAATCTGTTTAGTTTTTGTCCTGATCCATTAGCCAATACCCAGATAACCTAGATTTCCTTTGTGAACATTGCAAAATACTGTAGGGGTTAGCAATTTCACTGTAAACATGCTAATGGCTGTTAACAGATGACAGCCTCCTGACTGGGAATTAGGACATCCTCCTATGGTTTGAAGCAGCTAGAACAGAACGCTTAGTTGTTTATCAATTTTCCAGACCTTTTCGGGTACAATTTCGTCTCTCTTTCATTATGTGCAATGTGCAAAGTATCATGGAATGATCAGTTATGATTTGTATAACCTCCCACCCCCCTCCCCCACATCTGTCTATTACAAATGATATACATTATCGAGTATTTCCATTAATGTAGTGACAGGAAAAAGACTCCATAAATTGGAGCAACATCAGAATAACTGTCACGTCTGTCTGTTTGTTAGGTCTTTCAGTTGTGTTATGATTCTGTCACGTGTTCCTTTTGTCTTAGGCCCCATCAACACGGAGACGCGTTTAGCTGTGTATACGTTACAATTTTGTACCGTATCAGCGCGTACAGTAGGCGTTAATAAAACACAATCTGGCAAGTAGCACATTTATTTATTGTTATTTTATTGTGAGATTGTGACCATTGCTGTACCCCTTCTAGCCACAACTCTTCTTCTCCGTTTTTAGTGTATCTCTGTGGCAGAATTACAGCGCCACATACTGGCCTGGCATGTATACTACATCGTTTTGAGTCGGTTTCAGTGCTCTTGTGTGTATGCGGATATTTCTTGAAACGAGGGGGAAAAAAAGATCGGATAGGGAAAGTTCTGGCTTCGTGTGGACGGGGCCTTAGTTTACCGCCACTTGTATGTTTCCTAGGTTACCCTCATTAGTTCATTTGTCCCAGCTGTATCTTGTTAATCATCTTGTTTCTGTTCACTACACCCTCACCTTCAGTCTTTGTCTAGTCACGGTTATGTTTCCTGGTTATGTTGGAGTGTGTTTCCCTGCCTTTTTGTTTGTTCCTGAGTTCCATTATTAAAGTTTAAGTTTATATATGGATCTTTACATATGGAGTCTTCAGCCTGTTCCTGAGCACACCCAACCGTTACAATAACCAGAGCTGTCTGGATATCCCTGTTAAAACACATTAATGCACTACACTATTGGGGTTGAACGACTTCCCATTTTTTCAAGTCGACATTTATGTGATGAAAGTCGAGTCGACGTCGACTAGTCGCTGATGACCGTCATTAATAAACAAATAACCCTGGACCTTGAGCTGAGACGCGAACACAAGTTTTCTTGTGCACAGGACAGCTGTGGCATATGACACAGAGCTGCCCATAAGGTTATTGCTCCTACTACAACAGCTTTTGTATCAGTTCTTTTGTCTTTGGGTCGTTATATTTCTCACAGATTTCTGCTCGTTCCGAATCAGATACAGATAAAGTAGCACAATAAAGATTATGTAGGCTATATGAATGCATTAGTGGAGAGAGCAATTGCGTGTGAATTAATTCTACTTGCCAGCGTCTCTCTACTAATAAGCTTTGAGTTTTAGTTACTAAGAAATATGTTATAACTTTTCAGTTTCGAAGCTATTTTAGTGATACATCACAGAACAGTGTTGATACATTTCTGCGCTACTGAATGGTTTTGTGTAAGGCGCGCGTGCGATCTCCGCGTGATGTGCGAGCTATGTGTGTGTGTTTCAATGCAACACGCATTTAGAACGGTGATTAACTGACCTGTACAATAAGCATGCATTCTCCCGATCAATTTTGAGCTTCCAGATGGTATAATCAAACATGTCTTGTGGAGAGCTCTCTGAGTTTGTATTTATTTGTCATTTTTAACTGTTGGAAACAGAGCCTGGCAGCCTGCATGTCAGGAAATTGCTTATCCTGTCGCGCCCTCTATAGGACAACGACTAGTCGACGTCAAGCTTAAAGCATCATGGCAGAGCATTAAAGTCGACTAGTCGACTAGTCGGTGCAACCCCTACACAACAGACACCATTTGTGCTAGCTACTGAATATTATTAGCCAAGAAATCTAGACGCACCCTAGCGGCAGAAAATTTATTTTGTCGTGAGTGTAGTCTAGCAATTCTCGGTAGACCTGAGAGCTGGAAAAACCAAACTCTGGTCAGGCCAATCACAGCGTGTGTAGAGTCGGTGGGCGGGCTTAACATAATGATGGCACGTCACGGCAGAGTTGCGGAGATTCTGCGTGCTACTCGTAAACAAAGAAGCTGACGAACAGCGGTCTTTTGAATCGGCTTTGGCCGCGACTCTGGAAGACTTGGAGTTAAGCTTTTCTTTGAGAAAAGAACAAAGAACGGCACTGAAGTCATTCGTAAGAAAGGAAGATGTGTTCAGAGTTTTGCCAACCAGATACAGCGAAAGTTTAATCTATCAATCAGCTCCGCTTCACCTTCTTCGTTGCTCTGGTTGGTTGTAGTGCTATCCTATTGTGTGCAGAGGGAATTTGAAAGACAACCGTTTATCCCGCCCCTCGGATTGAGCCCTGCCAATGGTGAGTTTCCAGACCCAACATCTTGATGTGGGTCTGGCTTGTCAGGATAGAATATTATTGTAAACTTAAAACATTACATATGAAATATTAACATTTTTGAAATGGCCTATAGGAAAATTCAACAGCTGTTGTGTTCAAAAGGTCCCCAGTGATTGAAGACCTTGAAATGGAATCTCAGTTTACAGACATAAAACAACATTTAGGTGAAGTATAAACACATTTTTCCTCATAGCAAACCACTCCCATATACATACATGTCAAAGCTATGAACGGTGATCAAAGATGATGTTTGATGTTTGCACATGTATAAAGCCACTTTTGTCTTAAAATTCAGTCGGATCCATTTATTGGAGGGAGATGTTTTGTAACTGAATAGGACTTTTAACTACTCAGCTGTCTGCTTGAACAGTGACCCAACTCCATTTGGTCAAGAATCTCAGATCACTTGAAAGCTTTCTGAGCACTGACTTTTTGCCCCCTGTTGACCTTTGACCTTGGCTGAGGTCTCGTCTCGGCTTGGGATCCTGATTTGAAAGATGATAGAGGACAAGTGCTACTTTTAGGAGTCATGAGTTTGAGTCTTAAACGTTTTTTTTATATTTTTTTTAAATATTATTTTACTATATCTTTCTTTTATATATTTTATTTAACAATACTTTTATTTTCATATAAATAATTTATTTAAGATGATGTGTTGCTTGGTGACACAAAGCTTGATACTTCTTAGAGCTAATGGCCATGTTTTACAGTTTGAAGAAACAGTAACCAGACATCTTGTGCGACAGATTCAAACCCACATCATCCGCATAAGCACTGTAGCTCAATGTGTCAAAGCATGTGTGCTAACCACTATAGGTCACGACTGACAGGATGTTGTTCCTGCTTTTAGTAACATCAAAAACATGAGACTGAATACAATTTGCTATCATTTTACAGTAAACAAATGTATCATCTCGCAACAGATGCTGAACAACAAAACAGTTCAGTTCCCAGCTCTTATTTACTATTCAGGCCAGGCACAAAGCTGTTCCTGAACAACACTATCATTATACAGCCACACGAACCGCAGACAAAATTCCCTCTGAAGCACCACTTGATCACTTCCTCTCCGATTTACATTTCTGTAAGTTTCTTTGCCATCCCTCTGCTTCCTTCAATCGTCATTCATTCTGTCTTTTTCTTCTACTCTTTGGTCATTGGAGGCACAAAAAGCAGGGTTTTTTTTTGGCTCAACTGGTACCAGATATGAGATGAGACACGACCAAGGGAGAAAAAAAAATAGGCAATAAGTTAAAAATAAGGAATATTCAGAGATTAAAAGAATACGCTCAAATTGACAGCATGTAGATCATCACCTTCATTTCATTTATATAGCGCTTTTTACAATACAGATTCTTTCAAAGCAGCTTTACAGTGATAATAGGACAGTAATGGAAGAGATATTGTTTTGGCTGTACAGCAGCTCTAGAAAAAGGTTATTGTCCAGCTAAAGTAAGTTTTTGATTGATTAATTTCCGTTGTAAAAAAAAAATCATTAGTTATTTACTCTGGGGCCACTTACACGACACCATTTTCAACTAAAATAGAAAACTTTTAATGCATTATGGCTGTTCATTTGCATGGGAACAGTGTTTGGTGGCTTGAGAATGCAAACTTTGAAATAGGTTTTAAAATAGTTTTGAAAAGATACCGCTATCATCTTCATGTAAACTTCAAAAAATGTGAATTTGCAAGAATAGTGATGGCATGCATGTACACTGTAAAAAATCCAACTCACAAAAATTTAGACTAATGATTATGTTTTAGTATTAACTTAGTTATTAACTTAGTATTAATTAGTATTAATTGTAAATTCAATTTGTAAATGCAAGTTAACAAGCATACAAGTTGCAATTGCATTCTGGGTGCATCATGCAAAACTCATCCATGGCTCCCAGAATGCATTGCGGTATGAAGCATCACCATTGTTGAGATTCATGGGCTGATTCTTGATGTCTGTGGGAGTAAATCTCAAAGGAGGTCAAAGTGCTTAGTGTACAATCTGTTTTAAACCTTATTCAGCTATTCTCATTAAAACCGTGCTGGATCTTTTCTAGAATCACAATAAAAAATGTTTTATAGTATATTGCTTAGATTAAACTCAATCATAAAATCAGTTAATTAAGCCACTACACAATGATTATATTTTTATAATCGAGCAGCCGACAGCATCTGATTGTGTTTTCTCTTGCTTTTCTTGCCATATCAAACTCAGTTACAGCAGCCAGAGAAACACTAACATTAAAAAGTTGTCAAACTGGCCAACTAAAGAAAACACTGACAAAATAAACAATTTTCAACACAAAATCAAAAAACTATAAAAACTCAATCAGCTGAACAAAAGATCTTAAATTGGGAGACTTGACCTTACTCAGTTAATTGAGTCACGTGAACTACTTTGTTTAAAAGTTGAGTAAACTCAAAAAAGCTGTGCAGCAAGTTGCCGTACAATTTTAAGTTATGTCAACTTTTCTTTTTCTACAGTGTAAGTATTACGTTTTTAGCTTATAGGCACACATGTTTGAAGATGTATGCGCGTAGATGCATAGTTTTTCTTTACATTCTATCAAATTACTTGTCTGGCATGCAAAATACAGCATTTTTAGTCGTTTCCTCATCACAACAAAATATTTCAATTAGTCCATTTAAAAATAAAGGAAACATTTTGGTCATGTGAAGGACTTAAAGGGTAACTAAACCCCTGCTCAGAGCTTAACTCCACCCACTGGCAATTTTCAAAAAATGCTGGAAAAGTGGGCAGAGCCCGGCGGACACAGAGGGGACGAACCGAGGGCGGGGCTGAGCGGAGGGCGTGCACCTGAGACCCGCAGTGACGGATTGTTTGACAGCTGTCTGACTCGCGAGTCGCAGAGATGGAGAATGACTGGAGTGACCCCAGCTTTGCAACAGAGCGGTCATTTCTCCTACCTTCACCTGAAGTGGAGGAGGGTGGATTGTCTGTAACAGACACAGACCCGGAGCCTTATCAATGCGAGCCGCTGCTCAAACTGCGTTAACTCCCGATGCCGACGATGCTAGTGAAGCAGCCGCGCAATAGAACTGACCTAATCTATCTGCGTCCGCAAAAACCACTTGCGTGTCAGGGTTTGAAAGTGCGTCTCATGTATGAAAATTATCTGTACACATGACGGGCGGCAATAATATCGCAAGAAAAGCCTGACGTGTACTGACAACTGCATTATTTAACCGTATTTTCTTCAATACAATGTTAAAGCAAGTGTCAAGTGAGTTTCATTCATAATGTTTACTTCATGTAATATGAGAGTTCATACTGGAGTGAAGCCGTTCTCATCATGTGATTGGGGGAAACATTTCTGAGGGCGTGGTGAGCTCGTGCCAGGGGCGCGGATAGTGAGCCGTTGGAAGTGCCATCCTACTCACGATGTACCACAACGTCCAATAGGAAAATTCAACTGCAGTAGCCACCGTTCAACCTTAAGAGGGCAGCACTTTGGCGGTTTTACACCATATTTTATAGAATTAAAACACTTTATACTCAAATGTCAAAACATTTACTCGAATCAATGAACAGCATTAATAAAGCCCCATTATTACAGATCATTAACTAAAAAAAGTTGGTTTAGGGTTTAGTTACCCTTTAAAATGGAAATAAATGAGGCCAATGTTTGGAGTATTTAAAAGCAGAATATAGAGCTTGAACATTACATTACATTTCATATAAAAAAACAAAACTCTTCAATTCAAACTTATATTATTTTTTGTATTTTCTGAGCTGTTTTTCCACATACGTTTTGTGGCCATTTTAGCCATTATGCTGTCATGTTAATGAAATTGTAAAATTGGATATAACTTTACACAGAGAAGGTTATTTTACATGTAGTTTTTGTCTTGTGGCTATTCTATTGAAACATTGAGCATTTGACATTTATGGAATATGTCCCTGTTTTTTTATTTGTAGAGTTACAATCAAAATGTACTTTCAGTTTAAATGGGTATGATGCTTCTGTGTGTAATTACTTAACAGAGTTGGAGACCAGAGGAAGTCATGACGGAGCTGGAGGAGGGATCCATACAACCTGCCAATTAAAGAACTTTATAATGAGTTGCTATGAGAGTGGAATGTGACCTGTGTGTATGCGTGTGCATGTCTGTGTGTGCGTGCGCTCGTGTGTGTTGCTCACGCAGGTCAGTGGGAGTTCAGTGGGACTGTGCTGTTTCACATGTCTGAGGGAGTGTGAGCAGCAGCTGGGCTGTAAAGTTCAGAATACCAGCACACTTTATGAGTTTCTTCAGCATTTCAGCATGACGTCCAGCTGATACAGATATGTTCTTGTGTAGCATAATGCATGATACTGTGTGATAGGATTCTACCACAAAAACAAACAATCATGAATGGATCCGCATGCTTGTGTTTATGACGAAGTGCACATATGGCATGTTGTGATTTTTAAAGTCACAGTGAAATCAAAACTGACAATCGGCCATGCCGACTTTAATGTAAGAACTTGAATGTGTAAGACTGCCGGTATCTTTGTTATTAGCTACAAAATCCATCTGTTATGCTGCTATATATTACAAACTGGTATTTGTTATCATGCATCTTATTATCATAAGCATAGAACAGGTAGTGTTACCGTTTACTGCACTTGTAGTTATTTACCTATATCCAATGAACACGGAAATCTCGCACATTCAAAGAAATTCGTGTTGCAATATAAGATGGGTAAAGGTTAGTCACTTTTCTAATCTACAGTTTTAGATTATGTTCCTCAAAACTGGTCTTCACATTTGAATATGTTTAAAGGGTTAAGGCTACACCTTTCAAAGGCAGAAAGCTATCTCAGCTATGTAAAGAGACAGGATTTACCCATAAGCCCCCAATCCAGAGCAGAGCCACATTAGCAATAACAGACTGACTTGATCAAATCTTAAAATCACCCCACTGAGCTTTAATCCTGTGGAAATCACAGTTACACTGCATGATTTAGAGTCCCCAGCGCTTTGAGGAATTATGTAAGAGATATTATACAGATATTGCACAGATATTATACAGCCTTGGTAAAATAAGCCTTGAAGAGCTAGTGCCTAACATGGAGCAGAGGGGTCTTGAATATGTCTGATGGGGTTTATGTTGTGAAAAAGACTGGCTAACTCGACTACATGAGTAATTACCAAATATATAAATCAACGGGCAACAACAATGTAGTAAGTAATGTTAAATCACATAACTTACACTATCAACAATACTTAATACTAAAATACGTTGTTTATATTAACACACACAACCATCCAAAATTTTGGAACCACTATGAAATGTTCATGTTTTTTTAAATAAAAGTAATACTTTTATTCACCAAAGATGCATTCAATTGGTCGAACAAATTACTGTAAAATGCATAAAGTGTTTTAAATGATACAGTAATTTCTATTTTCAATATGGTTTCTGGTGAAGAATAGCAATGAAGGACATTGCTTTAATTGCATGATCTCTCCTTAGAAGCAGTAAATTCAGTTAATTTTGCCTTCAGATGTTGACTTTTGTAACCTTTTCTGTCTTATCAGGGGCTTAGAGGACCTGCCTCTTCTGAGACAGTGCGCCAGCATCCCATCTACCATGGACAAAGACAGAAAGCTGAGGATGCAGGAAAAAAGGTTGTATAGACGGCCCCTATGAGTGCACTCTAAGTAACCATGAACCCTGAGAAAAAAAGAGTTTAAATAAGAAAATCAAAGTTAGAAAATGTGCGTGTGTTCACACAAGTGTTATGTCTGTAAGTGTAATTCACACTGCAACGACAGATGCAGACCAAGGCTGACAGTCACCAGATTACAGCATGTCACTTCTCAGACATTCTAACGCTGATTCAGCATGTTCAATCGCCCAAAACAAGCTCCGACAGACTCTGACAGGGGTAACACTGATCTGACAAAATCTTACTTAACAAATATCCAGCCAGTAAATCGACATGCAGCATTTGTGCCAATGACATAAATGATTCATCAAATCATGTGGCTTACACCATGTCTACACTGGACGAGACAAAGTGACGGTTACAAAGTGTTTGTCCTTCATGTCAGTAGATCATATATAGAACGAGGCATCAGTTTACTGTCAGGGATGTGTCGTGTCGCGTTGTGTCGCGCCATGCTGCGCTGCATCCAGTGTAGATAACATAACTGGTTACAATGGGTTATATTGTCTTTTATCGCATCACGCTGCTTGCGTCTGGTGTAGACATGGAGTACAGGGGTTTAACTAACCCTCAAAATGAAGGTTCTGGGTCTTCAAATGGAGACAGGGATCAAATCCCACTTCTGATAGTGAGCTTTTCAAGTGAAGAGTAAAATGATTTTGATAACATTAAAGGGTTAGTTCACCCAAAAATGAAAATTATGTCATTAATTACTTACCCTCATGTCGTTCGACACCCGTAAGACCGGCGTTCATCTTCAGAACACAAATTTTAGTTGAAATCTGATGGCTCTGAAAGGCCTCCATTGGCACAATGCACGGTACACTCTCAAGACCCTTAAAAGGTACTAAAGACGTCGTTACAAAGTCCATCTCATTACAGTGGTTCTACAATAACTTTATGGAGTGACGAGAATAGTTTTTGTGCGCAAAAAAACCCTAAGAACGACATGAGGGTAAGTAATTAATGACAGAATTTTCATTTTTGGGTGAACTAACCCTTTAAGCTTTATCATTAACATGAAGCTTTATAGCAATGGGCAAGCTCTAGAGATAGCAGTGAGCATAACATTTTCTGTTGCAATGCATAAAAGTCAGAATGGCAGGTCTTAGCCGCCAGAATCAAGAGTTCCCTTTCAGTCAGTCACTCCGAGTTATGTCAGTCACTGACGTAACGTCTCCATTCCCTCCTTCAGGGAATGAGGGTTACATAAGTAACGGAGATATTTTAAGCCTTCTCTCAGGTCTCAGGTCTCACCCATTGCTATAAAGTGCGAGTTCAAATCCCACTTCTAGCAAAAGGATTTTACAAAACTAGAAGTAAAACCTTAAACCTTAACAATATTCACAACATTAAAATTCCTTCCAAATTTGTATGAATTCCCTTCTTCTGCTGAACACAAAAGAAGATATTTTGAAGAATATAGGGAACTAAACAGTTGATGGACCCCATTGACTTCCATAGTAGTGGAGAAAATACTATGGTAGTTAATGGGGTCCATCAACTGTTTGATTACCAAATTTCTTCAAAATATCTTCTTTTGTGTTCAGCAGAAGAAGGAAATTCATAAAAGTTTGGAACAACAGGATGGTGAGTAAATGATGACAGAATTTTCAATTTTGGGTGAATTAAGTGTTTTCATTAACTATGAGGCTTTTTGCCATTGGGATAATGGCAAAAGAGATAGCGATGACCATCAAGGTGCCAAACTCAAGGGTTTTCTGCCTTCTCACATGTTGAGGTTCCTGTTCTTCAAATGGAGGTGTAGGTTAAAATCCCACTTCTGAGCTTTTAAAGTGACGAGACTAGAAGTAAAACGATATTCAAAGCAGAGTTTTTGCTATCGGGCAAGCTCCAGTGATAGCTTTGATCATCAATTTATTTTATTTGTTGCTGTTTCGCCTAAAAGTCAGAATGATAGCGTAGTCTAAGGTACCAAACTCAAGAGGTTTCGACCAAGAGGATTCTGGTCTCCAAATGGAGGTGTTGGGTAAAATCCCACTTCTGACAATATGCTTTTAGAGTGACAAGACCGGAAGTAAAACCTCAAACGACATTTGAAGAAGTAAGTGATATCATTAAGATGAGATTTTTTTTACATTAGGTGAGTGATCGTGATATTACTGATCATCAAGTGCTGCTCTTTCACCTGAAAGTAGTTTGACACATAAAGCTATCATACGACTTCAGAAGACTTAACATTTCTGTTTTAAACATTGACAGCTGTATAATACTGCATGCTTTCCTTGTAGCAGCGCGAACATTTTTCTCAATTTCTCCCTTTGTGTTCCACGAAAGATGTAAGTGAATGATTCCTTTAACACAATATCTATATGAATGTGTGTGTGAAAGGGAGTATACTTTATAATTCATAGACTGAGAGTTATAACGGCTGGTCTCTGCCATCTGACTGAATAAGTGCTGAGAAAAACAGCCAGCAGATGGAAAGTAAGGACATTCCTTTGGCCCTCTCATGTGAGCAGCTGCGGGTCTGTACACAGGATATGAAACTTTTAAGTCCCAGTTCCAAAAGGAAGTTTCTGGAAACATCTGTACTACCCAGTTCCATCTAAACTGCACTGAAGAATAGCTCTTGGTTTAATTTAGCAGGGAACGCCAGTACAATGGAAATGAACCAAAAATGGTCACACAACTCATTTTATATGTGGGAGATTAACCAAATATTCATAACAATAAGATATTGATGTTAAATTAAGTTTGCTTAATATGCAAGGACAAGTAAGCCATTGTCAGTTTGATTTCCCCCAAAAAATGTAAACACTGTGATACTGTAACGCTATCCATCCCAAAATCACTTCAGCTGTTTATGTTGTAAGAGGATTGAATCCTTTTGAAGATTATGTCCTTGTTCCTTGTCTTTTTCTGCGTCCATAGAAAGCCTTTTTTATCATTATTATAGAAAAATGGTTTCCAGATGGGTGATATCCATCCACTCTCCAGCAGGAAACAATAATAAGAAACAGAAAAACTATAGGGAGATAAGCAAAGAAAACTGACACTGTATTTGGATTAGATTATTCCGGTTGTTGCTCCGAGTGACAATTTCGAATCGCTCTGGAGAATAAATTCCATGGCAATCCTTCGAGGAATTACGGATGGATGAAAGAGGGAGCGATAGAGATAGATAGACCGAGTGCTGGGGGAGTGAGACAGGAGGAGAGGAAGGGGAGAGTGGATAGGACTGGGATATCTCAGGAAGAAACAAATTAGAACAGCTGCCAAGCTTTAGGACTGTGAATACTTACAGATTGCAAAAGAACTGTTAATTTGCCAGCAGTAGAATTGTCTTGAATTGTGTACTTGTTCATAGTCAGTATAACGTTTTTGCTTTAAGGGTTCTATGTGTGAGCCATCATAAACAACCAGTAGATCTAAGGATGTAGTAATACCTTGATCAGGGTGTCTGAACAATTAAAAATGCATGCAGTGTAGCATACTGTGTTGTCACATGACCTCACTACATTGTCACTACAAATGTTTACGGTAGCATAATGTCCACAAACAGCAGTCAGTATACTGTGCAGTAGCATTAAGGAGTATTCTACTATTTGAACATAGCCTTAGTCTAAGCCAGACAGAATACAGATCTGGTGCCAAGTATTGTGAGTTATTTTATTGGGCAGACTGTGAGAAAAGAACTGCAGTGGTCTTGTGAACAATACCACAAAAAAATAAACATTACACATAGAACGGCTGATAGAGCTAAAACATAATGTTTTACATTTCTGAACAAAATGTGAGTAGTGCTTGTCTGCTAGAGTGTTCTGGGTGTTTGCTGCTGTTGGTGGTTGCCCACTGGCCAAAAAGCCCCTCTCTCATGTCTCTACGATAATCTAGTCTTCCTAATATGGCCCTGTCCCTCTATCAATGCAAGTGTAAAGATTAGTATTGTCATTTAAAAAAAAAAAATCCAATCACTTAGAAATATAAATCGCAAACCTCTCATGTCGCATGATTTTCGGATATCACTCTAAAGTATCACAAATAAGTTGAACAACTTACCAGTTTAAAGGCTGTTCACACCAAGAATGATAACATAAAGAAAACTATAACGATATCTAGCATTCACAACAAAAGCCATACATATGGAGCTGGTTATGTGATGCAAATGCCAAATGAATTTGTTTATAATTCATGCAGGTTTGGGGAGTTTAATTTACAGTTACTTATGAAACTGTTAATGGGGCAGTCGAGGCATAATGGTTAGAGAGTCGGACTTGTAACCCGAAGGTTGCGGGTTCGAGTCTCAGGTCCGGCAGGAATTGTCGGTGGGAGGAGTGAATAACCAGCGCTCTCTTCCACCCTCAAGACCGTGACTGAGGTGAGATCCTTGAGCAAGGCACCCGGGCGCCGCAGCAATATGGCTGCCCACTGCTCTGGGTGTGTGTTCACTACTGTGTGTGTGCACTTGGATGGGTTAAATGCAGAGCACAAATTCCAAGTATGGGTCACCATACTTGGCCACACGTCACTTTTTTCTTCACTTAATGATTCCAAAGGGGGTTACATCTGAATATTTTCTGTAAAAAGCTAGGATATGTTGAATAATATGAATGTGTTGCTTTGCCTGTTTGTGATGTGCAGGATGCCTCCTGCCATTTAAAGGCCATTTAGTAAAGCGATGCTATTCTGATGCTTTTGATTGGTTCTCTTGTTTGAACTAGCAGCGCACCACGTCTGCCAATTACAACAATCCATATTGCCGCTGAAAGCTTTAGGCTACAACCTAAGAGAGTTGCCACCATGGCGAGTGATAAAAATACGTTTCAGTGCAGGGAATTAGAAAAGTAATAAAAAAGTAATCAAATGCGATCAGTTACATTACTTTAATAAAGTAATTGAAATAGTTACACAACGTATTACATTCGAAATAGGGTAACTTGTAATCTGTAACCTATTACATTTCCAAAGTGGTAAACTATGGTAAAAGTGTTCTGAGGTGATAACAGCATTGTGCAAGGAACTGCACAAAAATGAGTCTTCATTAATCGATAACCTGTCCTTGTAATCATAATTTGTGTGAAAAGAACTAAAATATGCTGCCGTTTTACTGCCTCTAGTTTTCATTTCATGCTGAAAAAAATACCTACCGAATAGATGTTCGTTGCTGTTCTGAGTGTCTGGTTTAGATGCACAAAGCAGAAACTATTCTTGATGCTTCACATATGCTCTGTTCCACATGTTTCAAATCAGTCACTTTTGTTGTTCCATGATGGTTAGGATTCTGATTTAAAAGGCGTATTCATTAATAAGACTAATATGTTTCTTGAGGGGAGACATGCTGCATGTCTCTTTGAAAACAAGCGACATGGCTTTGCACAAAATAAAAGTGGAGATAGAGAGAAAGAGACACAGAAATCAAGCAGGCTATAAAAGGAAATGAGAGAGAACAGCACTGGACATCCGGAGTATTTAGCATTGTGAAGTCTTCACATGCCTTTGTCTAAACTCCTTGGGTGTAAAGAATGAGAAGACATCCTCAAATCTTTTATACACCACATTAAACATGAGGGGTTTGTCACAACCTGTTCTGGTTGAATAACTGTGTTGAGTCTACGTTTTGCGCATTGCTGTGTTTTTGACCCGGCTGCAATCAGGAACCTGCTGACATTTGTTCAAATATCTTACCTTCAAAAGGGATGTCTGTGTCTCTAGTACATTAAAAAGCAGTAAAAAAAGTTCATTTAAAGAGATAGTTCATCTAAAAATGAAAACTCTTATTCTCCTTAATTAGCTGTTATATTTCTGAGGTACACAATATAAAAAAAATGTCAAAAATATAATTCATGAAATTACCTTTTGTGTTTTATTGAACAAGTTACGAGTAAGTGTTGATTATAGCATTATTTTTAGATATTTTCCAATCATATGAAAAGCGTCATTGAGTACTCAGCGCAAACAAAGACACAACAGCACAGTAATCGAATGTAATCCAGTTTATTGTGGGGATAGCTGGCTAGCCTAGCCCGGATACGCTCACGTTTACCCCCCTTCTGCTTAATCTCGCGCCGCGTATGGCGCCTCCGCTGTGGGCGAGATGCAGTACTGGTGGTCGGTGATGTTGAAAGCCGACCGGTCAGTGCAGCCCGAGCCTCGGCGTGCGTGAGGTTTATCTCTAAAGATGTGGCTCTGCCGATGTTGAGCAGAAACTCAGGACTGTATGCACATTTTAGAACAGATAGACGCGACGAGGACGTACAAAAACACTGATTCACAAGATAGAAAACACGAAAACACTGTTCTGACGGGAGAGAGAGTAGCCGCAGCACGAATAATACAGTTCTGTGTGAACTTGAATAATTAGCTACACATCAGAAATCACTGATCACAGATCAGAAGGAACTGAAAAAAGACTTCTGTTTTCATTTGTACATCCAAACACTGAGAAACTGCCAGCATTCACTCGTTCACAAGCCATGATCTCTCGAGGACAAACAAATATGGTGCTCGCATGGGCGTGCCAAATTCTCTGGGCGGAGGAAAGGGAGGTAACCGTTCCTGTTATGACATCATAACAGGAAAATTCAAGATCAGCTCGTCTGAGCCGTCATTTTCTCAAAGGCAGAGAAAGACAGCCAGAACTCGGTTTACAACGATCAAAATTTCTAGCCACTTGGGGAAAATATTCAGGCTAGGGGAACTCATATTAATGTTGAAAAACCTCATAAAATGAAAATGTCATGCCATGGGACCTTTAAATTTAATCATATACACTGAATATGTTGTTTTGTAAAGATATATTTAATGTTTGATAGGTAAGTAGCCTATATGCTGAGTTTCAGAGTTCATGCTGAGGTGGAGGTGCTCCAATTCACGGAGACTAAAACGGCAGAAAGCGCATCCTGTTGTTACAATATTTTGTTGTTATTATGAGTTTACCCAAATAAAAGTAGACCCTCTACAGCTTTGAATGATTTATTACTCTTATGATCAAAAATGGCAGCGTATTTAAAGTTGTTTCCGCTGTTACCAGGGAAAAATCACAAGTGATCACAAGTAATACTTTAGCTTCAACACTCTACACAAACCAGTGTTCATTTCGTTGACGAATCATTTTTGCCATAATTATCATCAACTACCTTAATTCACCGACGAAATCGAGACGATAACTAAATAAAAAACAGTTTTGGATGACTAAAACTATGACAGAAACTACTGTCATTTTCGTCAACGAATAAAAATGAGACGAAAATGTTAGGGAGGGAAGATTAGAGAAGAGATCCAGTCAGAACTGATGTCCTGTGTAATAGAGGCACACATTGAATTGTAAAGTTCTGTTGCGCGTTCTACTTTAATCAATGAACAGCGCACATTTATGCCAGGTACTTTTTTTATGAACTAATGCTGAGGAATAATGACAATGTTTATATAGTAATATGTTTTAGACGGTTGTAACAATGCATATTTTATATCCCTCATCTGAACTTGAAAGAGCAGCTGCAATAGTAAAGCGTAGACATTTCAAAATAAGAGTCAATGTGTATTTAGAGCTTGTTTATAATTAAAAGTCACGCATTTTTTTATACATTTTTGGTTACACAATAAACTAAATTTTATTTAATTCCCATTTAATTCATAGTCAGGTGGAAAGACTAAACAGTATTTGACACATTTTATTCACTAAAGTATCAGGGTTATAATAGTTAACTAAAACCATTTAAAAATATTCATTACATGAAATTAAATAAATGTTAACTGAAATAAAAAATAAATAAACTTATTTTAAGCTTTAGCTTAACCTGATATACTAACTAAAACAGAAGTACAAAATTATAAAAACTATATAGATTTTTTTTAAAAACAAACACAAAAAGTGAATTGAGCTCTCTTTCGTGTATTTTTGCGCTTGAATGGTCAAAAATACAATTATGTCAAAATGTCAGTTTTGACGTATTCAAGTAAAGTCGGTTATGTAATGCTTAAATGCTTAATGAATGCATTACAATTTAACTAAACTCATTAGATTTTGGTTGACTAAATATACTGTAGCTTTAGTCAACTAAAATCTTATAATATTTAGTCAACTAAAAATAAACTAAAACTAAAAACAATTCAGGTGAATAAAATATGACAAACTAAATGGCATTTTAGTCAAAAGACTATGACACTACATCAAAATTTGCTGTCAAAATGAACACTGACACAAACACTTAGATATGGGCCTAATAATAGCGCATATTTATCTAGGTTAATGTTAGAGCGAGCGTCCAAGTAAAGTTGCTAATCCTTACATGTTTCAAATGATAAGCCATATTTGAGGCTGATGGATGATAGGCAAATGTTTGGATTTCCTGCCGATATATTGTAATTACCACAAGAACCCGCCATTAAAAATCTGTCTCGCACAGACTGTGTGCGTGACTTTTTTTCTGCAACTAATCGACAAAATTTTGGTCGACTAAGCCTCTACTCATCGACTAATATTTAGTCGACTATTAGGGGGCAGCCCTACATACTGTTTTATAATACACTACAATACACTGAAGTGGAAATAGTATCTGTCACTATTTTCACTAAGTATAAACAGCATCAAACAACTATTTACACTTAGTGCAAAAAAAAAAATATTTTTTTAGCATCTGTCGCTATTTGCTCTTAGTGTAAATAACAACTAATCGCTATTTTCACTTAGTGCAAGGCCGCTGCCTTTTGGTTTTGGAAGCACTATCGACTATCCATTTAAAGCTACACTGTGTGATATTTTCCCCCATCTAGCGGTGAAAAGGTATATGACCATCCAGTGAATATTAGTTTCGGTTCCTCTCAATTCCGATTTCGTTTTAACTCCTACGGTGGCCGATTTAGTCCAAGATTAACATGGCTTCCAGTTCGACCTCGTCCACATTCGACACGGTGCCATCGAGTGTTAAAACGCGAAAGGCGAAGCTTGAATTTACGGGTATGTCCCTCTTTGGCTAATGTACTTTCAAGATGGAGGGGCAACATGGCGACCCGCATTTGAACCCCTCACCCGTATGTATTTTCAATGGCATATTATAAACTTACGAGAATACTTTATTACTTGAAAGAAGTAAATATACATTAATGAGCACATATATTTTTGAAAGAACTTAGTGTTTTTAGCTAAGAATAAACTAAAAAAGTTACACAGTGTAGCTTTAAGCTTCCTACAGAGACCGCTTCTATACTCCACATGAGGTCTGTCTGTAGAGCCTTGGGGCAACAATTACAAACAAATTACCAGTCGACATGAAAAGAGGGAAAAGAGGGGTGACGTGTGAGGAGGACAAACACTACAAGGAATTCAAGTTCAAAAGAATCAAGTCAAAAAGCCACAGAGAGCTAATGTAAGACTGAACAACAAGAACATGGCCATTTACAAGAGAACCGAGTGCGTCATGTTCCAGAGCGGCCCGCATATCCATTCACAGTGATCTACGGTGTAGATAAAGTCTCGTCTGGCACACGTCATAATCAGAGGGATGAATGTGAGGCATGATGAACTGTGGCTATCTGTGGATAAGACAGTAGTGTCTGTAAGCCACTTCGTCTTGCCCAAAGCCACTTACTTATCTTTCATCTTACAGCTGACTGGGTATATTTTAATTCATTCTCTATGAAAGCTAGCAGGCTCATGCAGAGCATTGTGGAAATGACAGCGGAGGAAGCAGTGAGAGCTTCAGATGAATACAACTTCTGTTGTCTGATTGATAGTTTATGCTTTTTTTTAAGCAAAAGTCATTTTTATAATTCTAAAAATGTCCGCCTTCAGGTCATGATACATGTACATGATATAATGATTGCATTGGCATACAAGCTATCAGAATTTCATCTTAATTTTTGGCCATTTAAATATAAGCAACTGCGCCAAATTGCATATATTTGCTCAGTTTTGACCTCTGAAAAAAGAGGTGTTTTTCTCCTCCACTGCAGAAAGTGTAAACAATTAAATTAGTGCTGTCAATGTTAACGCATTAACGCATGCAATTAATTTTTTTCCAGTTTAACGTGTTAAAAATATTCAATGCAACATCCGTTTTCTGTCATCCTTTGGCTACATTATATGATCACGCTCTTATCCATGCTAATGCTGTTAAACCATTCAAGCGCGAAGACAAAAAAGAACGTGCTGTATAGGAATGTCCTGACAGGACGCACAGAAAGATGCGCACCAGTATCGTGCGCACAACAGCGAACCAGAATCGAGTTCTCTTTCGCGCTTGAACAAACAATAATGCACAGAATTATACCAAAATGCCTGTTTCGTCAAGGATCCTTACATGGGCAGTCTTAAATTAGTTAAATAAAGTCTTACATAAACGTAAAGAGTTGTTAGAAAATGAGACGTGTGTGAGACCCGCGTCATGTGCAGCAGCGGCAGGTCTTAAAGCGACAGCAGCCACTAATACTGTCTGACATTAATGTTAATCAAGGGACAAAGGTTACAGAGAGAATTACTCACTGCTCTTGACTACAGAACTTTTGTAGCTTTAATAAGGATTAATCTATATATAATTTATAATCTATGCTGTGCATACTGTTTGATAACTTTATTCAATTTCCTACTTGTTAGACAGGTACTGGCCTTCTTTTATTTAAAGATGCCATTACAACAAATATTTAAAATATACTGTCTTTAAGTTGTTTCTTTATTTCATTTTGGAGATTAACTATGAAATTATTACATTCTAAAATATATTAAACACTTATAAAAACGTAAGTGTTTTTAACTGTGATTAAACACAGAAAAAATGTGTGATTAATTCAGTTTTTTTTATTTTTATCGACTGACAGCACTAAATTAAATATTAATGGTCCTTTTGTGTTAGCATATGCTGTTAAATTAAATTAAGCTAAATTAATTCAATTGAAATGAAAACTCAAATAACTAGTTAGGCTAATGAAGTAGATTACTTAGCGATATATGTAACCGGTCAACCTGCTCAAACCAGGGGCATGTGTGTGTGAGTGTGAATCCCTGATGAACAGAAAATGTTGTGTATGAATATGTAAGTCTGTATATATATATATATATATATATATATTATACACACGCACACACACACACACACACACACACACACACACACACACACACACACACACACACACACACACACACACACACACACACACACACACACACACACACACACACACACACAGTCACAGTCACAGTCACACTCACAATAATATGCTGTAATGCTCCATAGAAAAGCCAGAAACTAAGCTTTTTTTGCACAGTCCTATCTAAAGGGATAATGGTGCCACCTGGTTATCAACTGTAAAAATGACAAATTTTACCCAACAGGGAAAACCATCAACAATCAAAAATGCATGGGTATAGGGTGTCATGGCTTTGTAATCAAAAAATGTGGTTATAATGGAAGTCAATGGGGCAAAAACAGCCACGAGGAGTAATGAGGGAGAAAAAAATAAAATCTGATGCTGTACAAAAAGTAACAATGCAACAAAGCCAATGTTGTTTCTAATCTTTGACATGTCCAAGAGTGTGATAAAAGGTTAAAAAAAATAAGTTGAAAATAAGTAATTTTGTGTGTTTTTTCCCCAAATCAGTGACATCATTTATGAAATCGGCAATTAAAGAGTTTAAATCCTGATTTATTTATTTTTTAACATTTAGTAGTTTTGATCAGGACTGAGGTTGACTAATAGATTTTTGAAAAATATTTATCCGATACATTTTTACAGCAGTTACATTTAGCGGCTGTTTTCAGCCACGAGGGTCACGAAAGGGTAGTGATTTTTGCCCACAGTGTATCGTTGAGTTTGTGAAAATTTTCAAAGCATTTTCCCAAAATATGTGTAAAAATAAGATTTGTCACCAAAAATCATTCCATTTGCTGAAACACAGAGAATGTTATGGCCAAATTAAGACACAAAAACACCCCGTAGTGGATGAAAACATCCCCAGGGATGCATAAGGGTTAAACAAACAAAACCATTTTATTCTAGTTTCAATATTTTTTTTTTGTCGATCGACACTTGAATGTTAGTACGTTTTATTAAAAACTAACACATTCCGTACAAAAAACTGAGAAAAATCACGTTTTAGTCAAAGACATCATCAGTACGATGATCTAAGCATAGATTGATTGAGTTCATTAACACCCCCAAAGCTTCACAGTCCTATACTTTGTGGGTGCGACATTTTGTTTTGATTTATATGCTGTTGAATGTTTAATGTCAGATCTTTGTCTTCGCTTGTTTTTGGATCTGAGAGATGCTGTGCTATTTCAGAGTATGTGTAACGCTGTTTTGTTGACGGAAAATCTCGTCAATGGAGGGCAAAGAGTTAACAGTGTTTTAGGCCCTCTGCTTCATACCGAGTCTACCAATACCCCTTACCTATGGAAAAATCACTGTAACTCATGGCATTGGATGTTTTATTGCTTTGTTCTCAGTAGCTCTACTTAATTACATTTCACAGTGCCACAGTGTTTACTTGGAAATACATTATACCACAGGCAAGACCTGTAGAAACACTGAGTCACTGAGGCAGGAACATTTAGTTTGTCAAAAGTCCACATGCTCTCCTCAAACATGTGACATGCTCATAGCATTATACTAAAACAAGGATGTTTTCTCTCATGAGATGTTTAAGTATTCTGGATGGGCACACATGTAGCGAAAAGCCACAAGCAAACAAGGAGGATGGAGAATGTAAATATTTAAGCTTAATGAGGGAATGAATCATCCAGTGTTGTAAGAGAATTTAAGTTAATTCAGATCAGTTATGTTTCAACACACTAGTTTCTAGGCAATGTTAAAGTAGTAGTTACCAGAGACCAACCGACAGTCACAATTCTGATAAACAAGGGGATGAGAATAAGCCGGTAATGATGATAAGTGGTCATAAAAATCATTGTAACATTCTAAGGACTGCAGCACTTTTGAAAGTGATGTAATAAAGTGCAGAGTGAATTCTTACGTACATTTAAGAATTGACCTCTTCTGAATGTCTTAACTTAGGTTATTTTAAGTAACTATTCACAAGGTCACGCTTACAGAAAATCAGATAGAGTAAAGGTCATGCGTATTAGGTGTGCTGTCCGAGGGAAGGGTTCAGAATGCAAAATTTCAAGGACAGGGATACGAGTAAAAGTTTTTCATACTTTCCGTCATGAAAAGTACACTTTACCATACTTAAATTATTTAAAAAAAAATGACTAATTATGGATATATCATACTTTAAAAGAATATTCTTCAGTGCAAAGGTAACCGGTCCTACTCGACCTGCTCCGAGCAGGATTCAAACCGTGGTCTCCGGCATGGGAGGCGGGCACACTAAGAAGGATGCTAAAGACCACAGTCTCTAGCATGCCCTTTTGAGGCCAGGGGAGTGAGGTTTACATGCACAGCTCTTATTGGCCTACGGCCATTAAACTCACCCCCCTAAACCTCAGGAACCAAATGTCACCAGTCCTACTCAACCCACTCCGAGCGGGGTTCGAACCTGGGTCTCCGGTGTGGGAGGCTTGCACGCTAACAAGAACACTAAAGACCACAGGCACGCTGCTCTGCTACATGGATCTGCCTGGGACTTCCCAGTCATCAGCTCCACTTTGGCTTGTGGATCCCTCAGCTCCATCTCAATCTTTCAAGCCCCGGAATCCACCTCTGCCCTCTGACCCATTGGCCCCACCTTGGCTCAATGGTTCCTCGGTTCCACCATGGACTGTCATCCCTCAGGCCATGCCTGGCTTCCTCGGCCCTCTGGCACCACCTTGGACCATCGTCGCTCTGGCTTCGCCTTGGACTTACGAATTGGCAGCTCCACCGAGCTCCTCATATGCTTGGTTCCACCTCCCCTGTCTCCAACTCAGTCAGTTGTCTCCCTGGTTCTGTCCACCTTCTCCACCAAGGCTCCTCCCTTCAACGGCTCCTCTGCAGACCTTCCTGTCATGGCTCTAGGTCATCCTCCTGCTCCTTCTGTCTGTGCTCGGGTTCCTCCTGTCTCTGCCCTGGCTCCTCCCAACTTCATCTCCTCCATGTCCGTCAACTCCTTGGTGTCTTCCTCTGCTTGCCCTTCGTCTTCCTCCAGAGACCCCGCCATCCCTGCCTCCTCAATTTGGACTATGTTTTGCAGTGAGAGGACACGTATTCTGGAGAGGGGCGGGGCGGGGCGGGTGGCGGTGAATGTTGGATTTATGGTAAATGTTGGATTTATTGGATTTAAGTCATGTACTTAAATATATTTGTGATTGCACATTTGTAATGATGAAGCTGCAATTTAGTAGATTTAAAATATACTAGCTTTAAATATAGTATTAAAAAACACATTACAGCTAAAATGATGTGCTTTATGTTAGTCAACACATCTAAATAATTGTACTTCTTGCGAAGCATGACAAAATATGATTAAAACATAACGATTTGAAATATACTTAAAGTTAAAGGGGTGGTAAACCACGATTTCACTATTCTAACTTTAGCTAGCGTGTAATGTTGCTGTTTGAGCATAAACAACATCTGTAAAGTTACAACGTTCAAAGTTTAAAGCAAAGGGAGATAT
This sequence comes from Gobio gobio, assembly GCF_949357685.1. Lineage (NCBI taxonomy): Eukaryota > Metazoa > Chordata > Actinopteri > Cypriniformes > Gobionidae > Gobio > Gobio gobio. The sequence goes on from NC_137103.1 coordinate 21,982,207, forward strand.
TTGCTTTTAAAGAAATCAGTTTCTAAGGACTACAGCAAACGGCCGCTAGGCGACTACAGACATTCCTCCACGGTTGGTGACATCACTAGCATCAATATTTACATAAACCACTCCTCCGAGAATATGAAATAAGGGGGGGTGGGCCATTTTGTATCGCTGTTGTTGTGGTATAGTTAGGCTGGAGTGGTGTTGCTGCACTGCCGACGAAACGCTGTAATTTTCATCCGGATTGCAGGTCTGGGGTACTTGCTTTGTTCAGCCTTCCTAGGGACGGGGGTGCGATATACACGTGTGTATTAGACAGAGGGGCCCATCATAAAGCACGAGACAGATAGGGTCGGAGGAGAAGACTGGAAAATGTGACATAATGGACAATATTCGTCCATTGCAATTCATGAGCAGCGGTTCAGCGAGACAAACACTGCCAGTGTGAATCATGCACGACGGGCGCGCCTCCCACTGCACATTTCACGGAGGAAAACATCCACAATCTTTGCGAGTTCAATGCACGATTTGCACAACGTCAGCGGTGCGAGACAAACACGGCCAGTGCGCGGGTGCACGACGCGCGCGGGGCTCCCGCTGCACATTTCACGGAGGAAAACTTCCACAATCTTCGCGAGTTCAATACAGGATTCGCACAACGGCTTGTCCTGAAAGCTGGATTTACAAACAGAAGCTGTTTACGGGCCACAACCTGTAAGTCTGATTTATTTTTCGTCTATGTGTTTTCCTGTAATAGGTTAATTGTACATTGTAGCAAGGAAGTACACAGATGACAACGCAGTTCTGCAAACCAGTCTGTTAAATGCTCATTCATACTTAACGTTATCCGACGAACACCTAACGTTACAAACACCTAACGTTAAAATCTCAACAGCAAACTTGGCATTAGTGTAAATGATTCTTTGATTAGAGCTTTTATGTATTATTTATCTACAGGCATGCTAAACATGGTTCATTGTGTATGATTTGGCTAACTTACTAGTAAAGCCAGTGTTTAGTGTTCGTTTTGGGTTAATAGTTCTTGCGACAGATATTTGGCTATAATCGTTCTAAAAATACAAAAGTGTCATTCAGTAGCGATCACTATAGATCCGCAGTCTTTACTCTTGAGGACTGAACAGGTTCTGCTCGATCATCTTCACTAAAATGTTCTAGGTCTGATTTGGGCTCAGATTGGTATGGTTTTATTGACGCCATTGTTTCTAATACTGACCAAAGCACAGCCTCCAGGTAAGGGGCGTGGCGTTTCCGACAAACGTGCACTGCGGTTAGCGAATCACAACACACTGGGCAAGCGAACCAATCTGAGCCCATCACGTATTTTTGAGGGACTGGCTTCATACAACCCGGAAACCATCAGACCGTTTTACAAGGAGGGACAGAGCAGTGTAGAATAAAGGTCAAATATATGAAAAATAATGCAATTTTTTTTTAAACGAAGCATGAACACATGTTAGGGTGCACCCCACAAACACAATCAAGCCTTCAAAAGAATGTGTTTTACCACCCCTTTAAAAAAATATAAAGAACATTAATACAAAGTGCACATTTTGAAAGTGTACCTAAGTGTGGTTTTATCTATTTTATTTCCTTAATATTATATTGTCTTCAAGTGCAATTTAGTTCAAATACAATTGTAAGATTTGAAGAATACTACAAGTCAATAGAATGAGGTGCATTTCTGTTTCACAAGGTTAGTTCACAAGGTAAAACTTTGGGTAGTTTTAGTTTAGTTTTACTTATATGTCCAGTGGTGAGCCATTTGATTTGCATTGTTGTAGATGTCATTTATGGATTTGTCACGTTTGGATAGGACACGGTGTCAATGGTTAACAATTTAACACCAACAAGCCTCCTGACTTAAAAAAAGATTGAATAACTGTTTTTCACCTCCTTAGTGTTTTACATGTGCTGCTCTTTCCCAGCTTTAGGGAAAGTTCACACGAGACGCAAAGTTCATACCAGTCTAAGGTCAAAAGGGTCGCTATTTGACACAGGACATGGGTGGTGCCACTACAACTCGTTTGTGGGAACTACCCCTTCACTGTGGGCCAGCATGCACTCAACTACATACTCACACAGACATGCACTGTAGATCTAAAAAATGTTCCGAAAAATTTCAAAGGCTCTGCTATTTGCAGTGCTACTTGCAGTGTCGCTCGGGCTGAGAGTTCCTCAGCATAGGTCTTCCCCTCGGAACAATTTTACATCCTGCCTTGATCCCTCTAATTGTACACAATAGATTTTCCCCCAATTGTTTTGCTTTTTTGACGGAGCAGATTATTTTGGCAGGCGATGTAGCAGCGTTTTTCCTGTCCTTATCACCAACAGACATCTTTTGTGCGGTGCTGGTCCACCCATTCAAACCGGTATAGAGTGCACACACTTACTTCACGTGCGCTCTTATCCTCGTGCACAACTTCAGGAACCACCCTGTGACCACATCCATGTCCTCTTCCCTTATATGGTAGAAGGAATTTCCACAGAGGACATTGTTGAATTGCATGCAGTTCAAAAATATAGTATTCTTATTATTGCTGAAATTATTGCTGAAAAGTCCTGTTGCAAATGTTAAATATCAATATCATTGTGGCACTTGGGACATTTTTATGAGCCAACTTGTTCACTGTCTTTGATTTTCTATCCAAGCATATGTTAAGAAACGAGACAAGTAATCAACCCCAAAGGATAAAGATAATATCCTAAAATCTTCCCACATATATTTACATCAAACAAAATCTTGGCTTCAAATGACTATATTTTGAACTTCCTGGCAATGCTAGCTTCTCTCTTTCTCAAAATGTTCCATCCCTTCCCAAAAACTTATTCTACAAGCAAATGTGTCAGTAAATGAGAGTGGTCTTGGTGTAGAGAGCGTTTTTTGTTGGCCCTGGTCTTGTCTCAGTCTCGACTGCATTTGTACTCGTTTTTGTCTCGGTCACACACTAATACCCCTTTTCCACCGTTAGGTTTCCCGACTTTGGTCCGTTCTCGAACAGGGACGGGCACAGTTTGATTTAAGACTGCTTATAGTCAGTCAAACAACACACACTCAAAAAAATTATTTATGATGCTGTTCACTTTTTTTAAGCAATTCTTCTTGATTTAACACCATTATATTAGGTTTCTGGTTCAAATGTAATTGATTCATGTTAAACTGATTTAAAACCGTTACTCTTTGACATAACTTGATGTTTTCATTTTGAAATAACACGTTTCAATCAAGTAACCCAAAGAAATAAGACTTTCACTTCCCATCATGCTTTGCAAAGGGGCTGAATTCGGAGAGTAAATGTTTAAATAAAGTGCAATTTGATCAATTTTTAACAAGATGAGAAAATTAAGAGACTTTTTAATGCTTAATGTTTTGTTTTGTTGGTATTTAAAAGTTTGTGTTATGTTTGTGTTTTTGGAGGTTACCATTGTGGTGAAGTGTAGAGCATGTGCTACTAATAACTATTAAAGTTGTTTTAATTAAAAAAAAAATCCCTGGCAGGGCATGCCATGGATGTAACAAAACCATCTTCTGGCTAGCCAATAAAATCGTGTAAAAGGTTTTGTAAATGCACTCAAAAGCTATTTTTTTAATAAATGTAATTAAATCATGGAAAGGTTTTCATGTGATTAAATGGCTTTCTTTCAGCATTAAGCACTTTTGTTAGGCTAACTTAAATAAATTAGTTGGTCCAAAACATTGCAAATTAGTTGGGCTGACACTATTAAATTAAGCTGTGCCTAACCATAGTAAATAAGTTGAATCAACCTTAATAAATTAAGTTGACCCAATTGGAATAACAGAATTGCATAATGCTGAAATAAAGCAAGTTAATCATGTGGAAATACTTTCCATGATTTTTTTATGTTATTTTTTTGAGTGTAGCAGCTTTACGTCACCGTTCGTTCGTCAAGTCTGTGGAAACGTGGCAAGTTTATGACAGACTCCAGTTCACCTGGCCGAGAACAGACTTTGGCACCAAAGTTCAAACTATTCAAGTGGAAAAAAGCTTGAATTTCAAGAACAGTCAAGACCACAACTGCAGTGATACTGAATTGCCGGTGCATTTTACTGAATTATTTGTTAGCACAAATACATTTGGGTGATTGGATGTAAAATGCCCTGCTTCAAATGAAATCAATAACTTATTTCTAATTTGATTTACTGTTGTGGCTCAGAAATAAATGCGGGGTTTTGTCAAAAAATGTCACCAAAATTTATAAAAAGTGCCCACAAAGTTCAAGATATGATTTAAAATACTTGTATGGGAGTTTGATTTTTATATTATAATATGATATAAGTAAGCAAATTGGTAACAGCTCTTTATATTGTCTTTATATTATTAAACTAATTTCATTATTGATTAAATATAATACATTTCTCAGGTAGTAAATGTGGATCTTTTAGATGAATTTAAAGGGTAACTTCAGTGATTTTCAGTGATAGAAACCTGGTAGTATATTCAAATTATGGTACTTTCCCCCCTCATATCCCCCTGAGACAAGATAATTAAGCATTTTATTTCTGGAAAAAATCCTCAGATGACGCAAATATCGTCATTTCGCATCATCTGAGGATTTCTTGGCCAGAGGCTAAAGACTACAGCCACTAGATGGAGCTGTTCTGCATGCTATCAACCCGCCCATAGGGGAGAGCTCTCACGCACAGAATGCAAGACACAGACGGCCGCACGGACAAACATAACGGTGCGCGGTGCAGAGCAAAGTGAGTGTTTCAACTTTTCAATGAATTCCTGTGATAGTTTAGCTTCCATATGCAATCTGAAAACGTGCCAGACTGGCGCTTAACGTTACCTCAGCTCTTCATGATGAATGAAATCTGATCCTGCTGCGTCTGTGCCGTGACTTTCATTCGGCTCACTCACACTTTATTGAAAAGACACGTTCAGTTTTTAATTGTGGTGTTTATTCTCTAACTGAACAAGATTATTTTATTATTATGAAGATCAAAACGACGCTGGGGCCGGTGTACGGCGTGGCCTCGTAGAGCAGCGAGGCAAGTGCATTCTGGGAGTTGTTGTCTTTCATCCACATGAGACAAAAATACATTTTCTGTCTTTTCTCATTTTCATATTTCTACTGCATAAATGACCCAGTTTAAATACAAAGCTTAATGCTAAATCACTGAAGTAACCCTTTAAGGAGTGCTGTCTACACTGTAAAAAATTTAAACGGAAAATGTACAAATAATTGTACAAACTAATGCAATGTGTAATTCAAAATACAGGTAAAACACCTGTAAAAGAAAAAAAAAAACCATACGGAAAATTCATATTTATACAGTACATTGTGCCCTTTTTTTACAGTGTAGTCTTGGTCTTGACTCTGTCTTTACCCCTCTAAAGCCGTGTGTCCACCGCAGGAACTTTCTCCAGGAATTAGAGACTTTGGTCGGTATGTTTCGACCACATGGACCAGGGTCTAAATGAAGTTCCAGGTAAAAAGTTACCCCCTCAAAAAGTCCCTTCTCGCAAGATAGTTCTTTTCCAAAGTTCAGGATCTTTCAGGGGTGGGAATTGGGCGCTGAACATGCTGATTGGTTGAGTTCATGCAGCATTTTGATTGGTTGACTCTGCAGCATTTTATTTCAACCACCATTTTTAAAAGTCTGTTGCGGTGCGTGTAGTAAGAGTTGTTTGCTATTCAAAAAATTGAGTTTAAAAAATACGTCCGATGGACCGACGACGAGGTTCAGACTTTATTAAGCTTAAATTATTAAGCGAAATCCAGTGGGAACTGGAAAGCCGCACACAGTCCTACGTCACCAGACTAATCTTCACGGTAGTTTAGACCGCGATGGAAACGCAGACAGCAACCGGTCTGGGGGAGAAAAAAAAAAGTTCCTGGGACAAATTGTTCTGGATAATTTTGGTAGAAACGGGGCTAAAGTCTTGGTTTTGTCTTGGTCTCAACACACACTGGTCTTGTTTTAGATGGTCTTGACTACTTCAAGCATTTCCATCAGACCAAAGATGTGAAATAAAGTTCTGAATCTCCATGACAACACTATATAGCCATAAAACATACTTATTAAATGCTTTAAATTAGCGCAAACTCCCTTTCAAAAGACAGACCTGCAGCATTTGGTATATCAGGTACAGTATGTCAGAACTTTTATTATGCATTAATGTGCAACCAGTTCCATTTGTACCTGCACCTACAGTATTCACCAGCTGGTCTTCTTTACACATTTAAGTAAAAATCCACCTAATTTTAGATAAAAATTGTGCTTATGGCTTTGGATTACAAAATAGCTCAAAATGTATATGGGTACCATGTTATATTTAGGTTCTCTAATCTCTAATTTTCTTTCTTCTTTACTGTCTAAGTGAGGTCACCTACATCGACCATACCCTGTAGGCCGGATCATTGCCTGTCTAAAATTAGCTTGTCCTGAAACCTGAAATCACTACTCTCCTTGTACCAGTATAATGCACAGAGTCAGCCTACTGCTGTCACAAGTTTTTGATCAGGGAGGCACAGAATCTGATAAAGCTTTAGACAAGGAGATTTATTCTTCTTCTATTTCAGGGAAATCAGTTTAGCTGAAGAAAAAAAAAACATACGTATGATATTTATACCTTATTGTAGAAGAAGTTGTTGGCAGATACACTCCACATGATCCTGTGCAAAACTGGCTGACCTTTCCCAGGGGAAAAAGACGTACTATTAAATGTATTAAAAATGCATTATAGTATATTTGTAATAGTACAAATAGTACATTTAATAGTACGTATTTTTCACCTGGGTTCACAGACCAAAAGGGCCTTTGAATAATGCAACAACAAAAAAAATTATACCATATAAACACTTAAATATATAAATGCTGACCAGTCAAATAAGCAAAATCATCCAAAAAGTAGTATGGAGAGTATGTATTTATTTTTTTTTTATGTACATTTATACTTTCTTCCAAAAGTTGTTATCGCTTTCTATATTCCCATGGTTGTACACAAGTTTTGTCATCTCACTTATAGTTTTGACTTTGATGTGTTGTTCCAACTAGGGGTGTTGCGATATCAGTATTGACAAAAACCGTGATATACCATGAAATATCTTTATCGTGTTAGTTAGGGGTGTCGCAATATACCGGTATTGGTGATAACAGTAGTATTTCAAATGAATAGTACATGTATGATAAATACAGCACGTAAATTATCCAGCCCCAGTATCTGGTTGACATAACCCCAATATACAGTAGGTGTCGATATTGCACCTTAACACTGCCTGGTTGCCACCGGTCATAAAACACAAGCAGACACAGCGTGCAGCTGCTACTGCTGCGTAAAAGCATGTTGTCGAATGTGACAGACGGAAACTCTGCACGCACTCCAAGAAAGTTCGCTCACCAGTGCATGTTTTTTTTTTTTATTTCTACGAAAATGAATCGCCAATGAGCGCAAAAGTTGGCAAAACCACTAAACTGTTCACCCACCTCTGCTATATCCTGCAGATCACTGTACAGAGAGTAAGTTGCCATTATTTTGCTAGTCCTGGGACGTGAAATGTTACATTAACCAGCTAATTGCTGACACCCTTTCTGAGTTGTATTACATTTACATCCCTCTGAGCTTTTAGTCCAAAAGTGTGCTCATTCGGATAAAAACATATTGATTATTGTATGTTTACTTCAAATATCTTTTTTTTTCTCTATGTGTGCATTATGCAGTGCTAAACTCTCACATTTATGTTTCATTCATACTCAATATCGGGGGGCACAAAATTGTGCAGATAATTGCTTCTTCCGTCAGTCTGAAGGTCTGGCTACGCGAGACTAGGAAATCCCTAATATGGGTTGTTTTACAATTCCAAGAATGCAGAGAACGGACTTGTATTCTAATGGAGACCGGTCTTGCCAGGCGACCTTAAAAGAATGAACTCGGAAGGACGCGAGGACACAGAATGCATATTTGTGCGAATTTAGATGTGCTGCGATCTTGTTGTTCAATTGGCCGTTCCAGCATATTATAAGTAGCAGCTATCACTATAAACACAACATAACACCACAAACAAATACACGGCCTAGTAAAACATTTATTTCATATTATTATTGGCATTTTCATATAATTTGATATCTTTTTATTTTACCACGTGTATTTATGAAAATGAGTTGCCTGTGTTACCTATGCTTTGTCAATGTTACGATTCTTTTTAATGTGCTAATAAAAACACTGCTGGCTTTCTTCAGTTTATCACTTTATTAAAATTAAGCAGAACAAATGTAGTTGTGAGCTTGCAGCAGGAATTGCTGATGTGAGAACTAGAAGTTTAAAGCTTACACCCGCAGTGTGTTCTGAGATTTCTAACGGTTCGATTCTCTCAAGTCTGCATTTGATGCATCCTCGATATCAAGAACACATCCGAGTACTTTCATGCGTCCTCTGTACTTGCATTCTTGAGTATTGGAATTGAACTACGGCGGTTGATGATTACGAAAATGTTCAAGCGTCCAATTTCGATTTATTCGTGTCATTCGCGTTCGGTGTGAACGCCACATCAGACTCAACACGGGTTGCCAGTTTGAGGACACGCAAGAGGAACGAGCTCAATTGACAATGGAAGGCGAAGAGACTTTACACACTGGAAGTTGATGAGTTGATTTATCTGCGTTTTAATGTGCTCGATTTTTAGATGGATGCCGAGGCTTTTTAGGTCGGGTAGAATCTGCGATCTCTGACCCAGTTTGTTTGAGGCTTCAATGCTGTGTTTTACGCCAACTGACAACCTGTTGTGTCGAAATACTATTGGGTAAATTGGCAACATGCGTTATCACTCAGAGCAAAACAAAAACAGACATTCCGACACTGAACGCACATTTCAAAGTAGACTAACTGGCTGTTTTATGCCAGTATACTATAGCATAGTTGTATGCTATAGTAAAGTCAAAAACTTACATACAGCACCTTGAATATGAATGAATATCGAGAAAAAAACACGGACAAAGACGTCATCAAGCTGAATTACATGCAGATGGAGACATTTTGACATATTAAACATGAAGAGAATTAACTGATTGACTGATAGCATTACTATTATTATTTATTTTTTCATCATTTCCATAGATATCGCAATATATCATTATCGTGATTTCTTTTGGCCATGATAACTGTGTAGTGAAAAATCTGATATTGTGACAGCCCTAGTTCCAACCATGTAGCCTAAAACTTTGGAAAAGAGTGGATACAAAACATAGATTTTGTATCAGCAGCACACAACATTGGAATGGACCAAACTAAAACGAGGAAGAACATGAGAATGATTGAATGATTGTATTCTTGACTTTTTTTTTAATATGACATATAACTGAGAAGTCAGTGGAGATTTTCGCCTTTAATGTCGTGCAATGTCTTCTTTAAAAAACTTTCCAAGGTGCATATCACAGCTAGATCTAGAGCTAAAAGAATGAGGTTACATCTGAAAGAGCTTTTGCATGCGGCTGACGATCAGACCTTTTGAACTTGCTGTGTTTGCTGCTGGTGATGGGTGTGGCCAGAAACACATATCAGCATGTGGATCAGGAAAAGAAATATGTTCTCATGTTGAAATAATACTCAAACTGTAAGAGGATTTCACACACTCATCATAACACATGTGTAGCTGACTGTTGTCCAATGGTAAAGCTACTACTATTCGGTCCAATGATGGTTATTAATCTGTGCAAAACATAATGATTATGATGATAAATTATTGGATAGCCTGAGCATGATGACAGCAAAATAATACACCACTCATATAAGTAGCCACTTAAAGGGTTAGTTCACCAAAAGATGAAAATTCTGTCATTAATTAGATTATTAATTCCAAGCCCGTAAGACCTTCCTTCATCTTCGGAACACAAATTAAGTAATTCTTGATGAAATCCGAGAGCTCTCTGACCCCATAGACAGCAATTTAATTACCAATTTCAAGGCCCAGAAAGGTAGGAAAGACATCCTTAAAGGTGTCATGAACTGGCTTTTTAAATTTTTTCATACTGTTGTCTGAGGTCAACTTATGACGTTTGCGTTGTTTTTACATTCAAAAACATCATAATGAATAAGTAATAGGCTATTTTCTGCCTTGGTTTTGAGGCTCTCTGAAAAACTGTCAGTTTTGATGGGCGTGCCGCACTGAAGACTTGGAAGTAAATGCCCACGGCTAGGATTGGATAAGATTTGCATATTTAATGAGTTTCTGCTCCCCTGTCAGTGGCAGCGTGTGGCAAATGTCAAACGCAATGAATCGCCCAGGCCACAGCCAGGGCTCACAAAATGTCTTTATCAAACAAACACAATGATTCATCTCTCATCCACCCACGATTGATTGGAATGTTATTTCTGTATCATTTCGCCCGATCATCAGTGAATATAATCGCGAACCGTACACACACACACACACGCGCGAGGGCAGGCCGATGATAGCCCGTCTGAAAAACACATAGCCCTGGGGCCAGGGCCGGCCCAAGCCCTTATGGGGCCCTAAGCAGAATTTTATTTGGGGGGCCCCTCGGTGCCACCAATACGATTGACTATTGTCAATTCTTGATAATTCGCACACCCAGTATCAATTTTAGTAGTTGTAGCGGTGTTGCTTTCATCATGTCTGGCTGTAATGGTCTTACCCTTTTTTAATTGCCACGATTTTTAATTGTAACAGTAGCAAACCCACAGGTGTGGTCAGGTGTTAATATTCAAAGCCTTACTTTACTACAGTTCAGACTGGGATATGTACTTATAAAAAAAAAAAAATTAAAAAAAATATGTAAGTAGTCTCTTATGCTGAATATGCTCACTTTTCCCCAGGATTCTTTGATGAATAGGAGGTTCAAAAGAACAGCATTTCTCTGAAATAGAAAGCTTTCACAAAATCCAAAAAATATTGTGCACAACTGTTTTCACCATTGATAATAATCATAAATGTTTCTTGAGCATCAAATCCTCATATCAGAATGAATTCTGAAGGATCATGTGACACTGAAGACTGGAGTAATTATGATAAATTCAGCTTTGATCACATGAATAAATCACACTTTACTATATTCACATATAAAACAGATGTTTTACATTATAATAATATTTCACAATATTACCATTTTTACTGTATTTTTGATCAAATAAATGCATCCTTGGTGAGCAGAAGAGACTTATTTTAAAAACAACAAATGTTGATTTCTTTCAAACATTAAACAGAGCTTTTATTTTGGCGGAAATAAAATTAAATTTTTTTGCATTCCATTCGACTGTGTAGAAAGAACCTTTTTATTTTCTAAATAAAAACTTCCAAAATATAGGCTACACAACTTATAATTCCAAGGGGACGATATAGCAGTTTGCAGAAAAACATTTATTGAGAAACTTCGAGCGATGCTGTACTCCGTCCAAAACATGCAGCACGTCAGACAAGATATTCGCACTAAACCATATCACATTCTCAAATCCACCCATTAATAAAAAGGTTACCGGGCAACTGACGAGTAACATTACGTTTTAGCGCTGGTTTTCTCGCACTTGGACTGTGAACCCTGGCTAACAAGAATAGACGAATAGTGTCTGGCCGATGGCGCCGCAAGCTCGTGCAGTGCTGTCAGAATCAATCCCTGCATATTTTAGAAAACTTAACAGGCAAATACTTTATAACTTTAAACTTTATAAAGTTAACTTTCGGCCGACCACCTTCCATGCTCAATTTATGGAAAAAGTGTTGAAAGGTCCTCTGCCGATCGAAAGACCAGGTACGCTCGTCATGACGTCACGTACGCATTTTGAGTTTCACTTTCAACTTTCAACACTTTTCCATGGAAGGCGATTGCCTGGAACTTTACTTGATAAAGTTTTAAATATGAATATTTTTCTTACACAAATGCATCGATTCGCTTCAGAAGGCCTTTATTAACACCACGGAGCCACGTGGAGCACGTTATTCGATGGACAGGTGCATTTTTATGGACTTCAAAAACAGAGCAACTATTATTGCAATTCTAATGCTTGGATTAGCCTGGACTTTTTTAATATAACTCTGATTGTATTAGTCTGAATGAAGAATGTCATATACACCTAGGATGACTTGAGGGTGAGTAAATCATGAGCTAATTTTCATTTTTGGGTGAACTATCCCTTTAAGTACAATGTCCACGTTTAAAATTCCAAGCAACTGACAAACAGAAACTATGTTTTTTCAATAATCTATCACACTCAGATGTATATCAAATATTTGTCGCTGCTTCCGTTTCATTTGATTTAATATTTAAACAAAAAATAAACACTGACCTGCTAAAAATAAACATTAAGGACCTTACGTTGACAACCCTGTTTTCTTAGAAAGTTGCAATGGAACATTATGGAGATTCTAGAAAGTCCAGTTAATGAACAATTCACCCCAAGACAGCATTATTCATTTAACACCAGCAAGATGAGGCAAAAAATATGATCTCACACACATACTTTACCATTAAGTGTCAGTTTGTGAGTATTAAAACCTAATCAGATTTTGAACACATTGTATTCATTAACTTCAGGCCAGTGTATAATCTCTCACTATGGGATACCAGTTAGTTATATTACCACTAACAACCACCTAATTGATGTGAGACTTGACCAGTGTGAAATTTTCAGCTTTATAAGAATGGGAGGAAATAAAAAAAAAAACATTCTCTTATTTAAAGAACATGCGTGCTGCAAAGATCTGTAAACTGTAAAACATTTGCTAATTGCACATGAGGAACTTGAAATCCAAGCAAGGACACTCCCACTCATCTGAGGGGCTCAGCTCAGCATGTTGCACCATAACTGAGGCACAAATCCTACACCACAATCTGCACTTAATCTTGTCTCAATATAGTAAAATTAAAAGCACACTTACTGCGTTGACCTCTGTCGTAAGGAAAAGGACCGCAAGGCACAGCAGAAAACACCTGCAAAATGAGAAAACAAACGTGAATGAATATGTGTGCAAAGGGAAAACAGATGCTTCTAAAGCACGAAACAAAACAACAGGCTTTACCTTAATGTGTTCCAATGCTGTAAATGGTTCTCACCCTCCATGAGAGCCTGAAAACAGATACAATCTCTCCTTCTGCCCAATGCCAGTGTCCTGTTACTGCATACTCAATGATCTGAAAGTTATAGATGGACTGAAGTTAGTCCTCACTAGATCATTAGTGCATATTTAAAACACATTAAATGTACTGCTATCTTTGTAGTAGATCTCGTGTTCCTTGCTTAAAGATCCAGCTTTAGCCGGTAGTTGTGTTTTGGAACATGGTAACTGCGCTCTAGCTGTCCCGACCTGTCATTAGCTTATGGACAAATATGAAATTCAACAAACATACTAGCTCAAGGTGGTCGTTTGTAGTCTACCTATTTATAAGCATATTAGACGAGCTACAAACCAGCCAACGTGTTCCAAAAACACAGCAACCAGGTTTGTGGCAACTGTTGATGCGTCATATAACTTCAAACACTCGATTTTGTTATTATTTAATCGCTTTTAACGACAATAACACGCATTTAAGCTCTATTTTTTAATCGTAAGCTATAAGTGAAGGCAGAAGTTTACCTCAGACCTCGCTGCTCCAGTCGCACGCGCTAAATCCTGATGCGTTCACGCTTTCAGAAAGTTGGTTATCTCACCTAAAATCCACCTTGCCAAAGCTGTTTTAAGGGAATTGCTGATCTCCAAGACTTAAACGTCCCCTAACAATGCTGAAATGCGAGTGATAGTTGTTCTAAACAGGGTTGTGTTGGTGCGTGTTGATGGGTGGTCGTGGTCCTGACAGGGGGTGTGGTGGGCTCTTCTACAAGACTTTACTTTCAAACACAGCCACATAACGTTTAGGGCAAAGATGCAGACAAACGTATAGTCCAGGCTCGGGTAGAAGAGAGGCAAGAATTGCTTGAAACGGAGAAGAATCCGTCATCAGCGTGTCCTTTTGGACATTATTCATAGGTGTGAAGATGCGGCTTCCATGTGTCACTTTTTTTCTTCTCACAGTCTCTTTGAGCATAGACAAGAGCACAGCAAAGGTAAGTCCATCTAAAAAACAAACGTATGCTAACTTAAATGTTAGTTTATTAGTAATGTCGTCGGTTTGGCCATTATGAGTCTGCTCGTGAGCCTTATGTCGCGCGCACAGATAAAGTGCGTATAACTTGCGCGCGACTTGCTTGCGCTCAAGTTCCACTTTAGTTTTCACGTGCGAATATTTCCATTTGTTAAAGTTAAAGGATGGGATATAACTTTTTATATGAGTTTTTAACGACAAAATTGTCAAGAAATAGCACACCAATGGAAATGACTTATTAGAAACAAGCAGAATATGAATACGACCTGTAACCAAAAGAATACATTCGTGCTCCAGTCCAGTATCATAATGCACAATGCATAATTCATATAGCACGACATTTGATTTAACAACAGTTTCTGTATATTCATGTACTTTTTGGTGTTTTTTTGTCTTATTAGTTCAGCAATTTGATACTATATTGTCATGTAGCTTTCTGCTGTGGCTTTTCGCTACAGTTTATATTTGCCTTCAACGCCTGCATTTGATATGTTTCTGACAATTATTTCATTGTTCTACTATGAAAAACAAGTTAATGTGAGACTCTGTATTCCTTTGAAAGCCATGTTTATCTGAGTATAACTTTTGACTAGACTGTGGAAAACAACAGACAACCTTGGCTTCTCTTTCAATGTGTTGGATGGTTAACAAAAACTTTTGTAAACTTATTCTTAATAATCTGGACTTTGTTTTCCATTTGTTAGGCATTTTGCCACTCATCTGAGAAATCAATCACTTAAATGCGTTCCACTACACTGTTTACCCAAGACGGACTTGTGCTTTCTCCTGCATGCAGTTGCATAAGGTTATGGATGCAGTAATCTGAGAGAGCTAGCCATACTGACATGTGTTTTTATTGGGGGCGGGGCTGGGGGCGTGGCTCCAATGTGACGCAAGTATACAGCAAGGAAAGTGACAGGTGTCTGAGTGATAAGACTGAGCAGGATGAATGATTTGTGACAATGATGAGATAAATGCACATTGTTACATCTGGCGATCTTGTCATATTTCTGAATGCATATACAGGCGTTATCTGCTGGATGAATAAAGTGCCCTAAATACTGATTTTTGTAGTATATCTGTATGAAGATTAACTGATTACTGATTTCAAAGCACAGTCATACAGTGCCCCAGAATACCAGAACATGCCTTACAACTGTATTCCAAATGGAATTTGTTGATGGATTATCACATTAATACAAGCATTAGTTTGATTTAAACTGGTATGTCACAAAGCTGTATAAGCTAACAACATTTCCATATAATCCACAACTCTCTGCAACACTGAATTACAATTGGTCAGTGTATTGTGCTTTTTTTCATATTAAAACTTTATAATTGTTAAACTTCATGATTGATTGTTGGAGTGTTGGGGTAACGCATTGCAAATAACTTGATTTAGTTAATCAGATTACTTTTTCAAGTAACTAGTAAAGTAACGCATTACTTTTTAACATTTACAACAATATCTGAGTTACTTTTTCAAATAAAAAAACGCAAGTTACTTTGTTCTCCCATTTATTGACTGACATCTCTCTTGTCCCAATGTTGAGACAAATCATAAGTGCAGAGGCTTTGTGTAAAAACATGGTGGTTATTGTAGTTCTAGACTAAATGTGAGCATGCATTTACTCATCTCACTTGCACAAAAAAGATTCAGTATTCCTAAAAATGAATAAAATCAGTCAATGCAAAATCAGAATACTATGCAAACCTCCAATAATTAAATATATATAAAATCATTTTTTTATGCATTTAATCTCACTTTATTGAGCAATGTACTTGCTGCTAACATTTAATGATTCAGTTAAACCATAAGCAAAAATAACTATTTTTTTTTATTGGTGAAGTAAGTGTTAAACTGTTTTATCCTGCATCATATTCTTCCGTTAACCAGAATAGCAGCACAGCTGAAAGGTTTGTTAGAGTTGCGCCCTCTACTGTACAGGCGTGAATTTGCATTGCCTTCAGCCTGATCTTGTTATTTAAATTTTGGTGTGAAACAGTCTTTACATTTGCCCAAAAATAGAACTTTTTTTGTCCAAAATCAAACAAGCCCAGCCCAGGTGAGAAAAAGTAAAGGCAAAAGTAATCTAACACATTACTTTTCTTAAAAAGTAACTAAGTAATGCAACTAATTACTTTTTAAAGGAGCAACTCAATATAGTAATGCATTACTTTTCAAAGTAACTTTCCCCAACACTGGTCATTGGGAATATATACTGTACATTGGCTTCTGTATCTGGAACTGTAAAGCATGACACTAGCAGCCCCGTGGTCATGGATTTGATTCCTAGGGATTGCGTGAACTGATAAGATGTGTAGCCTAATGTATTTTTCTTTTTGTATTAAATCTTCTGTATAAAATGCATAAATGTGAATATCAACCACGTTTCTCCACTGAATGTTGGGGTCTTGATCACCCTGACAGGCAGAGGTGGACAGTAACTAAGTAAATTTACTTGAGTACTGTACTCAAGTACACTTTTTGAGTATCTGTACTTTATTTGAGTATTATTTTTTCGGGAAGCTTTGACTTTAACTTGAAAGACACATATCGTACTTTTTACTCCAGTACATTTCTATCAAGGTCTTCAAAGTCAAAAGTTGTTTCTGTAGCAGCTTTGAAAGTCAGTGGATGATTTTTTTCTTCTTTAAAAGGTTTTTTTTTATTTATTTTTTTTGCAGACGGCCTATCAGTAATCACTCTTGTAGGGTCATGTGAAGTTTCCCAACATTTTTTGAACACTGATCAGTTAATAGAAAAATGGAAGAAGGCGGTTCCTCTGCGCAGTGTGTGCACCCATGGCCATACTAGTTTAGTTGGCATACACTTGATGCGCGTCTCATAAAATGCTCTAAAATGTAAACGTCTGGGAGAAAGAGAAGAGTAAACAGTTGGGAGAATATCGGATGTGTATCAGTGTATAGGGTCTGTGCATTCAGTCTTAAAGTGACCGCAGCTTTGTAAAGAGTTTGTTACTTTTATACAAGTATTAAAATGAGTTTAAGGTAGTCGTATGCTAGTATGTCAGATGGAGCATCAGTGACTGGCTTAAAGGGATAGTTCACCCAAAAAGGAAAATGTGATGTTTATCTGCTTACCCCCAGGGCATCCAAGATGTAGGTGACTTTGTTTCTTCAGTAAAACACAAATGAATTTTAACTCCTATCGTTGTGGTCTGCCAGTCGTATAATGAATGTCAATGGTAATATTTTAGAGTATGAGAGCTATGAGAGTAAAAAAACATAGACATACGAATCCATATAAAAATCTCGCACAAACCGATTGTTTCGTGTCTTAAGACATCAATGTGTCGCCACGAGCCGCAGGGTTTAATATGGATTCAAATGTCTATGTTTTTTTACTCTCATAGCTCTCATACTCAACAATTTGACCATTGACATGCATTATACGACTGGCAGACCACAACGGTTGGAGTTAAAAATATTCATTTGTGTTCTACTGAAGAAACAAAGTCACCTACATCCTGGATGCCCTGGGGGTAAGCAGATGAACATCACATTTTCATTTTTGGATGAACTAACCCTTTAAACCACCATGATGGCATAATGTGCATTTATACAACAATGCAACAATAATAAAACAATGCATTGACATTAAAACTTAAATTTACTTTTGATACTTAAGTACTTTTATAAACAAATACTTCTGTAATTTTACTCAAGTAAAAATCTGTTTTTACAACTTTCACTTGTAACGGAGTAATATTTGACCAGTAGTACTTTTACTCTTACTCAAGTAATAGAGTTGTGTACTTTGTCCACCTCTGCTGACAGGGTTTGTTTTTGCTATTAATGGTTGTAATACATTATCACCTAATAATGTGAGCTGTTCTAAACTGTGCTTTGTTGTTCTCTGGCATGAATTTACATCGAAAGTGTGTGAATCTGTAATCTCTCAGCACTTCCTAGTGTAACACCCATCATATGCCACCCACAGCTGCTTCTCTCTGTCACCTCAGACTTGGATTGTAATTGATGCCATTTGTGAGTGGTATAAAAGTCAGGTTTGTGAACAGTTTAAATAACTACAACAACAATAGCCCCGAGAACAGTAGTACTTTTACTCTTACTCAAGTAATAGAGTTGTGTACTTTGTCCACCTCTGCTGACAGGGTTTGTTTTTGCTATTAATGGTTGTAATACATTATCACCTAATAATGTGAGCTGTTCTAAACTGTGCTTTGTTGTTCTCTGGCATGAATTTACATCGAAAGTGTGTGAATCTGTAATCTCTCAGCACTTCCTAGTGTAACACCCATCATATGCCACCCACAGCTGCTTCTCTCTGTCACCTCAGACTTGGATTGTAATTGATGCCATTTGTGAGTGGTATAAAAGTCAGGTTTGTGAACAGTTTAAATAACTACAACAACAATAGCCCCGAGAACAATAATGTTTTGCTCTGTATTATGTGTGACAAACACCAAAAGGTGTAACCATTTGTTGTTGGCTTGTTTTGGAGGCAGGGTTCCCATGTTCCCATGAATAGTTTTTTTTTTTCTTCTAGTTACTTTTTCTAGTTAAAGTATATTTAATTGGTGAGTGTAATCATTAAAATGTATATTTGAAATGTAGCCTACTTATCCAGTAATCACAAACAACTGTAAAAGTCACGGGAACCCTGCCTCTTGAGCTCAATCCATTTAAATACATTTTTAGGTGAAATGGATGGAAATTAACTTGTGTATTGCAAAATACACCCTAAATCCTTGCAACATTAGTGGTATGTGTGGTTCACCATAAATTTTATTTTTTTCTCTTGGGAGTCTAAATATTTGTTTTAAAAAAAGAAACGTTCATGAGGACTAAAGATGTGTGTTTGGTATGGTTACCCTAGGCTTATTCTTGCTAATATAAAGGGGAAAGAATATCCATAAAAAAAAAGAAAAAAAAAGTGTTTATATTATGTGTGTCTATCTATTTCAGTGGCAGAAATACATTGGCAGTTTATTTATTCAGAAAATCTTCTTCCTCATCTATATATGTACATTAATGGAAGGCTGGTGATCCGGATGAGTTTCAGTTGAATACTATGTTTTTCCTAGCTTGTTTATCAATTGTGATTCTCATAAGGTCAGCGTGGTCTCACGTGTATCCAGTTCATATCAGATTAGAGGTGATTGCCCCAGCACACATCCTGGAGTTAACTCACTTCATTAGGATGGCATTACAGATTAGATTCTCCACTTGAATGCAGTGCAGAAACAGCCAAAGTAAATGAAGGTGAACTTGGTAAACTTAACTAATAGTTGTGCAATCTCTGAGCGAAGTCAGTCATGCCAAAACGACAGGGTGCACCCAACACACCCTGAAAGATGAACTAGAGCAGTGGTTCTCAAACCTGTCCTGGGGACCCCCAACCAGTGCACATTTTGCATGTCTCACTCATCTAACGCACCTGATTCAAATCATCAGCTCATTAGTAGAGACTGCAAGACTTGAATTGGGCGTGGCCCTGTCCCAAATGGCCCACTTCATGTGCATTTTCAGTCTTGTGGACTTACAATGGCCGCTGCGTGCGCGTGTCCATTAAGTCCACGAGATCACAGTGGGTCCCATTTGTCATTTTAGGTCTCAGAAGGGTGCTCGCGAGCGCCCCCTTTGAAGTCGATATGCGCCCTCGATGCGCACTTCTGCCGAGCCCGCACTGGTGCCCGACAGCCAAAGCGGCATTACGTTGTGAAAGTTCGGACTCAGAGGAAGACCGTGAGGGTTTACGGTGCCATTCGGGACAGGGCCTGTGTCTGGTGAGGGAGACATACAGAGGCTGCGGAAAATGCTGCCTTCGGAGGACACATTTCAAGGCAGGACGGCACTAAGGCACGTCCGAATCTAATGTTAGCTTCACTTCCTGTCTCCTGAGATACCTTCATCTGATTGATTTTTGCATATTTGTATCCTTCGCTGTCTTTGATATCCCACAATCCCGTGCTTTCCATTCTGTGACAGTTAAGCTGGAAAAAAAAGATGGCGTCTGAAAGTTGCGTTTGTGTGTAAATGTAATTTTTTTTTTTTACCAACATTTTCTACTTCGGATGTCCTTTCTCACGAGAAATTACTAATGTAGGAATTAATTATTTGTTTAGTTCTCACCAAAACTCGCTCTATTTTGCTGTATATCATTAAATGTTACACTGCCTAAGAAGTCTGTCCGAAATTAGTTTCTTGAGCAGCCTTCATGCACAAACGCTGCCTTACTAGCCATTGTCTGATAAGGCAGCGAGGCAACGAGTCAGCTGCCTAGGTTTTCGGACGCAGCCCGTGGCTGAATCCGAAATCACCCCCTAAACCCTCATTCACTATTCCCTTCTTTAGTCCACTAATACATTTCATTTGAAAAAGTGAATGAAAGTTAATTCGGACAGCCGTTGTGTGTACATCGGCTGTACACTCATTATTGCGGTGCACTGTGGGATAGAATGAGTGCACTCAATAACTTCCACTATGGTTTCGGACACCGCTACAAATGGCTGTCCCCTCAAATAGTGCCCTTTAGGGGGCGATTTCGGATTCAGCCCCTGTCTCTTTAAAGCACAATCTGCTCTGATTGGTCAGATGGCCCAGCCTGTTTTGATTGGTCTACCACTTAGACCACATGTTAAAATGTAACGACCATAACCATAATCATGTTTCAGCTCCCGAGGCCTCATCAGCTGTAAACAATATTATATCTATGGCAACTATGGCATCAGTATTGGAAGTCAATTCAATGTTTTTTTTTTTGTCCACAGCATCTCTTCAACATAGCAAAATCACTTACCCAACTGCTCATTTATGGTGGGCCAAAGCAGCCATTAGGCAAATGTTTAACATGTTGATGTACTGTAGTTAGGTCACAGAAATAAGGTCAAGAAATAGGGGTTGCACAGACTATTCGACTATTCGACTTTAAAGGTGAAGTCGTTAGTATTTATGAGGATCTATTGACAGAAATGCAATATAATATACATAACTATATTGTCAGTGGTGTATAAATACCTTACATGATGAACCGTTATGATTTTATTACTTTAGAATGAGCCATTTCTATCTCCATACATCACAGGTTCGCCATTTTGACAAATCTGAAGTTGTTCAACCCCAAACGAGGCATTTCTTGCTAGTGTTTTCGTTTGAAAAGATAAACTCCATTTCACAAGTTCAAACTTACAAATAATCAAATGGCATGCTGTCTGAGGGGAGGGCTCCGAGCTCGGAACTTAGTCCCGAACCCAGACTACTCCCCCCGTCACTATTTCGGGTTAGGATAGTAACCAGGTGATTATGAGGAGACGGGGTGGTGGTGGGATGCAGTAAACTGTAGAGGAACATAGGTGAGTCGGCTATGGATATAGACCTCATCTCTTGCTTATTGGTTAGGCAATTTGAATGTGTTACTCTAGAACTTGTTAATAAAACACAATTTAACGTGGACAAACAGCTATATTACACACTAAAGGAAAGGTAAAATAAAAAAGCATAATAGGCGCCCTTTAAATGTGTATGTCTGCTAAAGATTAATTTTGTCAACTAGGAGTTCAATATACTGTAGACGGTTGCAGAGATAACTTACAGACTAACTCCCAAAAGTATACTTCCCCCATCCACTCCGGCTCATACACAGTTTGCGTGATGTAAATTCTCGCCATCAGTACAGTCCGTTGAGATTCACGTGTAACGGAGGCCAGCTAGTAGTCGCTGTGCTAGTAAACCTCACTCCTCTGATCTCAAGAGATGCTCTAGCGACTGACGCCACAGGTTGCATCCTTTAGCCTCCTAGAGCATCCAACTCTCATGCCGGGGGACCCAGGTTCAAGCCCTGCTATGAAGTATACTTATAGTCTTATATGCTCAACTGAAAATGTGTGGAAAATCAGGTATATTCAGAAAAGCCATCAAACGTAAATGTTGGTGTCTTTAAATACACATACTCGCTTTATGCACTTCATGCAGTTAATACACAACAGTTTGTGTGCTGTAATCCGTCCTATCACACTCTCTGATAGTGAAAGAAATTCCTCAAGTGACTTATGTGCAGTGCATATCTCTCAGGCCTGTTCTGCCCCTTGAGACTGGCAAGTTTCATGGGGGTGGGTTTTCTGTCTACTTCTTGGAAACCGCACATGTGGTGATGGGTGTGAGAGAGAATGAGTGGGGAGACAGAGGATGGATGAGGTCCAATTGGAGGGAAAAACATGACGGACCTCACTAGGCTTACACACTGTTCCGCCCACGCCAGATCGGACTGTTCCAGCATCTCCCGAGAGAGGGTGGATGGAATGCCAGTGCAGAGGAAGCAACAGTTGCAACTGTTTATCTTCCTGAATCTGTTTCTTTTCCCTTTGCCTGGACATTTTTCTCATTTTCTGTGTTTTATTTGTTTTCATCTCTCTAGAAAATAACACAAAGTCTCATAAAGCACTCACATGTGCACCCTCTTTCAGCCAGGCAGCTTCAATAAATGCAGTTTAATAGGGTACTTAGTATTTGATATACATGTACATTTTGTACAAATTGTTGGCTGGACTGTGAACAAAATGTTTGTAGAATGTTTTTAGAATTGTGCCAAAAGACATGGTTCCCATATAATATATATATATTTTTTAATTGTGATTTAAAAGCCTGGAAAAGTCATGTAAATTAAAATCTTAAAATGTAATGAGCCTGACTGGGGAAAATACTTTGGCCAAGAAATAAGAATTCATTCCCATAAATTTCCCACATTTCATATATTCACTTGTTCTCTTGTTTTAGTTCAAACATGACCACAACTTATTTATTCATTCCTTTGTTTTAGATAATTTGTGGCTAACTTGTTCCCTCATTTAGCTAAATAATCGCCATGATTAAATTTAAACAAGAGAAGTCATGGGAACATATTCTTAACTTGTGTTAAGCATGTCATGTTTGAGGCTATGTACAAATGATTGTAAAAATGTTAAATATTAAAGTCATGGAAAATCTTTGCTCAAAAATTGTGGGAACTTTATAAATAAATCCTTGAAACCCAAAGTTCTGTGGGGTTTTCAGTTTCATTCAGGACTTTTAGTTTGTCTTCATTATTTCCTGGGTTTCCTTTCTGTTGTCATGTGGTGTGTCTGGAATCGCGTACTACTACATTTGAATTTGAAAAAAAGTATGTTCCTTATAGTATGAGTATGGGTTTATAAATGAAATCCAGATATACTACATCTGCCATGTTGTTATTGTCACATGACCTTCCAGCATCACTTTTGTCACTTCACCGCCATTCCTAAACCCTCTCCCGTGACCATCGAATGAGCACTTCAGAATCTCAGCATCAGCAGTAGGTCCTCTGGTCCTCCTTTTGCCTACATTCAGTCATACTACTCTGTTGGCGAACTGTTTTTCACATACTATATCCACCTGTTTCCGGGAGGCGCTACTGTAAAGAACGTGGGTACAACTTCCGGTGAGGCAGCGGAAGTAGTATACCAATGGTATTTTGTGTAATAGTAAGTGAAGAGGCTAAGTGTTTTTCGGATCATTGGCAAGGTTTTAAAATAATTTTTTTTTTAAATCAGATGGTGCCACAAGGGTTAAGTGAAGGTTACTGTGAAGCAACATTTGCAACATGAATGACACACACTAAACATTTCAGTTTAGTACATTTAGTTAATTAATAATATCACAATACAATAAACAATAAAATGTTCGTGTCCTTGATTGTCCTTACTTTACTGACCTTCCACAAAAGTGCTGCTGCATGACTACAACAGTGTCCTGGCCCTAATACATGAACAACCCCCTGTCTGTACTTCACCTGTCACTGATACTAGCACCCTTGCCTTGTGATGGGATACGTGTAGGCTCAGGCTCGCCTCAATGTCCGCTTTTAGGTCGTTTCCGACAGATACTGATACGCCTCTGAGCTTTTCAAATTGCTCATCGCCTTACCATCACAGGCTACTGAATCTAGAAAATAGCTAAAAATGCTACCGTACGTGATACGAGGCCACTTCTTCACGTCATCTTCCCAACCAACTACGTTACCGCGGAGGGTAAAGGTACTGTTGTTTCACCCTTTTGAAAGTTCGTTGAGGTTGTGTTCCCACATCGTTAGCAAATTTGGATAGCTTGAATGACTGTCAACTGTTGAATGTCAATAAGCTATGTTTCCATCCATCTATTTTTATGCGCATTTTGGGATATCGCATCAAAAAATGCTGAATGGAAACGCCAAGATGCGCATAAATTCTATAAATGCGCATAAAAAACGTATGCGCTCGTTTGAGTCAGATACATTTTCTATCCGATATGAAAACGTGCGCATAAACTACGATGGGAATGTATAAAGTCCCGCTTGTTTACTTCGAACCGGGAGACGCTCCCACTTCTGACGCAAGGCTTCATTTCCTACATCCACAAGTAGGAAACTTGTGGATAGTAGGGAAGTATTCAATTTCGGATGCAGCGATTGAGTCTAGCACATTTGACATTAGTTGTCATAGTTACAAATTGTTTCATTGATTTCATATAACTCTTCCTCGTTTTGATCCTTTGTTAGTTGTGTATATCATACCCGCAGTTTCATTCACTCATTGACTGACTCTGGTGTTTTAATAAAGTATGGCCTAAATTAAATCTGTTCATCATATAAAATGATGGTGTCTCTTCAGAAAATTTGGACTAAACCACTCAATTCGTATGGATTGGTTTTTTTACAATCTCAATTGATGCGTCATTGGAGGTACAGAAAGTTCTCAGATTTCATCAAAAAGATCTGAACAAACAACATGAGAGTGAGTAATTAATGACAGAATTAAAGTTTTGGGGTGAACTAACCCCTTAAACAACTTAAAATCTCAAACATCAGATAACCCAAAACCACATCGCAGGCAAACAATCTTTTTTATCTTCAAAAAGATTGCGGAACGCAAGCTTCTGGAGGGCACATAATTGACTGACAATTTAGAAATGGCCCTGAAATTACAAAAAAAAAACTATTTACACCCCTCCAGAGGGCCATTACTTAAGTTCACAGGGCCTGGGACAGAATTACCCCTGATGGGCCCCCCTTTGCCCCCAAACCTTTGTGACAGGGCCTGGGACAACCTTCATCTGACGACGGCCTTGCCCTTCTAGTTCATGAACTATTGACCACCCTGCTTTACTAGATTGAAAGTGGAAAATGGGGCAGCCACAGAGTTGGACAGGTGAAAGAAGTTTGTGATTATGAAAATCATTGTTTTGGAATAGTTGGGTATAAAACCATCTCAGTGATGTGTTGTTTGAAGGAAAAAAAGCTTGATTATCACTGACCATTTTATGACAGTGAAGGATAAAGTGAAATGTTATACCCGTGCAATCCGACCGCACACACACACACAGCTTGTAAAGTTTAACTGTGAGTGTATATATCTGGGTGGTCTGGGGAAACATCATTAATTTGTCTATTGATCTTCTGCCTAGAGTGTAGCAAGTTTTGTCATATCAAAGATATGTCTTTAGATTTTTTAGAATACTGCACAGAGAAGAAGGCATACACACATTTATAATGGCTTAATGGAATAAGTGCTGTAGTACATCACTGATTAAATTTGTTGCTGGCCCATGATCAGAACAAGACAAGGGCAACAGTTTTCCTGTAGCTTAAACAGCTAAGTTTGGCACTAGCAATGCTAAGATCATGGGTTTAATTCCCAAGAAATGAGTGAACTGGTCATAATCATGGCATTGCTTTTGTGTTCTTACACAACTAGTAACCACTCCCAAGATGGGTAAATACCACTGGGTGATTGGAACATAAATTTTTAGTGATATCTGAAACCTTTCATTGGATATGTGTATGCACAGTATCTTTGTTCCCTCTTGCTGTAGTAAATCCTGTCTATTTCACGCAGTCCAAAGTATTGATTGTTTCATACTGGGAAAAGGGGGCACACAGGGAGTCCCAGATCCCAGGATTTCTCTACAGGAATGTGGGCTGGAGCCTGGGCAATACCCATAGCGGATCATTTGGTCTCGGTAACTGGGACTCTGCCAGCCCTACTGGCCCAAAGTGCATGAGACAGCCATCTGCCCTGTCAATCAATGTAGGATGGAAGATGCCTGTGTTAATATTATTATAGGGACATCATGAATTATTATTATTATTATTTTTTAGAAGGGACTTTGTGCCCTATAGGCACAATAAGACCCACACAAAAGCTGTAGGGGAGGAGGTTTAAACAAACAGACAGACAGACAGACAGACAAACAAATAGTGAAAATCATTAATGAGCCATCAAAGGGCAAATGTCAGGTAGAGACGAATTCTCATTTTGTCTCAGGTGCAAACAGAAGTACAGTTGTTTTCTGTCTGACCTGGTTGCTTCTCTGTCTTTGAAAGATTGGTCCTTCTGTTTCTCACCATGTCTCCTAATCATCAAAATTGGTAGGAGTTTGTGTTGTTCTCTGTGGTTTGTTTATGCAGCTGACTTTGATCTAAAAAAAATAAGTAAATGTTTGGACGGGTCAGCACAATCTTTACTCCAGGTCATAAAGCATAGAAAAATGTGGGGGTGCGGACAGTCTGTTACATTTGTCATTAAGGAGCAACATTTGATACATTATAGGCCTTTTCAGCTTATGTGCAGTCCCTCTAACACATTGACTGGCCAATTTATGCAGTTTCTTCTTCCCCTCCTCAAACCTTTGAAAATCACAGTGCAGCTGTCTGACCAGACCCTATCGGAAGTCAAATTTAAAGGGATAGTTCACTCAAAAGGAAACCAATCTGTTTAAGAATCCTACTTCATGTAAACTAGGGTCCAAAAGAGACCACGTCAAATAAATGTTTTATCTTTTAATATTTGGAAAAAAAAAACTTTCAATTCAACTTATATTGTTATGATTAGAATATAATTTACAATAAAAAAAATATTAATGAAAATAATGCTAAATATAAGCATTTTCCAAAACAAGCTCATTGTAAAAACATGCCTGTGGCGACATTTCTGCAAAATTATATTACTTTTCTTCTTGCTCATCAAAGTGAAATGTCCAGTGAGTGGCATTAAAAGCGGTCGCCGTGCCAGGCACATGGTCCAAAAGGGTTGTACCTAGTCTCTTAATGAGTCATGGGTGTGTTTTGGGCGTAACGTGCAATAAATCAATCAGAGTCTCATCTCCCATTCCCTTTAAAAGCCAGTTGTGCCTACACCATGGCGGATTCGCTATTTACATGGTGGAATTTGGAACGGAAAAACTGAACGCTTCTCCAGAGAGAAATCCTTTTATTTTTAATATTTAAAAATGTTTGTGTGCTGCTGCGCGTGCCTGTGTGTGTAATAAAGTGTACGCGCGTTGTGCACCCGCCTATAGGCACATATTACTAACGTGCCTAACTCAAAAACACTGCGCTATTGACTTTAGACCAGGGTTTTGTTGGTCAATGGTGCAGGCATTTTCTTTTGCCTCAAAATAGCAACATGCCAACAATGCGCCTGATACACCTCGTTTTCAGACCAGCACACCCATTAGGGCTGCACGGTTATGACAAAATCATAATTGTGGATTATTCCCTTTAAATTGTAATTGCAATTATTAATTACGATTATCAAAATTTACATTGAATGATGATTTGAATAGCTTTATGCCATTGTTTGAAGCGACTGCATGCCATATTGTTATATCAAAATAAACAAGCTGAAAACACTCTTCCTGAAAAAACTTTTATTGATTTTTCTATAGCATTAAGCCTCAAAAAGTAAAATATACATTGGTTTCTTTAAATAAAAAAAAAAAAGTAAAAATATGCATGGTATTATAATGTTATACTAAAAATAAAAATAAAACAATGGAGAAAAAACTTAACATGTAGAAAACAAAAAACAAACATTAAGTACACAGTATAATATAAGTGGACTTTTATTTTGTAATTGCGATTGTATGGATGTGATTATGATAACTGTGTCAGGCTGAAACTAGCAAAAAACACTTGTGCCTGGCATCACATTGCGTCAGGTGTATGATAGGGCCCCAAACTTTTTGAAGTTTTTCTCGATTAAATGAAATGTGGTGGATTTGAATTGTGACAAGATGAGCAAAGATGCTATTTTATGACGTGATAGTATGTCCCAAAGCTTGTCTGCACTTTTGCTACACATTCAAAAGTATGTACATTTTCTTCACACAAAGATTACATGCTTTTAGGGCGTAGTATAAGTAGGCGAATTGGGAATCGGCATGAGTCGCCACACCTCAAACAGAGCTGGTTATGTGATGTAAACGTCAAAAATGTATTGGTTTACAATTCATGCATAACATTTTTTGAGGTTATAACATAGTATTGTGTAAGGAACTGTGTGAAAATAAGTCTATATTAATCTGCCCCTATAATCATAATTTTGTGAGAAAAGTAATAATAGCTGTTGGTATATTACTGCCTCTAGTGTTAATTTGAGCTGGAAATTGCAGTGAATTGTATGTATAGGTACATTTTTTGTGAAATGTAGTGAGAGGTACATTGTTCCAGTGAGCCGGTGTTGGCATTTTCACTATTGGTCTCAGATTTTCAAATAAAAAATATAGATGCAAATGATCTGCTATCATTTGTTGGTAGGTATTTATATTAATTGGTTGGACTAGTTTTGTCTATGGTTTGCATCTTTAACCTGATAATTGTGTTGTGACATAAAACATGCACATTCTCGTAGGCATACATAAGCACACACTGTTGTTGGAGGACCATGCCAGCATGCTATTTTGGCCTTTCACGGTGCCACGTGAACCAGATTAGCCCAAAAGCCATGCCAGGTCTACCACAGGAGTGTTTGCAGAGAGCATCACACAAGGAGGCATCTGTGGACTTTATTTGGAAGAATGTCATGTTGTCATCACTGTTAAGATCATATGAACAAGCTGCAGGCAGTAACAAGCACTAAAGACTCACGTTGAGTTTATGACTAAAATAATTCCAAATTCATGTGAATCCAAGAAACAGAAGACACAGATGTTTTGGAAAAATCTCTAACCTCGCCTCGCTTTATCCAAAGAAGCATTTATAAGTAGGCTTCTGTGCAATTTTTGGGAGAACAGATAACTATTGTTAGTCACAGCCTCTCTGTCCAGGGCTCTGAATGCAGTGTTTCAAATGCTGTTTGATCCCTCTATTGTTCAATGGACCAGTAGGGGCGAATTCATGCACATTCGCATGGGGGTCCGTATTGCATGCACATGAACCCAGGCCCTGTGGGTGTCCTTTTCTGGGTTTTAAGCAGTAATCCTTTTGTACACTGCACGTTTCTGTGAGTGGGATTTCAGATGTGACATATTCGTAATCTCTCTGTATCTGAACTAAAATCACTAGTGACAAAGCACAGCTCCTGCTATTCCAGCATGATTCAAGGAAGAGATAGCAACAGATAAACATGGATGGTACAAAACGATTGCCATCAGGACAGATAAACAGAAGTAGTTTCTTCTCTCTCCGGGTCTTTACTTTCCCTGTGGGATCTGGTCTTGATTGTTGTAATTGGTCGCTCCACCCCTTGTTGTGCAGCATGGAGAGTTTGTTTACTGGGTTGATGGTTTAGCACGTGCAGCTTGAGCACGTGATCCATGTGGCAAGACCATCATTTTCTCATAAACACTGGTTATGTACTAGATTTTTAGATTGCTAGTTGGCTTTTTTTTTTGCTGATTACTGGCCCAGTTCAAAAGACCCCACCAAGAAGTCTCTATGATATTTTGGATCCTGGGTATGCTTTATCAATGTAAGTATTTGGCCTCATTTTATCACCATAGGATGAACACATAATTGTTATTGCTTAGAAAAGTAAAAACATCAAACATCTGCTCAACTAGCCTCACAGTTTTAGGTATCATTTAGAGATTTAAATGATAAATATCACGCTGTTGCTGCAGATTTGTTGGCTGCACATCCATGATGTGAATCTCCCGTTCCACCACATCCCAAAAGTGCTCTATTGGATTGAGATCTGGTGACTATGGAGGCCATTTGAGTATAGGGAACTCATTGTGTCCTGCTGGAAGTAGCCATCAGAAGATGGTCCACTGTGGTCATAACTTATGGCAATACTCCGGTAGGCTGTGGCGTTTAAACGATGCTCATTTGGTACTAAGCGGCCCAAAATATCTTCTACACCATTTCACCACCAGCACCAGCCTGAACCGTTGATACAAGGTTCCAAATTCTACCATCTGAATGTCGCAGCAGAAATCAAGACTCATTGACCAGGCCTTTCTTCTATTCCAATCTTCTATTAACCAATTTTGGTGAGGCCATGTCAATTGTTTCCTGTTCTTATCTGACAGTAGTAGCACCAGTCTTCTGCTGCTGTAGCTGTCACGATTCTATGAGAGAGGACTCAAATGCAGGAATGAGTGATCAGGGGTTTATTGACAAACAGCAGACAAGACAAGAAATGGTGAGGAGGTGAACAGTCCAAACAGTAGGCGGGTTAGGAGCACAATCACAGGCAGGAAGAGCAGCCACAATAACTAGCTCCAGAAGGTGGTAGACGGGAGAGCAGTTCTGACAGAGCAGCATGAGACCAGAGGATACCAGCGATGGCCAGGCAGGATTCCTAGGGTAATGCAGTCAGGTCATATCAGGAAACTCACCAAGCTTTCAGCTAGGCAAGGAGAGCAAGCTGCCAGGGAAGCTCTACTTGCAGGACAGGAACTAGGGACAGAAAACAAGAGGAGACAAGACCAAAAGGCAGCACAAACACTTAGCACTACTAGTATAACACACGTATGTATAATGTATAACGAACCAGCAACCACATGAGGGAAAGAACACAAGGGAGCAGAGAACAAGAGGAACAGGTGAACACACTCAGACAAACAAGGAGCAGAGAACATGAGGAACAGGTGAACACACTCAGACAAACAAGGGCTGTTTCCGAAATCGCCCCCTATACCCTCATTCACTATTCCCTACATTAGTCCACTGATATAGTCCACTTCGAAAACCAGTGAGTGATTTCGGACACTAAGTGCGCCGGAAAGGCTGCCGTTTTTGCAGTTTGTGCTTGCTGTTTGGCAGCTCCAGTAATAATGAAAAGATTTATCCTGAACTATGCTACGGAAACTAGCATGTAACCTTAATCAAACAATATAATAATCATCTTAAAAAGGATCATTTATACCTGTATGCATGATATTGGGCTGGACCAGTGCGGTTCGGAAGATGGATGGATGATTGATTCAGCTGTGGGCACTATTTGAGGGAACAGCCATTTAGTGGTGTCCGAAACCATAGTGGACGTTATTAAGTGCACTCATACAATCCCACAATGCACCACAATAACGAGTTTGCAACCGATGTATGCTCGACGGCTAGAGAATACCCATAATGCACGTGAGAGTCGCGCCGTGCATTGAATGAATTCCCGCGTTTCGCCAGGAGATGGCATCGACTCACACACTTTTTAAGACCAATGATATTGGGCCCACTCACTTGTATCATCTCTAATTGAGCACGTCTGTTTACATACCCTGATAAACACTGATTAAATCGGTTAGTAGCTTTATTTTCACTTCTCTAATATTTTCTTCATATTCATAGAAAATAAATTCCTTTCCGATCTGATATATGATGGAAAAAAGGATCAGTGCGAGTTTGGTAAAAGGCGGATTCGAACCTCTGATCAATTTGCGTCAAATCTTAATGCTAAGCCTCTTACCCCTACACTATTGCTACTGATGAAGATTGTGTATTCCGTAGGTGTGTCTTCCTCAACCAGACGTTTAAACAAGCCGATATATTCAATATATTTTTTGTACATTGCATCTACTCCAGTAAAATGTTTCTGTTAAAGGACCCACCGACATTTTTTTTTGCTTCTGACGCCCATAATATAAATAGTAGCCTACTATAAAGTATGAAATATATCCTACTAC
The DNA here is from genome assembly GCF_949357685.1 of Gobio gobio. Taxonomy (NCBI): domain Eukaryota; kingdom Metazoa; phylum Chordata; class Actinopteri; order Cypriniformes; family Gobionidae; genus Gobio; species Gobio gobio. The sequence goes on from NC_137103.1 coordinate 22,014,146, forward strand.
GGTATATACAAATATTATTGTTATTTTTTTAATTAAATGCTTATTAGTTACTTTATTATTCCCCTTTCCAAGTAAGTTCAGTGCCACACAAGTAAAGAGTTACAGGGTTAACTTTAAGCTTGTTGGCTCGTTTTTGGAGTAGTGGAGTAATGGAGAATGAGGGTACATAGGGCGAATCGGACAGCGGTAAGTTCATTCATTCAGGGCGCGACTCTCAGTGCGTTGAGAGTACACCGTCTGGTTGAGTGAGAGAACAGGCTTGTTTGAGATGAGCAAAATCTGCGCAGAACCGATCACCGGTGATCAGCGCGAGATGCATGCCGGTTAGAAATGTGTCCGAGGGAGGTCCGCCTTTGTGGGTTATGTGATTGTTGTCATATTTATAAAAAAATATATATACAAACATGTATGTAGGCCTAATTAAAGTAAAAATGATTGATAAACACGTCTTTCGAATGGAAATAAATAACAAAAACTTTGGGTGTCTTGTTCATAATGTTTATTTTCATATAAAGGTAACAGAACTTAAATTACATCCAGTTTATCAGCAACAAAGCGCACGAGTGTGAATCCCGCGATATCCACTACGATAAGATAGAACTGTCCGGCTTGCCTGCACTTTTTTCACTCCTCCCCTCACTGCAGCCGCCTAGTCTCGGCTGAATATCAGGCGAGGTGAGGTGCATCTCAAACAAGCCTAACGTTTCAAAAGCATAAGTAGTTGTTTCTCGTTTGCTCTCGAAATGCTCTCGCGGGACTTTGCTGTCATACACCGATCGGGCATCGAACAAGCATATTCTCCAGCGCGTACATCTAATGTACACTCGTTATTGCGGTGCATGGTGGGATTGAATGAGTGCACTCAAAAACGTCCACTATTGTTTCGGACACCACTAAAAATGAATGTTCACTCAAATAGTGCCCTATTTAAGGGTATAGGGGGCGATTTCGAACACAGCCAAGGAGCAGAAAACATGAGGAAAGGGTGAGCACACTCAGACAAGTTCAGACAGTTCTGGTGCTTCCTGTTCCGGTTGTCCCTGTTCCGGTGGATCGAGTTCCGGTGGTCCCTGTTCCGGTGGTCCCTGTTCCGGTGGATCGAGTTCTGGTGCTTCCTGTTCCGGTTGTCCCTGTTCCGGTGGATCGAGTTCCGGTGGTCCCTGTTCCGGTGGTCCCTGTTCCGGTGGACTCGGTGCCGGTGGTCTCTAAGCGGAGGAGGAGAAGGAAGGCTCCCTCCGTGACGGCTCCGGGGGTCTCAGTTCCGGGGGATCCAGTGGACCCAGTTCCGGTGGTCCATGCTCTGTCCGCGCCGCCCAGACGCCCTGCTCTGTCCGCGCCGCCCAGACGCCCTGCTCTGACTGCGCCACCCAGACGCCCTGCTCTGACTGCGCCGCCCAGACGCCCTGCTCTGACTGCGCCGCCCAGACGCCCTGCTCTGACTGCGCCGCCCAGACGGCCTGCTCTGACTGCGTCGGCCTGGCGTCCTGCTCTTCTCGCGCCGGCCTGGCGTCCTGCTCTTCTCACGCTGGCCTGGCGTCCTGCTCTGCCCGCGCCGCCCTGGCGCCTTGAACTCCGCGGGCCGCCCTGGCCGGCTGAACTCCGCGGGCCGCCCCGGCCGCCTGAACTCCGCGGGCCGTCCCGGTCGCCTGAACTCCGCGGGCCGTCCCGGTCGCCTGAACTCCGCGGGCCGTCCCGGTCGCCTGAACTCCGCGGGCCGTCCCGGTCGCCTGAACTCCGCGGGCCGTCCCGGTCGCCTGAACTCCGCGGGCCGTCCCGGTCGCCTGAACTCCGCGGGCCGTCCCGGTCGCCTGAACTCCGCGGGCCGCCCCGGTCGCCTGAACTCTGCGGGTCGCCTGAACTCTGCGGGCCGTCCCGGCCGCCTGAACTCCGCGGGCCGTCCCGGTCGCCTGAACTCCGCGGGCCGTCCCGGTCGCCTGAACTCCGCGGGCCGTCCCGGTTGCCTGAACTCCGCGGGCCGCCCCGGTCGACCGAACTCTGCGGGTCGCCTGAACTCTGTGGGCCGTCCCGGCCGCCTGAACTCCGCGGGCCGTCCCGGTCGCCTGAACTCCGCGGGCCGTCCCGGTCGCCTGAACTCCGCGGGCCGTCCCGGTCGCCTGAACTCCGCGGGCCGTCCCGGTCGCCTGAACTCCGCGGGCCGTCCCGGTCGCCTGAACTCCGCGGGCCGCCCCGGTCACCTGAACTCTGCGGGTCGCCTGAACTCTGCGGGCCGTTCCGGCCGCCTGAACTCCGCGGGCCGCCCAGGTCGCCTGAACTCTGCGGGCCACCCTGGCCGCCTGAACTCTGCAGGCCGTCCCGGCCGCCTGAACTCCGCGGGCCGCCCCGGCCGCCTGAACTTTTTGTTTCCCCCTTCCCTCTCTGGTCTGTCTTCCCCGTCCCTCTCTGGTCTGTCCCTCCCGTCCCGCCCTGGTCTGTCCCTCCCGTCCCGCCCTGGTCTGTCCCTCCCGTCCCGCCCTGGTCTGTCCCTCCCGCCCCGCCCTGGTCTGTCCCTCCCGCCCCGCCCTGGTCTGTCCCTCCCGTCCCGCCCTGGTCTGTCCCTCCCGCCCCTGCCCTGTTCTGGTGGAGCGTCTGGTAGCCGCTCCTTAAGGGAGGGGGTAATGTCACATGCCTGTCCTGTCTTGTGTAGCACATGTGGTGGTTTGTTATTTTCCGTCCTTGTCTAGTTCCCACCCTTCTTGTTATCATCTTATTGGTTTAATTTGCCCCACCTGTGTTCCCTCGTTACCTGCTTTATTTGTCCCCTTTATAAGTTCCTTTGTGTTTGCAGTCCTGGTCGGTTCATTGTGATGTCTAGCGTCTCCTGTTCCCGGTTTGAGTATGTTAGTTGATTTAGTTATTTCTTAGTTGTATGTTTTCCCCCTCGTGGGTCTTTGTTTGTATTTATGTTTACTTTTATAATAAATTCATCCGCTTTTCCTGCAATTGAGTCCTCACCTCAGTTTCCTCAGTCATCCCGTGACAGTAATAGAAAATTACCTAGCTGCATGTTTAAAGTTTTCATTTTTGAGGTCATTTACAGGTCTTGTAAACATTTTTTTATAAAATAAACCTCATGTAACTGGCCGAGCATAAGCCAAACAGCCAAGCTCTGGAATCTCAGTGCATATTGAGGAGGCTGATACTCCCAGGTTATAAAAAAGAACAGTTGACCTTTCCAATGTAGGAGTGGACTATTACTTTTTATGTGTCTTGATAAAAATCCTCTTGTTAAAATGAAACCACATCGTCTGACCTCCCACTGCTGCATCCAGCTTTAGTTTTAGTTGTCATTTTCTTTTAATCTGGTGGTAATAAACCTTTGGTGACCTATGACACCCACTCTGTTTTTCACCTCTGAGGATATGATGGAAGAAACCTTCTAAACACAGAAGCTGGATTTTTTTAACCAGTTGGAAACGTATCAGACTGAAACGAGACACAGATGTTATTTTAATTATTAAACCTGAAGCCCGTCTGACATCCAGCCCTAAATATAGAGCAGAGCAACTGCGCCTGTTCCAAAAACGTTTTGACCTGATGTTCCATCCCAGTCCTTCCTGGTTTGTTCAGGACATCAGTTGTAGAGATTTCCTGTCTCTAAAACAATGTAGGGTTATTGTTAGCTTAAACATGATCTGAGGGAAAGACATGGCATTTGAATGAGGAAGTCATGATATTCTTGACTTTAGTTCACTCATTTGCTTTACGTGTGGAAGGATATGCTATTTTTTCCCTCTGGGTAATTCCTGAGTTATTCAGATCCAGATATTTGTTGCTGTAATACAGCGGTTCATGAACAGTGTAGCATGTCGCTTGTCATATTTGTGTATGTAGGCATGGCAAGCAAGCTAGTAAGAGCTGTGCGTGTAAACCTCACTCACTTGGCCTCAAGAGGCACGCTAGCGACTGACGTTAGAGGCTAGGGCCTTGAACACCCCTGTTAGCGAGCCTGCCTCCCATACCGGAGACACCAGTTCGTATCCCGTTCGGAGCAGGTCAAGTAGGACCGGTTACATTTGGTGCCGTGACCCGGATGGGAGTGAGGTTTGGTTTGGGGGTTGGGTAGTGGAATGGAGGCCAGCTAGTAAGAGCTGTGTGTGTAGATCTTACCCCCCTGGCCTCAAGAGTTGTGCTAGAGAATGCGGTCTCATTCCCACTCAAATCCCACTCAGAGCTTGTCGAGTAGGACCAGTTACACAATCTTACACCGGCTTTGTATAGCCTCTGTGATCATAAAACCAGCGGAAAGCATTTCCTCACCTTTCATCTGCATTTGTTCTCTTGAGGCCCGAAAGCATTTGGCTTTTACGAAACCACAGACTCATGTTTGATTATGTCCATAGAGTGTGAGAAAAGTCGTCTGTTATTAAATGATTGTGAAATTTGTTTGTATTTCCTGCATGTTTTGATATTGTTTGAGAATGGAATGGAGAATCTTTAGAATATAGTTTTAAATACATACCTTACATTAACTAAAGACAAATGTGAGATTAGTCGTATTGAAATATTTTAACAGATTGAAAGCCCTGTTATACTATCCAGAAAAATGCCATTCTCTGCCTCTTTCCTGTCCTTTAGATGCCCTTCTTATTCAGTGAAGAAAACAGCTAGATGCCCTGCAAAATCTTCTCACCCCTGTTTAGGACCACATATTTTGAGCAGCTTTACAAGGTTTATTACATCCAGATTAAACACAGAGGACTGCCTCTGAATGCTCGTCTTTTCTTAGCTTTGTACTCTCTGTCCACTACCTTTCTCTCTTCTCACGTTTCAGGCATTTACTCCTGTTTTTAGAGTCTGACCTGTGCTCTTGTTCTATTGGGATCTCACTGTGAATTTTCTCAGAGACTTGCCCTTTCCCACAAGAACAAGGAAAATATGTTGTACAGTAAATCAGATTAAGTTTACCACCCTCTCTTTGAATCGTAGCAGAATATGGAGCACCTCCAAACACCCATGTGCCTTTGATTATTGCATTAGCAGGAATTCTCATATACATGCATGCAGTTTCATTAAAAACACCGGGTCATGTCTAGTTTATCTATTGATGTTTATGACACATTGTATGTGTCTGGGTTGTGTGTAGTTTTAGGTCCATGGATGATGCGTGACGCAGAATGAACGGCGATAATAGACTTTAATTAACACTAAAAACAATACAAATATAAGAACCACAAACACAATGCAGAACACTGGACTGAAGAAACAGAAAGCCTAAATACACAGGGCTAGATGATTAACGGAACAGGGAACATGTGTAAACCAATCAGATGCCATATGAGAACTAATGTGAACTTGTGACTAGAAACTAAACAAGACAAGGCAATTAAACTAAAAATGCTGCGACAATCAGCTGTTTAAAAACCATTCGTACTTGGAGCACAAAATAAATGACGGTATGGTCATGTTGAGTTGTTTTGGAATCTTTTCTCCCACTATTTGGAACAGTTACTGTTCGGTGGGCTGTGACAAACAAATATCGTAGGCATGACTCCAAATTTTATCCCACATTTACTAAAGCTCTCTCATTAACACAACATGAATGCAGTATTATTAATGCTCTCACATGTTGTGAGATCCTTTACTCGCCCTCATGTTGTTCTGAGACATTTCTTAAAATATGTTCTTTTTATCTTTGTCTTATCTTCTTTTAGTGTGTTCTTTTTAGAAATTCATACAAGTTTGGAATGACATGAGGGTGAGAAATTCTGGCCCTTTGTAGATCTGTGGGAGGTTTTTATCAGAGTAGCATCTACAATAAACAACACTATAATTACATTTCAAAGTTTTGCAATCCAGTTCAAACAAACACATTTTTGGAATTCATCTCAAATTTGAATATCAAACACAAACACTGTAATTTTGAATGTAAAACCTTGCATGCAAACAGACATACAGTATCTATTCTTATCTTGCATAGCCGATGTAATAATATGGGTTATGTATAATATGGGTAATTTGTTTTAGGGTGCTTTCACACCGAATTCCATTGACGTCAGAGTTTGGTTGGCTTGGATGATATGAATGATGCTGTTTTCCGAACTTGGGAACTGCATCCGCCTTAAAAAGGTGGTCTGGGGTACGGTTCATGCGAACTTCGGTACGGTTCGCTGCTGATATGAGTGCAATCATACTAAACCGCTATTGATGATGTATGATTTGATAAAAACAAAATTGGCTATAAAGGTGAGGTGAGCAACGTTATTGGCCAGGTGTAGCTATGGATCTCATGAATGAACCGCTCGTTTTAAAATCTTCCTGTTCTATGACATTTGTTATGACATCTGCTTTAAACATTAAACTGCTCATGATAACTTTCGTTAATGCTACAATAAGTAAATCCACTTTACCAGCTAATTAGACAGTGATGCCATTGAATACCAAACGGAAGTTCAAACACAAAATTGTGTGTGGGATTCGAACTTCGGACCAGGCAATCAAAAGTGTGAAAGACTTGATATGTTTATGTGTCTGGCATATTCCACTGGCTCATTGCGCACCATGTGGTTTTGGTAAAAGCTTGACACTGCAAACAAGCAGTATCTGATTGTCTGCCTTTGTGTGCATGAGATTGTAGCTGTATTTGTGAAAGATTGCTATTAGTCATTGTTTAATAAGTTGTGGACAGAAGGAAAAGCAATATCTATCCTCTTAAGGCAGGGAAACCCCTCCATGGCTGAAGAATTAGTGTGGGAGTTCCTTCCTTGTTGTAAGTCTGGTTGGCCTCCTACACACAGCAGAATGAGATTGAAGAGAATGTGAGAGAGAGTTATCTATGTTCAGCAATACTGAACACCCTTTAGCAGCTTTATGATCCTCTTTGATGCATATTAGTCTTTCACAGTGGATTACATTTACATATTTTACCCAAAACAACGTACAATGCAGTTATAGTACTCATCTTAATGGCTTGTGCGTTCCGGGAATCCCATAACATTGGCGTTACTAGCACCATGCTCTACTATTGGAACACATCCTACAGCATTACGCACATGATGTGTTCATTTTTGGAACTGCAACTTTTATGCTTGCAACTTTCTGCAACTTACTGTCTTGCAACTGCAACTTTATTTCTGACATTATAAAGACACAATTCTTTAATAAAATAATATAATAATTCATAGTACACACAATTATTTTGTAAAATAATTCATTTTAAATTAGATTTAGGATATTTTTATTTTATTATATATTTAAATAATATAATATAATATTATATAATATAATATAAAATAAAATAATATAATATAATATAATATAATATAATATAATATAATATAATATAATATAATATAATATAATATAATATAATATAATATAATATAATAAATATAATATAATATAATATAATATAATATAAAATAATATAATATAATATAATATAATATAATATAATATAATATGGTATAATCATTAAATACCATATAAATAATCAATTCTTTAATAAAATAATATAATAATTCATAGTACACACAATTATTTTGTAAAATAATACATTTTAAATTAGATTTAGGATATTTTTATTTTATTATATATTTAAATAATATAATATAATATAATATAATATAATATAATATAATATAATATAATATAATATAATATAATATAATATAATATAATATAATATAAAATAATATAATATAATATAATATAATATAATATAATATAATATGATATAATAAATATAATATAATATAATATAATATAATATAATATAATATAATATAATATAATATAATATAATATAATATAATTAATATAATATAATATAATATAATATAATATAATATAATATAATATAATATAATATGGTATGGTATAATCATTAAATACCATTATATATATATATATATATATATATATATATATATATATATATATATATATATATATATATATATATATATATATATATACATACACTCACCTAAAGGATTATTAGGAACACGTATTCAATTTCTCATTAATGCAATTATCTAATCAACCAATCACATGGTAGTTGTTTCAATGCATTTAGGGGTGTGGTCTTGGTCAAGACAATCTCCTGAACTCCAAACTGAATGTCAGAATGGGAAAGAAAGGTGATTTTAGCTATTTTGAGCGTGGCATGGTTGTTGGTGCCAGGCAGGCCGGTCTGAATATTTCACAATCTGCTCAGTTACTGGGATTTTCACGCACAACCATTTCTAGGGTTTACAAAGAATAGTGTGAAAAGGGAAAAACATCCAGTATGCGGCAGTCCTGTGGGCGAAAATGCCTTGTTGATGCTAGAGGTCAGAGGAGAATGGGCCGACTGATTCAAGCTGATAGAAGAGCAACTTTGACTGAAATAACCACTCGTTACAACCGAGGTATGCAGCAAAGCATTTGTGAAGCCACAACACGCACAACCTTGAGGTGGATGGGCTACAATAGCAGAAGACCCCACCGGGTACCACTCATCTCCACTACAAATAGGAAAAAAAGGCTACAATTTGCACAAGCTCACCAAAATTGGACAGTTGAGGACTGGAAAAATGTTGCCTGGTCTGATGAGTCTCGATTTCTCTTGAGACATTCAGATGGTAGAATCAGAATTTAGTGTAAACAGAATGAGAACATGGATCCATCATGCCTTGTTACCACTGTGCAGGCTGGTGTTGGTGGTGTAATGGTGTGGGGGATGTTTTCTTGGTACACTTTAGGCCCCTTAGTGCCAATTGGGCATCGTTTAAAGGCCACGGCCTACCTGAGTATTGTTTCTGACCATGTCCATCCCTTTATGACCACCATGTACCCATCCTCTGATGGCTACTTCCAGCAGGATAATGCACCATGTCACAAAGCTCGAATCATTTCAAATTGGTTTCTTGAACATGACAATGAGTTCACTGTACTAAAATGGCCCCCACAGTCACCAGATCTCAACCCAATAGAGCATCTTTGGGATGTGGTGGAACGGGAGCTTCGTGCCCTGGATGTGCATCCCACAAATCTCCATCAACTGCAAGATGCTATCCTATCAATATGGGCCAACATTTCTAAAGAATGCTTTCAGCACCTTGTTGAATCAATGCCACGTAGAATTAAGGCAGTTCTGAAGGTGAAAGGGGGTCAAACACAGTATTAGTATGGTGCTCCTAATAATCCTTTAGGTGAGTGTATGTGTGTGTGTGCAAGTAAATAATATACATAATGAATTAAATAAATATAAAATTAAATGAATTAAATACAATTAAATATGTTTGTACTATGTATTTGTATGCTTATTAGAGAATTGCATTATCACATCAGTGAGAAAAAAGTTGCAGCTGCAAGAGATTATTTATTTAATTATTTATTTATGGTTTATGTGGCTAGTAGTCGAGGCCGAGGGAACGTGAGAACGGGGCGAGCCGCACCGGTCTCGTGTCTCACGGAGGAGCTTCGGATGCATAAAAGGAGGAATGATGACAGTGACGGATGAAAAAGGACCAGACCTGGATTTTATGTTGTGTTTTGTTTACGTTTTGTTATGTTTATTTAACGTTTGTTGAACGTTCGCCGGTTCCCGCCTCCTTCTTCCCATAACTACGGACATTGTTACAGATGTGTTTTAGCATAGAATGTACAGCATTAATATTATTTATATTATATTATGTTAATTATAATGCATTATGTGATTGGCATAACCTAAAAGATACGTGCGATGCATAGAACAGCCTTTGCACCTGGAGCACTTAAACTGCCGCATATGTTCAGAGCCGAAATCTTACAAACCCATAAATCCACACCGCTGAAGGAAGTCAACATCGGAGGGGCACAGAACATGGTTAAGGGTCAGTGTACTGTCAGGTTAACCTGTAGACATTGGATAAATAGATCCCTGGCTGTACATTGCCCCTTAGAGGTCATGCAACAGCTGAAAATCTGGACAGGCTGGAATGGGATATTATGGATTTGAATGTCATACCTTTAAATGAAACCTCCCTTGCATCTTCCCAGAATGTGTTCTTCAGAAAATGTGCTTGACTATGAGATGGAATGTGTTGCTGATTTTATATTAATAAGCGAGATGATTTATCTCCTGCATAAATACTCAGACATGCAAGAATGCCATGAGAGACAGTCTATTCCTCTCAGAGACACACTTTTATTGGTTCCTTTTGGACATAGCGGCAGCTGTTGACAGCCTTTGCACTCTTGTCACTTTTTAGAGCTTTGGATTGTGTCCTAATGGAGTCATGACATGGTCCACTGAGAGCTCAATGTCGTCATTCTAGCAAAGCTGGTGGATGTAGTCCTTGTCCTTTTTAAGCATTCAGCGTTAAGCCTTCTGACTCTCTCTGAGTTTCTCTTTTCTGATGGCTACATTATAATTTGTATACAAAGTGTTGTATTGTTAACTAAAATTAAAACTATTAAAAATCATTTTTTATTATTTGAAATAAAATAAAAATAATGAATGAGAAATGTTGACTTTGCAACTAACTGAAATAAAATAAGTTCAAGTTTTACCTTTTTTTTAAAAAATGAACTAAAACTAAACAAGTGGAAAAAAAATCTTAAAAAAAAGCTTATTCAAAATATTAATAAATACAGTACTATAATCATATAAATAATACTAAAACAACACTGCACTGAGTTCATTTGGCTTCATGCTCTGCTGCACATGATTTAATCTGTAATATTCAGAATAATGTCTCACTTCAATCAGTACAACTTTACAGAAGTCTTGACAGAAAACATAATGGCCCTTGATCTGGTCAGGGTCATGTGAAACTTACTGTGAAAAGCAAAGAAGTGTAGAAAGGTGAACTGATATAATTACAATTTTTGCAGCCCTGGCTTCCAGCAATTAAAGTATGTTAGTAATTACATGAGCGAGCCAAATACTTACTACTACAGAACATCTGGAGTGTGTTAAAAAGTCAATGTTTTTTTTGTTGCCATGAATTCCTGATGTTTTCATTGCGGTGTATATAACGCATGCTTACATGCAGCATATTTGTGTGCCCAAAAAACACAGACAGCAGTGGCACACAATAGTAAAATTTAAGATGGGGCCCCGCTGTGATGTCACGAGCTGTTGTGTCACGAGCTGTGGTGTAATTTTATTCATCTATGGGGGCCTATTTTAGCGATTTGAGCGCATGGTCTGAAGCGAATGCGCAAATGCACTTAGGGCGTGTCCGAATCCACTTTTGCTAGTTTAACGACGTAAAAAAATATTTGTCTAAAAGGGTTGACCCTATTCTCTTAATGAGTAATGGGTGTGTTTTGGGCATAATATGCGATAAACCAATCAGAGTCTCATCTCCCATTCTCTTTAAAAGCCAGTTGTGCTCGCACCATGGTGGATTCGCTATTTACATGGCAGAATTTGCGAGCGGGAAGATGGAACATTTCTCCAGAGAGGAATCCTTTTATTTTTAATATTTAAAAATGTTTGTGTGCTGCTGCGCATCCCTGTGTGTGTAATAAGCAGAGTATACACATGCTGTGGACCCATCTATAGGCGCATATTACTAACTCACCCTTTAAATAACACAAAAATACTGCGCTATTGACTTTAGACCAGGTTTTTGTTGGTCAATGGGGCAGTTGTTTTCAGTTGCCTCAAAATAGCAACACGCCAACCTGAGCACACCCATGGGCGAACAGATGGGCATGAGTCCATTTGCTATTTAAACAATGTGGAGCTGGACGTGCGTCGGGACTAGCAAAAAACACAGCCAGGTGTATGATAGGGCCCTTTGTCTTCTGATATTTTGCCATTTGAAAAGTTTGAATCTTGCCGTTGTCATTTTGGCTCCATAATTATTCATCTACTGTGAATGAACATCTGCATACTAAATGCACATGGGCTTCATACAAGATACTTGTGTGTCTGTTGATTTCATCTTATATGTGAATTATTTGGTTTTATTCGAAAAACAGCAGCATATATATATATAGAGCTGTTGGAACCAGAGATTCACCCTAGGGTCCATATATATATATATATATATATATATATATATATATATATATATATATATATATATATATATATATATATATATATATATATATATTTATATATATATATATGGACCCTAGGGTGAATCTCTGGTTCCAACAGCTCTGATAAGTAATAAATAATTTGACATGCCACTTATAGTGTATAGTGTTGCATGTCTGATCATGGCTGACAACTAATTCATTGTCATTTTATTTTAAATATGTATGATAGTAGTATGATTCATGCTTTAGTCAGTATAAACCATGTACACAACACACAATGGGACATTCTGTCATTGTTGACTGATGAGGTCATTTCCAGTCTCCTCGGGGGATTCCGGGCGTGTGTAGGACAATGCATGTGGACCGTCTGATGAAGGAATGCTTAGCCTATGGCCTCAGACACTTTCAGTGGCGTGTCAATGTGTACATGTGAAAACAATGGAACATTGAATGGCTATGTGCATGTTTTATGTAGGCGGCTGTGAGAAAAGTCCTTTCTGACCACACTGCTGAAATGCCAAGAGCGGATCACAGTACAGCTGTGCACAGATGTTAGCAACATTATAACAATGCCGCAAATGAGGAGTAGTGATTTCATCTAAAATGGGATGATCCCAAAGCTGAATTACCAGATTTCCTTCTATTCTCCTTGCTATAGAGACGTTTTCCTCACTGGCGGTTCTCTTGGCTGCACAAGTAGTTCCAGATTAGAGTCTTTTGTCAAGTACTAAGACAAATATGCTACTGCAATGAATCAGGATTTGCTAGGAAAACAATGCTTCCTGTTAATGTAGGATGTTAGAATCCTGTATTGAACAAAGTGGAAGCAGTGGTAGGAAGCATCCTTTGGACATTTTTAATGCAAGCTGTTTAACCCATAAAGCCTTATCATATTTGATACACACATTTAAAAGGCCTTCTAAATCATCAACATGATCCAAACTTTCATGAAAAATCTGTTTATAATCTGCCAAAGTTATACATTATTTATATATATATATAATTATATATAAATATATAATTAATTCTTACTGGACAAAAGCAACATAGGTTTACTTGATTATCCGTACATCATTTTATTTTTAGGAAAATCATGTTAAAAATTGCTTTTGAGGAATGTTTATTTGTTCATCTCTCATTTATCATTATATTGCATTGCATCATACCTCACAATAAAAAAGTATATCAGAAAAACAGATTAGCATGTTGATAGCATGATTTGACATTTAACTAGCATGAATTATCATGGTGTTAACATTTGCTAGCATCAATTAGCATATTGCTAGCATGATTTGGTATGTTGAGACCATGTCATAAGCTAGTTGCTAGGCTTTGTTAACCCTTAAATGCATGACTGTTTCGCCAATCCTTCTTACATATTCGGGTCTTTAGCGACCCGGATCTACATCGAACACGGGTGGATCTCTACCTGTCGAAATAATATAATACTCTCCAGATATTAGAGTAACAATTACAGAAGAATAAAATAAAGCATATTTTGTTACCTTTTGGAGCTTGGAATGGTTCAGTTTGAGCAGATGTTTAATACCATCATCACTGTCCTCGTCAGAGCTCATTTCCCAGTACATTCAGCATCTGCCTCATATTCTCGTCTCAAATATAGCCTATTCTTAAAACTCATTTTCAACGTCTTCAAAATCAATATTTAGATCACTGACTGCTTCTTCACCAGAACCATCATCAAGTGACAGTGACTCTAATATTTGATTGAGTTCAGTACCTGCTCTGCAGTAAATTGCTGAGCCATTTTAAGTTTTTCAGATTATACTTATTGTTTAGTTTTCTGTCTGCCGTATACATTTGTGAAACCTTTGATACCAATATTTCAAATTGGTATCATACATGTTATCCAACAATTAAAAATTATGTTTTTTCCGAATTAAGTTGCAGGAAATTACTTGTCATCCAATTTTTTTATATCAGCTATGCATTCCGTTAATCTTGTGACTTGGTAAGTTTCGTCAGGGCGCGAAGAAATATAGAGCTGAGTATCATCAGCATAACAATGAAAACTAACGCCATGCTTCCTAATGAAATCTCCCAAGGGTAGCATGTACAGGGTAAAAAGCAACGGTCCTAGCACTGAGCCTTGCGGTACTCCATACTGAACTTGTGATCGGTATGACATCTCTGCTACAACCTGATAAGATACAGTAGCTCGTCTGTTTGATCGGACCACACGGCAACTTTGAGGACAAAATATTCACTTGCTACCTAATATATCCAACCCACTAACAGGTGCCATGATGAAGAGATAATCAGTGTTATTCACTTTACTTGTCATAATGTTATGCCTGATTGGTGTATATATACCTTGAATGCAATATAAGTTGACTTGGATAAAGGCATATGTCAAATGTTTGTGAATGTAATATGTTCCACCTAACCTTCCTGAAATATTTCAACACAGGAACGAAAACTGTAGCCATTTCAGTGGGTCTTTAACATAAAGGCCTGTTCACACCGGGACGATTTTCACGCGCGTTTATCGCCGACGTTTAACGCCTCGTGACTAAACAATGGGCGCCAATGTGAGTGTGCACACCGACGCGTAAAACGCCAGGCGTAAAAGCGTAATTTAAAAAAAAACGCCTCGGGTTCGTTTTTTTATTTTGACGCGGCGCGTTAAAAACTGGCCGACCAATGAGATCAGCGCTTTTGTTCACGTGCCTGGAGATGCTGAAGTGACAGTAAAACACGACTTGGTGGCGCTCAAGCACAAAACGGTCTTGCCAAGCACACATTGATACGAAGAAGAAGTAGTAAGTAGACAAAGAAGTAATGCTAATGCTGCTTGCCAGTTAGCAAAAAGTGTGTGAATGGTTTTGCCATAGGCATAATATATCTGTGGTTTTGGCAAGCACGTAAATACTGTCTCTCCTTTTCTTCTGTGTGACAAGCGAGTGTCAGAAGCGTAAGTGCCGCAGCACCACCTTGTGTACCGGGAGCGCCTCTACTGAATGTGCACGTTCACTCGTCGCATCGCCAGTGGAAATCGCTTGGGTGTGAATACTCAAGACGCGCCGAAAAACGTCACGAAAAACGCTGGCGATAAGCGTGTGCGATATTCGTCCCGGTGTGTACAGGCCTTAAGACACATTAAAGTAGGCCTACTTTGAGCAAGAACGAAGCTGCATGCAAATGGGTGAATTGTATCAAAAACTGGACTGGAACAAACACACATGAATTAAAATGGATTGAGACACAAACCCATGATTTTATTTCTTCTTTAAATCAAATGTGATGAAACGTCATATCAGCCCAATTCACTTTGAATAACGGTCAAGCTTCATAGTCACTTCAGTCCTACTTCTCCATATTAGGAGCATGGCCTAGTTTCTCTCACTCTAAACTCTGACTGTTACTTTTATGGGCAGTTTTAGTGTTTCACAGCCTCAGTTTCCACCTTAAACCTAAAATATTGCACTTAGCTTTTCCATGCTAATGACATCTTTAGCAGAGCCCTGTTTAATGTGGTAACACTATCTTAACGGCCTCCATATGGCAGCTGTAATCGGAGGTCTGTTGACAGGAATGTCGTGCTGCAAGCCTGATTTCGCTGCCCTATTATGGTGTGTGAGAGATAAAGACCGGACATTCTCAAATCATATTGCAAATGTCAATGTATTGAACATACAAAGGGTTAACACATTTATCGCTGTGTTTCTCTCAGTGCTTGTCTATCTGTAAAGGAAGGGAGCACCCGTAAGCTTTACAGATATGAGTAGTGAGCGAGATTGAATGTTACAGTTGGCAGGTCACCAACAGGAAAGCTTTTGTTTTAGTTGTTGTTGCTTTAGAAAACAAAAACAACAACAATATTCTGATTCTCTTTAGATAAATGGCCCACCCGATAAGTGACCAAAGTAATCAGGCAATCTTCAAGAAAGGGCCCTTACATGTTTAAACTGCAGGAAATATTTATGTGACTGTCAGACTCGCATTGAACACAAACACAAACACAGCAATGTTAAAATCAACCTACTAATCAGCTTAATAATAGCTGTCTTTACACATTCAACTGAGAGATAATAATATCATGGGTGTGTTTTGGGCGTAACATACAATAAACCAATCAGAGTCTTATCTCCCATTCCCTTTAAAAACCACTTGCGCTTGCACCATGGCGGATTTGCTAATTGGATGGTGGAATTTGTGAGCGGAAAGACTGAATGATTCGCCAGAGAGGAATTTTTAAACATTTTGGTGTGCTGCTGCGCGTCCCTGTGTGTGTAATAAACAGAGTGTATCCGCATTGTGCACCCACCCATAGGCGCACATTACTAACTCACCCTTTAAAGCTGCAGTTCGTAAAAAGGGTTAAAAGTACATACTAGTACAAGTACTTTTTTTTTTTAGCAAGTACATAACCAGCTCGTGTTCAATACTATTTGCTTACTTTTCCGCGGGAAATTCAAGCATATCTTTGCATTATTACGTCACTGGCGTAATATTACGTCACTGGCGACAAAGAGGAAAAACTATGGACTGCAGCTTTAAAGGGTCATGAAACCCTCTGTTTCAGCAGCCGTCAGTTCTCACCACAGTTTAGAAAAATGCTATAAAAGTGGCCGTGGTTTAGCGGCGGAGTGGAGGGGGACGAGGGGACACTGTTAGCACATCAACGGCTTCTGATTCAGACAATTTTATTTCGCTCTCATTAAGAGCATCAAAGCTTCTCACAAATGCATGCTGCAAATGACCATTAAGTTGACATGCAACACAATATAAGCTACACATTGTTTTGTAAGCTCACCGTTACACAAATACATATATATATATATCCTGTGACAGCTATAATTTAATGGACAATTAAATGCACAGCCATTCACAATTTGTTCTCTGTATCGAAAATATATATATGAACATGCTGTTGCATACCTTTGATAGCTTTTGAGGCCTATTTAGTGGAGTTTTTATAAGCCGTTTGGTCAGTTAAATGGCCGTAAAGAGTGGTTACACTCACAGTGTGAATGAAACGCGTTTGTGTGAAGACTCAGGACCTATTTGATCCATTAAATGCATCTCTCTCTTACTGTGTGCGATCTCACTGTTTGAAGCACCAGTCAGAGGAAAATGCCTATCAACGCGTGCTGTCATGAATAATTAAGCGCGTGCTGTCATGAATTAAGCAACGTGTTTTCTCATAGGACAAAGACACACAGTCTCATGAATAATTATGAGACACAGATGACTCATCACCGTACTATAGAACAAGAAAACGTCACATCCTAAGACGTTGAGATGAAGACGAATTTAAACCAGGAAGTTGAAAATAGAGCAAAAAGGTTGAAAAAAGAACTAGTTTACTCCCACATTCAAAAACGAACAGATGGTAACATTGTCTTCCATGATGTTCAACACACATACTTCTGTTAAAACCTAAGAAAATTTGGTTTAGGGTTTCATGGCCCTTTAATAACAAAAAAATGTGCTATTGACTTTAGACCAGGTTTTTGTTGGTCAATGGCGCAGTCGTTTTCTGTTGCCGCAAAATAGCAACATGCCAACAATACGCCTGAACACACCTTGTTTTCAGACCAGCACACCCATGGACGAACAGATGGGTGCGAGTGCATTTGCTATTTAAACAATATGGCGCTGGACGTGAAAATGATAACTGCGTCAGGCTGAAACGAACAAAAAGCACTTGCTTTGCACCTGGCGTCGCATTGCGCCGGGTGTATGATGAGGCCCCTCAATTGGCTCAGGGCAGTGGTTCTTTTTTGACTCCAAGGCTCCCTTTATCCAAGAAAATATTCTTCCTATATAAAAGGCCTTCCTATATAAGCTGAAATGTACCTCTGGTATTTCTGTTTTGATAATATATATATATATATATAAACTCAAGACATATGTATATTTTAATGTTATACATCTTTTTTTGTGTTTACTTTTTTTTTATTTAGCATTTTATACTTTAAGACTTATTAGGGCCCCCTGGAAGTTTGCTGAGGCCCCTTGTTGTAAACCACTGGTTTTAGGAGATCAAGCTCATTCCAGATGCATCTTTAATGCTCATAATCATGTTGTTGTAGATTTCCAAGACAGGTTTCCCACTGAAGCTAAGCAGGGCTGAGCCTGGTCAGTATCTGGAAGGGAGACCTCCTGGGAAAACCAGGTAGTTGCTGGAAGAGGTGTTAGTGAGGCCAGCAGGGGGTGCTCACCCTGTGGTCTGTGTGGGTCCTAACGCCCCAATATAGTGATGGGGACACTATACTGTCAAAGAGCACCGTCCTTCAGATGGGACGTTAAACCGAGGTCCTGACTCTCTGTGGTCATAAAAAATCCCAGGATGTCCTTTGGAAAAAGAGTAGGGGTGTAACCCCGGCATTCTGGCCAAATTTTCCCATTGGCCTCTGTCATTCATGGCCTCTTAATAATCCCTATATACTGATTGGTTTCATCACTCTGTCTCCTCTCCACCAATCAGCTGGTGTGTGGTGGGCGTTCTGGCGCAATATGGCTGCCGTCGCATCATCCAGGTGGATGCTGCACATTGGTGGTGGTTGAGGAGATTCCCCCCTTCTATATGTAAAGCGCTTTGAATACCCAGAAAAGCGCTATATAAATGTAACAAATTATTATTATTATTTCCAAACCTAAAATTAACTGTAGCTTTTAAGGCAGTGTACAGAGATTATGAAGAAATCCTTGAAGGTTTGTCAAGGCAAGATTCATGTGATACTTTTGCCCAGCCTGAAGGAAAAAATATAAATATTTACTTGTTATAAAGACTCAATTGTGTTCTCCCAGTTCTCCCTTGGTGAATAGTATATTACAGAATTTGCTGTCCTTTGAGTGATACAGAGTAACAGACTTAGGTTCACGCAGCTGCAGAATACAGTTGTCTGTACTGTATTGAATTCCTTAATATGGTTATGTTCACACAGTTCAGTTATTTACAGGAGTGACAACCACATTCGATAACCAAGCTCACACACATACATTTTCATGGACCACATTCTCGGAAAACGTGTGCTGTGTGAACTGGGCGATTTGTCACATCATACAGTGTGAGAGAGCAGCTCAGCCCTGCACAAATTTGTGTCTACCTTGTGTTGCTGGTTTTCATGTGTGGTTTTGGTAACTTACAGCTACTGAGATATGAGGGTTTTAGATCCAGTTACTGTTCTCCACTGTCAGTTTCATGTGCTGCGTGTGACTGAAATGGAACATTTTGTGACTCACACCTGTAAATTAATGCAGTTGTCAATCCCAAAAACTGACAGTGTGGATGTAACCTTAAATGCATTATGCTCAGGTTATAAATCTTAAATTCACTAGTTACGATTAACAAGAAATGTTACATAATGTATATGACGTGTATTCTTTTATACTGTTAGTTTTACTGGACATTTGGTATCAGTCTTCAGTCTTCTTTCCACTGCTGTATCCTGTCAAATAGACACATGACACATGCTGTTTCTCTCTCTCTCTCTCTCTCTCTCGTTCTTACATACATTACATCTGTCTTCCACACTGTTTAAGTAAAAGAAAGACTGTGTTGGCTTCTCACTGCTGAAATACACATGGAAGGAAGCCAAACTGACAGAATCCACCCAAACTGTTTGTACCTCAGGGATTTAGGGAATTCATTTCACAATCTTTTTGATTATTTAACACTCCCCTGCTCTTGCTATCTGCACTCATTAAGTTAAAATACTGAGAGCGCCTCAAAGTGGCCTCTAAATGCTCCCTCCTAAAACACCCTCCCTGCACATTTTAATTGCATGCGTACTTCCCTCTCCTCCTTCACCTTTATCTTTTGAAGATCTGCTTGATTTTACAACAACATTCATAAGATGTCTTCAGACTCTAAAGAGGATGCATGCATGCTGATTTGTTCTTTTTTTCTCTTTTTTTTTTTATAAATGTCTGCTCCAGATGTTCTGACAGCTTTTTGGTCATGAAGCATCATTTACCCACCAGTTTGACCCATTCAGGCTGATTTGCGGAATGCATATCACATTGCAAAAAAGGAAAAAAAAGGAAAAGAATAATTCTTTCTCAAACAACATTTCTTAAATCAATACATTGCGAAGCAAAATGACATACGATATTAAGGGCCCTATCTTGCACCCAGCGCAATTGACTTTGTACACCGACGCATGTGTCATTCCTATTTTGCACCCGCGCAAAGCGCGCTTTTCCCTCCACAGAAGCACGTCGCTAAACTAGTGAATGAACTTGCGCTACCTGGGCGGTTCAGCGCAAAAAAGGAGGCGTGTTCCGGCGCAAACAATTCCTGGTGCTATTTTGCTGTTCCATTAAACAATTGCGCCACTGACCAGAAAAAACCTAGTCTAAAGTCAGTGGCGCGTTGCGCGTTGTTCATTATGCTATTTTAAGGGCGCATGCTTGACCATAATGTATAGCGTGCACAACGCGCATACACTTTGCTCATGTAATCTACACAGATACAACAGTTATTTTTGCAAATCATAAATTGTTACACTAAAAAAATATTAACACATGAGATGACAGAAATCATTGTGGTGTGCCACGAAGATGTGAAAAAATAGGCATAAATCTAGCTTACAAATGATTCAGGCTAATTGTAATAATTAAGGATAAGACCTGTTTGCCCAATAGTGGCAAGACTTATATGTATATAAGGACATCTGACAAATTGGTTTGTCCGTCAAGAACCAGGAAAAAAAATCGACTGAAAAACTGAAAAAACTGAAAGACTGAAAAAAAAAAGACTGTGAAATCACCTTTACCATAATGTACAACATTACAACTTCACTTCTCTGTCTTTCACTGCTCTTACAAGCATATCAGTGTCCTCGGCTGTGAACCGCTCCTGGCGTGCGCCTGGTAAATGCGCCATAATAATAGCAATCCATAATGGAACTTGCGCACCTGCTTTTAAAGGGAATGTTGGATGAAGCTCTGATTGGTTTATTCACGTTACGCCCAAACCACACCTATGAATAATGAAGCTACTTCAGACCAACCCATTTTAGATTTGCGCCGGGCGCAAGAGCCATTTATCCCGCCGGGAAAATAGCAACAGCGCCGAGACCCGCCCACAAAGTTACTTGCGCTTCGTGCTTTGACACTTGCGTTTCAGATCGTTAAAATAGGGCCCTAAGTCTTGTTCTCTAAAAAAATTGACAAAATTAAGTGAGTTATAAGCTTAACCCTCTAGGTCTGTTTGGTCATTTGTTTTTTACGTTTGTTTTTTTTTACTTTTTATCGGAATGGTACGAAACTTGGTAAAGGTTTTAACACTTTCTGTGTGAAAACAAAGGGGAAAAAAGGTTCAATTGTCCTGAAAAAGGTAGTAATACTTCTATTTTTTTTAGGTCAAAAATACTCACATTGGAAATAATATACTAATTTCATCGAGTGGAAACATTTGGTTCTGCACTTAAACTAAATCTTACTGAAAGCAACATTTTTGAGATCACTTCAGCCAAGTATCTTCTTTAAAAAAAGACCAAACTTAAGTCTGTGCTCCAAAGCATTCAAGATTTACGAGTTTAAGTTGGAAATTTCATTTTCAGGTCTATGCTCAAAAAGTGGATTACAATGGTAATAAATGGATCATAACTATACCATAAAATCCCCCCAAAATACAAAATGTTAAATAAAAAACATCAAACTAAAATATAGTACATTGTTTTATAGTTCACATATTTTTGTGACATCTATGAGAACACAAAATGAGCTCAAGGGAGGCAAGAGAAGAAAAACAAATGTTAGAAATGGAAACTGGCATGCACACATCAAAATAAGCAATTCAAATCAGTTCATTTCAATTGATTAATCATTTGTTTCCATGCATTCATGGAAAATCAATCAGTCCAATGTTTGTATATGTTTCTGCCTCGAAGAGCCTAAAAATCATAGCTCATTCAGAAATACATGTTTAATATACAATCTGTCAAAGCCTGAAACTAATTATCAAAGTCGTTCATTCCAAAATATTAGCAAATTAATTCTAAAAGCCAAGGAAACTACATTAAGGTTTTATGAAACAGCCTCCTTTCGCACTGAGGGTGTCAAATATCTCACTTTTTGTACTGTTCTTTAAACCAACACAAAGGTAAAGGTGAGGACAAGTTGTGTCTTTGTGTTTTCATGTCTGATTCATTTTCACGCTTTCATGGGTTGTTTGCTCTGAGAGCAATGCAGAGACGCCCTAGACAAAACCAGAAGAGAGACGGTTTATGTATCACAGGCCAGCAAACACAAAATCTCACGATAATGTCTTTGAAAGCAAGGACATTTAAGCACTAAAAAATAAAAACATTACTTTTTAAGAGTTTTATCAGTACTCTTGTCTGCTTTTGCTATTTTTCTGCTCATGTCATGTTTGGGTTTGTTGGGATGCAAGACTGACCTGGGAAGAAACAACAAAATGTCCCATTTCAAAGCAGTTCCCCTGCTGTGCTGATCCAGGTTCCAGATTAGCAAGCTGTGGTCTGAACTGAGCGATAGTCATCACAGGATCTCTGAGTGCTAAAACATACATTAGAATGATAAAGCAACATATACACATGTGCGGAGATCACACTACGCATGCATGGCGGCAGGTGGGATCTGACCTCAGTCACGCGTTGGAGAAAGAGGAATGTCTGATCCCTAACAGATCTGACTTTGGCCTTCAGAGGTTATCTGGAGGTTATTTATAACAGGATGAAGCAGAAAAGAGAAGATGAGAGAGTCTTTTATTATGAATACAAAACTATAGATTCTAGAAACTAACTTTGGTTACACTATTTCCACTTTAGACATGTTGATTAAAAGTAACTTTGCAACTACATGTCAACTAACTCTCCTTAGAGTATTAGTAGACTGTAGTCGACTGTTAGTAGACCATTAGGTTAAGGAGGTATTAGGGTTCAGGTTTGTAGAATAAATTGACATGTAGTTGCAACGTTACTTATAGTCAGTAGAATGTCTGTTGGGGACCATCAAAATAAAGTGTTAGCAGATATTCAGTCTAACACTCTAATCACTGCAAATTTCCCAGTGTTAAATTAACACTGCTCAGAGTTTATATAATCCACACTCATATAGTCTTATAAGTAACACTGAATCAGTGTTGAAGTTAATGAGATAATTAAGAGATTAATTGAGGAATGATTGAGCATTAATGATGAACACCTGATGATAATGAGCAGAATCAATGAAGGAAAGAGAAACAATAAATACAACTGACTTCAGCCACAGCCTTAGATGAAATCAACTGAAGATAAAAGAATACATTACATCTCTGAAGATCTCAGCAGAGGAGGATTAAACAACTCCACAAACAGCATTACCAGCTTCACGCATTACTAACCAGACTGACTTTATTTCCGTCAGACATCTACAGAAGCTCTTATTGAGGTTTAGATGTTGATGATTTATTCATATATGCATTCACCTTTCTCTAAAAAAATATGATTGTGTTAGTAAGTACTCTGTGTATCCTTTAATTCTTTTTTACAACACTGGCAAAGATCGTTTACACTCATCTTCTCCTTCTACTTCTACCCGCGTGCGTGCAGTTGAGTTCTGTTGACAACTATATGCGTCGCTCAACATACGGCACTTACTCCATTGCTCCGATTGGTTGTAGGTCAATCCAATTGAGTACAGAGGCGTTTTCTTTCCTGGTTCAGTCGAAACACGCCCCATAATCACAGCCCAAATTGAGCAGTATCAGACTCATATTCTGACTAGAATCTTAGTATGACGACATCAGGCTACTAATGACTGGTAATTGACGTTGCAAAGTTATTTATAGTTGGTAGAATGTCTAAAGTGGACCATCAAAATAAAGTGTTACCCTAACTTCTATTGGGACATACTCAACCATTCAAAAGTGTTTATTTAAAAAAAAAAAAAAAATTAAGTCTATGCTCAATGCTGCATTTAAAAACAGTCATATTTTCAAATACCATTACTACTTAAAATAACTGATTTATTTGAAATAGAAACATTTTGTAACACTATAATTGTCTTTACAGTCACTTTTGATCAATTTAATGTGTCATTGCTGAGTAAATGTCACAGGAGGTAGTGTAGAAGTGAAGCTGATACAGATAAAGGAATCAGGACTTTAATTCACAAATCTCACGAGGAAACAGTCATTACGCACATTTTTAACATTTACGGAGACAGGACCAGACTGCAGGAACACAATGAGTATAAATACTAAAACGAATGACTAATGAGCTGATTAATGAGAAAACAGGTAAATGGGATAACTAATCAGACACACTGGGAAGTTGGGTCAAAAGGCAGGTACAGAGAAAACAGAACCAAAACACAGCATACATGTAACAGTAAACATATTAATTACTTAAAAAAATTCTTACTGACCCCAATGTAATATGCAATACATTACATCAACATTTTTATATTTCAATATAAAATTCAATAATATTAAATCTAAGGAATCTATATAAACTAAAAATATACATAAACTAAAATAAATCAAACTCTAGAATGAGTAACATCAAGGCCTATTTACAAGGCCTGTAAATAAACAAATAAATAAATCCAAATGTGTTACATCTAGGTTGTAAATACATTTTGAATTTTTTCTAATAATGTAAGGAAATCATGCAATAACAGTGTCGTACATAAAATGTGAGATAGCTAAATATTATATATAGAGTTAATAATAAAATGTTTGTAATATCAATTTTCAATCTGATTATGGTGAAATTGCTGTATTATTTAAATTGTTGGATACAGTCAAGCAGGAGAATGGCCTACTTTTCATACTAACATATTTAATAATGTTGACAACAAAAACATGCCATTTGTGCCTTACAAAAATTATTTAAAACAGTCCTGAAATGCCAAAGTGTGGCTTTTTGCTGGAAAGTGCCTATACTTTTTTTAATGAACTGACTGTTAAGAAGTAGGTCAGCACTATGTTAAACTGTTCAAAAACAGGCGGGATAGTGTGTGGGCATTCTACTTACAAAACATTCAGTTCCCTTGTAGAAAGGGATATATTTTTGTCAGATTGTCTGTGAATTGCTGGAAGAATGCCTCTCATTGGCACTGAAATTGCATTAGGGATGTCAGATCTAACATTATAGCCAGAGCTCGGCCTGTTCACATACGGAAATTACACTCCAGGGATGGCGGGCTTTTGTAGAAATGGCCAGAGTGGGTCAGGCCAGAGCCGATATTTGAGACCGAAAGCAATGATTCTCATGGTCCTCAGCACCCACATGCTGATTCAGTTAGGCCTTTCAGAGGGCTCACGGGTGGGGGCAGTGAGGTCTCAGGCCCGACCCCGGCAGCTGGTGCTAGTCCTCGCCAGGCCGGCTTCTCCAGATGTGCAGACATTTGGCTGCCTGCCTCACACGTGAGCGAGAGAACGGCTGCAATGATAGAGGGATGCGTGAATGGAAGAAATGGGTTCCCAGGGTCCAGTATCATGCTTAGACCAGCTGTCCATCTAGTGATATAGAGAGAGGCCTTTATTTGGGTCTTTACAGTAAAACAGGTCTGTTAAATTCTTGGCCTGATGCCTCTGTTTGAATGAACAGGCCCATCTCCATGATATCTGTAATCTTTCAGTATAGACCAAATCTGTATGCATGCCAACTACCTGTTTTATCTTCTTGGTAACATAGACATGTATATACTGTATGTAGAGAGAGAGAGGAAGAGGGAGAGAATTCTTGTGCATGGTTTTATTGTCATAATAATTTTCAGTGTTTATAACAGTTGGCTTGATTTATTATACACAATTTTCACCTTACAGTACATAAGATGTTTTAGTCATATTCAATCTTTGTGGTGCAAAGCAGCAAGCTCTGATTTATCCTAAAAACGCTGCTGACATACTACTCTTACAATTTCTGAAGTATGCAGTATATTAAAGGTTTAGTTCACCCCAAAATGAAAATTCTGTCATCAATTACTCACTCTCTTGTCATTCCAAACACATAAGACTTTCGTTTAGTTTCAAACATTTTAATGAAATCAATTGAAAGTCAATTCACCCAAAACTCCAACACTTCTTCACTTCTACTCGTTCATGAAGAGATTTTAAAATAAATCCATATGGATCAAGCAGTTTAATCCAAGTCTTCTGAAGAGACATGAACTCTTTATATAATGAACAGATTTAATTTAGGCTTTCATTCACATACTGTATAAACATTAATCAGCAAACATATATAAAGCACTTAAATTTGGTAAACGGAAGCTCAACCATACGCTTTGTTCTTGCAGAAGCTTAAACGTGCTGGTGTGACACGCAAGAATTAACCTTTTTGGTTCTGGTACGTCATTCTTAAGCTTCCATTTATCAAATTTAAGTGCTCTATGTACATTCACTGATCAATATTTATATGTAAATAAAGAGAGACAACAGTGCATGAGACAACAGCAATGTATAGAATACCAGGATGATCTACTACATTTGCTGAAATGTGAAGTATACAAAAGAGTATACTAAACAGGATAATGTATACAACAATGTACTTGACTTGACCTTCCCTTTCCATTTATTAAATGGAAGTACTATCTCTTTCTGAGACACAAAATTAGAGTAAAATGCAAATGTGGACCTCTATTCTGCACCTTTCAAGATTTATTAAGGGGAATTTAAAGCTGCAACCCTATCTTTAGCTTATATGAGACAACATTTGCTTACTTTTTACAGCCCAAATTCGTTTACATAACCCGTCTGAACGAACTGATTCAGAATGAATCAGACTTGCAAGCGGTACAAATGACAAAAAAACTGGGACTCACGTTTATATTAGGTGGCCTTAACTACTATGTACTAACATTTGAATTAATCATTTGAGACAATGCACTTATTGAGTACATACATGTGTTTACATTGTACTTACATTTTTTAAATTTGCTGCATGTAATTACATCTGTTATTAATTTCTGTAGTTACATCTATAATAACACTGTTGACCCTTCCCTTACACCTTAAACTTACCCGTACATTGTACTTATTTTTTATGTAAGTACATAATAGTTAAGGCCATCTAATATAAAGTGGGGCCAATAACTGTTTAGATTAATATGAAAAAAGAATGAATGAACTGATTCACTCGAATGAATCGCGCTGTCCAGATCTGCATATGTTTGTTTGTTGCACACGCAATACAATGTGAGTTTACAATCTACAGTGCTTTTTGGTTGCGTAACACACTAATCGTTGGAAAAAGTAGACTGTTACTGAAAAAGCTACACTGTTTTGAAAGCAGCTAAACTATTGTCAAGCTACTGAAATTGTAGGCAAGTTAGTGGCCTCAGGATTGTTAAGTTAGTTATTTCCCTACACTGCATGAATAAATAGTCCAAAGCTACTGCTTCCTTTTTGCTATTAAGACATGTTTCTGGATCAACACCTTTTGTTGTAAGCCTAAACTTGACATTAACTGTGAACCTATCCCTCGAATCTGATTGGTTGATTGAAATCCAGAACAAGGTTGTTCTACTTGGTCAAGTCACGTTCACCTTTAAATTGTGTTATGTGGTGTCTGTCTTTTTTTGCCAATGTATCACAAAAATATACATTAAGTGCAAATGTACATATTTAATATAGTACTGGTATTAATAAGTGGGAAGGAAAAGCAAGCAAAACGCGTTTTCTTTTTTAAGACAATAAAAGGGGGTTTTTGATTACTGGATTTACTACAATGAATGTGGCAAGGAGCAAGATTAATAATAATATAGTCTTTTTTTTATTGACCATGTTATATAAACCAAACAACACATTCTTAAACAACACTGAGAATCCTAAAAGCAAATTCTGGTCAATAAATAAATAAAAAAAGTGCAATTTCACTAGGGGCTCCACAAAAAGAGCTAATTATTATTTTTAAATATACCTTGGCTGGGTAAAATTTATGTAGACTGCATCTCTGTTCGTATGGTTGCTGCAGACCCACAGACTATTAGAGAGGCAGGTATTGCATAAATACCTCAAATTTTGATAAGCCTGTTATTTTGAGATAAATAATCACTGTAAAAGTGTCATTATAGACACTTTATAATTAAAAATTTTCAAAGTACGAAATGATGTGCAATTATATAAGCTATAATTTTATGTTATTTTTAAACCATTGGTACATTCTGCCAGCGCTAACTTACTGGTCCAGTGCCAACCACCCTTGTGTCACCCCTGATTCAGTCCAAAGCTCTTCTTGTCCTTCACAGGCACACTCCTTTAAGAACTGTTGCCAATGTCACGTGTTTACTGCCTCCTAGTGGATCAAAGTGGAACTTGACATTTTCTTTCTTGCAGGGAGGATGCTCTGGCTCTTCGTGTGGTGGATGTGACTGCAGTGGTGTTAAAGGGGCGAAGGTGAGTATGTTTCCTCTGCTTCCTGCACATCTCACCTGTTTTGCATATATATATATATATATATATATATATATATATATATATATATATATATATATATATATATATATATATATATATATATATATATATTATTTATTTTAGTTTTTTTCTGCCAGACATTGACAGCGTTCATAAAACCCAGGAGAAGAGTATGAATTAGAATAGGATTTGAGGGAAGGAGTGAGAGGGGAAAGATTAGAGTAGGAATCACGTGTTATACTAGTTATAAAAAAGGTGTATATATTGTTGCATATTGTAATACAGCATGAACTTTACACACCCAGTTAAAAAATCAGTAATCACTTGAGTGTGTGTGCCATTCATTATGGCTGAATCCGAAATCGCCCCCTAAACCCTTATTCACTATTCCCTATGTTAGTCCACTAACACAGTTCACTTGAAGGAGTAAATTAAAACGAGTGAGTGAATTCGGCCTATGTTTTTGATGTAGGGGAGCGCGGGGCACAACCTAATGCAGGGTTAGTTGTTACACACGGTTTAAAACTTTCCACACATGCCAGGATGACGAAACTTAGTGTATTTACTAGTTGCCATATCAACATTATTTAAATAAACAATTGCGCCAAAATGTAAAAAAACTGGAAGATATTACAGAACATTAATTTAACCATAGCAAAAGTAAATTTCTTACTCAAGTGTTATTTCAAATAAGACAAATCTGATATTATTTTAATCTTATATCTGTTATTTAACAGTTGTGATCGTTCTTTAATGCTGATCTAACCAGCAGAAGACACGAGCCGCGATTTAAATCCCAGTTGGGCAGATGGGGTGTGTTGTAACACTGCGTTACAATGAGCCCCTATTAGAAATATGCTGTTATATTCTATACTTTTATTAATTATTGTGAGAAACCATGAGAAAAGAGTGAATAAAGACTGAGAGTCAATGTTCAGAAATTATTCATTATTATTATGTTTTTAACTATGCTGTAAAGTTGCATTTAGCGATAGTAAAAAAAAAAAAATTTAATTATTAAAAAAATGCCATTATTTTATTTAAAAAAGTTAATAATTGATAGTTGACAAAATATTTTAGTTTGTCATGGATATTTTTTTTTTGTATCAGAAAACATGTTAAGCTGTCAAATGTTACATTGTGCCCCTCACATGTTACAATGTACCCCACCTATTTGGCATGTTGTCACATTTCACTTCCATTCTTTCGAGGTAAATCAAGAAAAAATGATACACTGTATTAATTAAACAAAACCACATAATTGTATTAGACATGTGTGAAATTAATGTGGGAAAAAATAAATACTCTGAACCCAAAGTGGATTTGCACAAATTGAGACAGTCAAAAAGCGTTAGGTTGTGCCCCGCTCTCCCCTAGTTCATAATGTCAGAGCACTAATCCTACAAAGAAGGATCTGTTGTGCCATCTAGTGGTGTGGTTCTGTTGACAGCATATACATATAAGGTCAGCAGTGAATGTGCATGAGCAATGAGATGCATTTGAAATGTACAAAGTGAAAAATTCTGTTCATAAAGAAAAGGTGACACTCATTTCCTTTAAACCATCACCTTTTGTTCTTCCTTATTAGGGTGAGGTTGGGCTCCCGGGTTTGATGGGCCTTGTTGGATTTCCTGGAATGCAAGGTCACGAGGGCCCCCCAGGGCCAATGGGACCAAAGGTAAAGTACAATACTGATTTTGAAGTCATTTTAAAAGACAATTTGCTATTTAAAAGTTCCCTTTAAAAAAAAATGTGTATGTGTAAGTGTGTATCCTACATTGTGCAGTGCTTTGGTTCTCAACTGGTTTTGCTTTAGGACCCCTGTTCGGACCTTAAAAAAGCGCCTAGTCAAGATTTCTTAATTGCCTAAAATGACTTCAATTGGTTGATTATACACAATGCTTTCATGCTATTGGACAAACTACTTTTCTATCATTACCTTCACTCTCAGAAAAAAGGTACAGTGGAGGTTCAATTTTGTTCCTAGGGGAACAAAGCATATAACTGTACCTTTAAAGGTACACAAATGGTCCTTAGGGTACAATTATACCATTGTTTCCTCTACTTAGAGCAGGGGCAAATTCAGTCCTACAGAGCCGCTGTCCTGCAGAGTTTGGCTCCAACCCTAAAAGACATCTATAGAAGCTCTTATTGAGAATTAACAGAGGTTAAGATGTTGATGTTTTATAAAAAAAAAAAAAATAATCACCATTATGGTGATCAGTGTTTCATTTAGTTGGGCAGTTTGACTCTTGGCTTATTCTGTGAGATTGTATAATCTGTTCAAATCAAAAGAGGCCACAAACAAAACCTGTCATGAAGAAAAATGTTGGACTAAATTCATCACTGGCTAAAAATGTTAATAAATAATATTCACCAAAAATACTTTCTTGCCACAGATCAGACATTCTGAATTTTGATTTTTAAATAAATTTTAAGGGGGTAAAGTTTAGATGCACACAGATATCAAGAATCAGCATATGAATCACAACAGTGGTGACATACTTGCCATGAGTTTTATATTGTGGTGGCTTAGTAGGGTTGGAGCTAAACTCTGCTGGACATCAGCTCTCTAGGACCGAACTTGCCTAGCCCTGACTTAAGGCCTTTGCACACTGAGTCCGAAATTTTCGCATGTGTTTTTTCGTATTCGTGATCCGAAAAATTCATCACGCACAGAGACCTTGCACACTGAGTCCGATGCGTATTAATGAATGCGTTACGGAAAAAAACGCAAAACAACACAAAATGCCGTCTTCCACCTCCTTATCAAGGAGCTGCGGATTATCCAGAACGATTCAAAGTTGAATGTCAGTGGCTCCGTTTGATGCTTTGCTAGCGATACTGGAGCCACATATTAAAAAGAAGACCACCAATTTCCAATCCTGAACAGAGGATCCGCACGCGCACACACACACACACACACACACACACACACACACACACACACACACACACACACACACACACACACACACACACACACACACACACACACACACACACACACACACACACACACACACACACACACACACACACACACACACACACACACACACACACACGGTTTACAGGGAGTTGGTGTGCTATAATTATAGCTGTGATATTGTAGTATTTTTGATACAATAATATTTGTATATTTAATTGTAGGTATCTGAGGAGCACTGGCGATTCATTCACCACCATTGCCAGCAGTTTTAGGTTGGGCATCAGCACTGTAGATGGGAAAACAGATGCGAAAAACGCAGAAAATCGAACCTGTTCCGATTTTTTTTTTTTGACGGACGAAAGTTTCGGAGGTAGTGTGCAAGCGTGATTGACATAACGTGAGGTCGAATTTATTTTTTGACGTGTGAAAATTTCGCATGCGAATTTCGGACTCAGTGTGCAAAGGCCTTTAGAGGTACAAAAATGTAACCTTAAGGGTACCACCCCAGTGACGGCCACTTGTACCTTAAAAGGTACAATTTTGTACTCTTTTTTTTAGTGTTTAGCAAGCGTAATGGCAGATCTACATATCACATACACCCATATTTACTACAGCAATCCCACTTGGAAGATGAGCTGTGTGGTGTCACATCTCAGAATTTGCCCCATTCACTAATATTTAAAGGGCTAGTTCACCCAAAAATGAAATTATCATTTTTTTTATCATTCATTCCTCACCCTAATGTCGTTCCAAACCCATAAGACCTTTGTTTAACTGTAACGCAAATTAAGATATTTTTGATGAAATCCTGGAGCTCTCTGACCCCTCCATATAGACAGCAATTTAATTACCACTTTCAAGGCCCAGAGAGGTAGTAAAGACCTTGTTAAAATCGTCCATGTGATTCCAATGTCCAAAATAACTTTATTCAACAATTTCTTCTAGCCTGTGTCATGTGTCGTCACGTGAACAGCGTCGGCCAATGGTAAACTGGCGTTCTGGAAGCACTGCACATGTTATGTCAACAGCCTAAGAGTCTGACACAGGAAATTGTTGAATAAAGTTGTAAATTTGTTAGTTTTTTTGCGCACAAAAAGTATTCTCGTCACTTCATAAAATTAAGATTGAACCACTGTAGTCACATGGATGATTTAACAATCTCTTTACTGTCACGTATAAAGCAGGGATGAGGAGAAATGAGAATCCAAACGCAGCAACATTTATTTAAAAAAAACACACAAAACAAGATAATCCAGAGCTGAGACAGGAACATAATCCAGACCAGGGAAAACCACGAATGCAACATCTTAGCAAGCACTAGCAAGAACAACGACCAACAAACAACTACTGAAGCACTGGGGGTATATATACACAAAAGGAAATAAGGACTGAATCCGAAATCACCCCCTAAACCCTCATTCACTGTTCCCTACGTTAGTCCACTAATATAGTTCACTTGAATGTGTGAATGAAAA
Source organism: Gobio gobio (assembly GCF_949357685.1). Lineage (NCBI taxonomy): Eukaryota > Metazoa > Chordata > Actinopteri > Cypriniformes > Gobionidae > Gobio > Gobio gobio. The sequence goes on from NC_137103.1 coordinate 22,046,856, forward strand.
CGAGTGCGTGAAGTCGGACAGCCGTTGATTGTACTTTGGCTGTACACTCGTTATTGCGGTGCAATGTGGAATTGAATGAGTGCACTCAATAACGTCAACTATGGTTTTGGACAGGTTTCGCTTAGAAGCCAATTACCTTCGAGGAGTCTAACAGCGCCCAATGGCAGTGCCAATGCCATGGGCATGCGGAATTTGCATGCGTAACTCTGCCCCACAGCGTAGGTATATAAGAAAGTACGCTGGCAACATCGAATTATGTATCTGCTGCGGAGCCAAGACTGAACTCCGGCTGTTCCAGCAGCACAGCGGAAGTGGCAAAGGGACGTTACGTCTCCGTTCCCTCCTCAGGGAATGAGGGTTACATATGTAACCGAGACGTTCCCTTTCGTTCAGTCACTACGACGTAACGTTAGTGACTAACGAATGGGGGTCCCATTACAGTGCAGTAACAGTACAGTACAGTGCGCCACTCGGCTGTTTTCCAGTGCCCTGCGTAAGTGCGTGTACCCTGTCGTAAGACTAGTACAGACGAAGGACTCCCACTTAACACAGGAATACCAAGGTACACTGGGAAGCATATTCCAGTGGAGATATGCCAAAATGCCTACCCGTAGGGAGGACTTAGAGAGTACACATATGACCCGCTAAGGGCTGCATATGGGAAACTCTGGGGTACCAGCCAGATGGTGGATTTTTAACCCCAGGAGTGGCAGGAACTTGCGAAGGGAAAGACACCTGCTCACTGAGGAGGCTTCCGGTGGAAATACACGTGTGGGGGTCGCCGGAGGGGAACCGTGCACACGGGGCACCTGGCCGAACACGAGGGTCTGGGCTCGAGAGGGCAGACTGAACTGGCATCGGCATAGATGGTGCTGGAGGGACTCAGGGCTCTCGGGAGCTCACCTGAGGAAAATATCGCACGTATCCAGTCCGTGGAGTGGAATGGCGAGCAAGCGAAGACACCTGAGCCTACTCCATTACCGGCCACTAGTAGAGGCGAGTACATAGTCGGACACAGGCTCCACTCGGAGATTGTAGAATCTGGCGAATGTGTTAGGTGTCGCCCAGCCTGCAGCTCTGCAGATGTCTGCTAGCGAGGCGCCATGCGCTAGAGCCCAAGAGGAGGCCATAATCCGAGTGGAGTGAGCCCTAACCCCAAGGGGACATGGTCGACCTTGCTGCTGGTAAGCCAAAACAATGGTGTCCACTAACCAGTGAGACAACCTCTGTTTCGAGAGAGCTCTTCCCTTCCACTCTCCCCCATAACAGACAAAGAGCTGGTCTGAGGTCCTGAAACACTGCGTCCTGTCTACGTAAGCGCGGAGAGCGCATACTGGACAGAGCAATGCCAAGGCTGGGTCTGCCCCCTCCGTGGGCAGCGCTTGCAGGTTCACCACCTGGTCTCTGAACGGAGTGGTGGGAACCTTGGGCACATATCCGGGCCGGGGTCTCAGGATCACGTGAGAGTTAGCCGGCCCGAACTCCAGGCACACTTCGTCAACCGAAAATGCCCGCAGGTCCCCTACCCTCTTGATGGAGGCCAATGCAGTCAGGAGCGCTGTCTTCATAGACAATAACTTAATATCGACTGACCGCAAAGGCTCAAATGGAGACCTCTGCAGAGCATTTAAAACTACTGAGAGGTCCCAAGAGGGTACGAGGGGAGAGCGAGGAGGATGTACTCTCCTGGCTCCCCTCAGGAACCTGATGACCAGGTCGTGCTGACTTACCTTTTTGTCCCCCAAGAGATCATGGTGGGCAGATATTGCGGCCACATAAACTTTAAGGGTGGAGGGAGACAGCCTTCGCTCCAACCCTTCTTGGAGGAACGAGAGCACGGACCCGATCAGGCATTTCCAGGGGTCTTCTTGGCGGGAAGAACACCAGGTGACAAAGAGGTTCCACTTCAACGCATAGGCATGCCTAGTGGACTCTGCCCTAGCGGAAGTGATGGTAGCACCACCATAGGTGGTAGGGTACTCAAACCTGCCGTGTCCCGTCCAGGAGCCACACGTGGAGGTTCCAGAGTTTGGGACACGGGTGCCAGAGGGTTGCCTGTCTCTGAGTGAGAAGGTCTTTCCTCAGAGGGATAGGCCAGGGAGGGGCTGTCGCAAGGAGTTAGAGTTCTGAGAACCAGGTCTGGCCATGCCAATATGGGGCGACCAACATGACTTGCTCCTTGTCCTCCCTGATCTTGCACAGTACTCGTGCGAGAAGGCTCACTGGGGGGAACACATACTTCCGTAGGCCCCGCGGCCAGCTGTGTGCCAGTGCATCCGTGTCGAGCGTGCCCTCGGTCAGGGAATAGAACAGGCTGCAATGGGAAGAGTCGCGGGAGGCAAACAGATCTACCTGTGCGTCGCCGAAATGTTCCCAAATCAGCTGGACCGTCTGGGGATGAAGTCTCTACTCTCCAGGAAGTGGCTGAGACCGTGAGAGCGTGTCGGCTGCACGGTTCAATTCTCCCGGGATATGGACAGCACGAAGGGACCTCAGGTGCTTCTGACTCTATAGAACGAGATGGCGGGCGAGTTGAGACAAACGGCGGGAGCGTAGACCGCCCTGCTGGTTGATGTACGCTACTGTGGCCGTGTTGTCTGACCGGACTAGTACGTGTTGACCCTTCAGCAACACTCGGAAGTGGTGCAGGGCGAAACGTACTGCCAGCAACTCGAGACAATTGACATGCAGGAGGCGCTGGGGTCCTGTCCAGGAGCCCGCGGCTGCTTGTCCATTGCACATGGCACCCCAGCCCGTGGCGGAGGCATCCGTTGACACAACAACATGCCTGGAAACTTGTTCTAAGGGCACACCAGCCCGTAGAAAACTGAGGTTCGACCACGGGGTGAGCGTCTGAAGGCAGGCCCAAGTTACTAGGACCCGGAGCGTGCCAGACCGCCATGCCCATCTCGGGACTCTATCGCGAAGCCAGTGCTGAAGCGGTCTTATATGTAGCAATCCGAGCGGGGTCACCGCGGCTGCAGATGCCATATGCCCCAGGAGCCTCTGAAACTGTTTCAGTGGAACCGCACTCTTGCTCTTGATTTGACGGAGGCAAGTCAGCAGAGACTGCGCATGCTCGCTTGTAAGCTGCGCGCACATGGCGACAGAGTCGATATCCATACCGAGAAAAGAGATACTCTGCACGGGGCAAAGTTTGCTCTTCTCCCAGTTGACCTGAAGGCCCAGACGGGCTAAGTGCTGGAGCACTAGGTCTCTGTGTTCGCAAACCTGCACTCTAGAGTGACTCATTATGAGCCAGTCGTCGAGGTAGTTCAGGATGCGAACCCCGCGCTGCCGGAGAGGCGCAAGGGCTGCCTCGACAATCTTCGTGAAGAAGCGAGGGGACAGAGCTAGCCGAATGGGAGGACCGCGTACTGATATGCCCGCCCCTTGAAAGCAGGGACAGTGGGGACAGTCCCGGAAGCTGAAGCCAGGCTCCCAAGAACTGCACCAGCGGGGTCATTTGGACCACAGACGTACCCAGGGTGGGGCAGCAAGGCAGCGTTACCGGCCCGGACGTGGGAGGCGTAGTATCCCGGTGTGTGGGGGCGCGGTTAACGGCTGCGTCCTGACAGAGGAGACCAGGGAAGGACGCACGTTCCACTGGGGTCTGCTCTGAGAGGAGGCTGGTGACAGAGTGGGACGAGAGTTGCGTGCCCCGGGGGCAGCGCGCACTGCTGTCACCAGTCTTTGGGGGCTCAGGGATGGGATTGTTAATTCTTTCTTTAACCACATTAGGGTGCTGCTGACCCGGGGGCCAGCAGCTGAACAAAAGATTCTCCCCCGGCCCTCCACCGGGGGAAGGAGTGGCCCTGCTGCCATCTCCTCGAAAGAATTTCCCATCCCTGAGCCATCCGCATCAGGAGCGCCGCTTGGCCTGGCATTTAGCGGGGCGCGGGGCGGCCTATTCGGACTGGGGCGCCTTCCTACGGCGTCCTCCGCGACCCGGCCCGGGTGAAGGCTGCTGCTGGGGCTGGGCGGGAGGGGCGGGAGCCTTAGGAGGGCGCCCTCGCCGGCGAGCAGGCTGAGGCTACTGTGCCGGCGGCTGGGTGGAGGCAGCAGCTGGCCGCCGGGGCAGTATATGTTTGATGGCCTCAGTCTGCTTCTGGGTGGTTGAAAACTGTTGGGCGAAGCTTTCAACCTCGCCGCCAAAGAGGCCAGTCTGGGATATGGGGGCATCGAGGAAGCGTGTTCGCTCGCTGTCCTGCATATCAGCCAGGTTTAGCCACAGATGTCGCTCCTGGACCACAGCTGTGGACATCACCTGACCCAGGGAGCGTGCGGTCACCTTCGTCGCCCGGAGAGTGAGGTCGGTGGCGGCACGCAGCTCGTCCACGAGCCCTGGATCAGCTCCACCCTCGTGCATGTCCCTGAGCATCCTGGCCTGGTAGACCTGAAGGATGGCCATGGCATTCAAAGAGGCAGCAGCCTGCCGCGCAGCTCTGTAAGTTTTCGCCACCAAGGTTGATGTGAAACGACAGGCTTTGGAGGGGTGCTTAGGATCACCACGCCAGGTCGAAGCGCTCTGAGGACACAGTTGCATCACAACAGAATGTTCGACTGGGGGGACCCCAGTGTACCCGTTGGCCGTGGCCCCATCGAGAGTGGAGAAGGCGGAAGAAGTCGCCAACGGTTGCGGGAAGACAACGTGGACTTCCAGAACCGCACAACCTCTTCATGCAGCTCGGGGAAGAAAGGTATTGGGGGCGGGGACTGACGGGTGTCAGCGCGCGGCGCCCCCAAAAACCAATCATCCAGCCGCGAGCATTCAGGACAGGGCGGAGGGTTCCACTCTATCCCAAGACTCGTGGCTGCCCAAGACAGCATGGCTGTCAGCCCCGGGTCCGACTCGGGCAATGCTGGCGCGCCCGAAGGCGGCAGCACAGCCGAGTCATCATCCTCGGAGGACTCTAGCCGACCTTATGATGCGGCGACCAACATTGCATCATCCTCCGGAGCGCCAAACGAGATGCGCGGGGGGGGGGGGGGGGTGCCGGGCCCGTGATCTCCGCCTGAACGTTCACGGGTTGCGGTGCGCTAGAGGGGGGTGTGGCCCGAGGCATGAGCGTCGGGGCTTTGTTCCACACCGTCACCCTCAGGTCACCCTGGCCACCAGCCAAAGTACCGCCTCTCGTGGAGACGGTACATTGGGGTGTGGCAGAGGGGACTCTCACTTCTTTACGAAGATCATTGAGTCTCGACTGCAGCACCGCGATGGTCATGTTCCCGCATTGGGAACATGACGCATCCACAAACGCTGCCTGAGCATGCCGAAAGCCCAAGCATACCAGGCAGTGATTGTGCCCATCGGAAGGTGATAACAACCGGCGGCACCCAGAAGTACACGGGCGAGACATCCTGAAAAGGACGTGCCACGTGTAAGCTCTTTTATGAGAGGTAAGCCTTGCAGTGACGCCAAAGAGCCCAGGGAACAAACACCAGCTGTCTAGCAGACCGCTGCGCAGATCAGCAGGCAGGAAGTATGCGCTCGCTGGAACACGCTGTCAACACTAACACTGGAAAGCTGCTCGTCTCGAAGGCTGACAAAGAATCAGTTAGCAGGCTTGAAGGAGTGAAGAGATACTCTTGGCTCCAAAGCAGAAACATAATGCGATGTTGCCAGCGTACTTCCTTATATACCCACGCTGTGGGGCGGAGTTACGCATGCAAATTCCGCATGCCCATGGCATTGGCACTGCCATTGGGCGCTGTTAGACTCCTCGAAGGTAATTGGAAGGTAAAAAAAACCCATTCGTTAGTCACTAACGTTACGTCGTAGTGACTGAACGAAAGAGAACTACAAAACATGACACAAGACAGGAAATCACAACAGTCCTCACACAAGACAGGGACACAGGCTAGGATCATGACAACTACCTTTCTGGCCCTTGAAAGTGGTAATTAAATTGCTGTCTATGGATGGGTCAGAGAGCTCTCAGATTTCATTAAAAATATCCTAATTTTTGTTCCAAAGATGAACGAAGGTCTTACAGGTTTGGAATGACGTGAGGGTGAGTAATTAATGACAGAATTTTCATTTTTGGATGAACTAACCATTTAAATGCCTAAAAAGTACAGCAGAATAGCTCCATCTACATACCCGGATGAAAATGTAAATTTCACCAAAAATCCCTTGTTCTTATCCTGTTCACCTGCAAAGTGTGTCAGTGGCAAATAAAGGTGCAAACCATTTAGAAGCACACATTACAGCAAAGCACAAAACCTGAGCCAAAGGAGTTTACAAGCTAAATGAAACACTTTACAACAAGGCTCATTAATATTAGTAAATGCATTATGAATCATTGTTAATGAACTAACAATGAACAATTATTATTCTATACATTTATAAGTTAATGTTAATTTCTGAATATATTGATAATATATTAATATATAATTAATTAATATGTAACAGTATATTTATACCCTGATTAACACATTAAAAAGTGTTAGTCATTTTATTTTTTACCATTAAAATGTCCTCATTGTTGAAAAGCACAATAAAGTCACCCTAGGTTTTACAAATGGCAACCAACACTCTATATATATTATCAAAAATAATATAACTATGCACAATAAAAAAATTGCAGTGTTCTTTTTACATGTTTTAATGTTTTCTTCCAGGGAGATACAGGGGAGCCAGGAGCTCCAGGAATGAAAGGAAGCAGAGTAAGTGTCTGCACATATCTTATAAAAATATAGTCATCATTTTTTGTAAGACTAATGTAAAAATATTACAAAAAGTTAATGTTACATAATAGCAGCACTGCAAAATGTACTTTTACAGTTTTATACCATATAAATGTTTATTTTGTAGGGCCCATCTGGTGTGGCAGGTTTCCCAGGACGTCCAGGTATTCCAGTAAGTTGAACTGAGAGTCTTTTTTGGAGAAAATGGATTATCATGAATGAATATCATGAATTTGGGAAAACACAAAACAATATTTCTGCATCTCTGTATGTTACTGCTATTGTTTTGATATTCTACAGGGTTTTCCAGGTCTAGAAGGTGCACCTGGACCTCAAGGAATTCCAGGCTGCAATGGAACAAAGGTACAAAATGTTTGTTGTGTTTTTTTTTAATGTAAAGTCAATTGGGATAAGCCATCACAGTGTCTTCAATTAATCTCAAAATCCTTAGTGTGATTAAATAGAGGATTTATTATGTGTTTTGCAGGGGGAGCGTGGTTTTGACGGAATTCCAGGTCTTACAGGACTGCAGGGACCACCAGTATGAGTAGTTTTTATGTCATGTCATATATGTCAAATTTATATCAGTGCTTAATATACTGTGCCATTAGATAAAAATGTACATCTTGTATTAGGTGTTATAACTCATTGTATGATGTCAATCCAGTCCAACAACAGATTCCTGACTTAATAAATATCTTTCTGAATCTTCCTCAGGGTATTCCAGGTTTGGATGGAGCAAAGGTATGGAACCCATTCTAACTTAGTTCTACATAATAAAGCAATAAGGTCATATGGTACAGAGATTTGTTCTTAAAGGGGGTAATTCACAGGTGTCGAGAAATCGGTACTGCATAGAGAAAACAGTTCCCTTTTGAAAAAAACTTCAACACCCATAATGCACTTTTTAATTTTGGCACTGCCCCTTTGTCAAACAGACTGTCCCTGTGTGAGAATATATATATATTTATTACTACTGACATTGTAACTATATAAAGCTAGTTGAAAATCTGCAATCTTACCCTTTAAGCACAACATAGCACAGGAAGACTGCCTAAAGCAACCCTAACCATGGCACAATCACTATTACGCACAGCCTCGAGTGCCTAGTTGTTTTCATAAAATGGTGGGAATCACCATATGATAGTACTGTTCAGTAAATTGTATTTTAATAAACAATTCTTCTGTCAAGCAATATACAGTAGTTCATTAGCTTTTGGCGTGGGTCTTGATGCACTCATTTTTCATTCTCATAGGGAGATCCAGGTGGTGTTATTGGAGTACCCATCCCTCAAAAAGGTGACAGGGGTTTGCCAGGACCTCCCGGTTCACCAGTAAGGATTTTCTATTGAAATGCCCCTTTTTGAGTTCATGTAGAAAATGTGCATTTACCATTCATATATTCTTGCCTGTTGTATGCTTTAACATGTTTCATAATTTATCTGATTCTCTTTTAATTTATTAGGGGCAAAAAGGAAATCCTGGACAACAAGGGCCATATGGCCCACCTGGACCAATTGGACCTCCTGTGAGTCTAAAATTAAAATCTCTAAAACAAATGAAAGCCAATGACACAGTTAACCGACATCAGTGAACTCTCACCTGAAACTCACACCATTCCATGTTTCTTTGAAGGGAAGGCCTGGTGAATCTGGTCAAAAGGGAGATCCGGTAACTTTTCTTCTCATCTGAAATCTTTTGCATTGATGATAATGTTTGAGTCTAGAGTTTGTGAAATGACCAGAGGCTGTCTTACCCATTCTTGTTGCAGGGTGACAAGCTAACATTTATTGGTGAGAAAGGATATAAGGTGAGTTCTGGGAAACTATTGGCTCATAAAGCACCTGACATGCATTTTAATGACCTTTAGTGGCACTTGCAGCATGTGCTTCATAGGTTGTAACAAATTCTATCTGCCTTAGAAGGATCAATTTGTGTGCTTCTTACTATTGAACATTAGCCTGGCGTGGCCATACTCAATTCTAGTCAGAATTTGAGTCTGGTACTGCTCCATTGAGCTTTGATTATGGGGCGTGTTTCAACCGAGCCAGGAAAGACCTCAATTGGATAGACCCACAACCAATCAGAGCAACGGAGCGACGCGTAACGTTAGTTGTCAAATGTCAACAGAACTCAACTGCACTGTTACCAAGTCCGTGTTTTTCTCCATGTCCGCGGGTTGAAGCGACCCCAATTATGTGATTATATAAACCCAGGAATGCGAATTTTAGCAGGCAACCTTGCCAAAATAACATATTTTGCCAACCAAACGTTTTGAGTAGCAATTGTGTGCGACATTGCAAAAACACTTGGAAACCCTGTCTGCACGCACGCATGATTAAGTAACGTTACAAGAAAAACATGAGTGTAAACGATCTTTGGCAGTAATAAAATAATTTAAGGATACACAGAGTACTTACCAACACGATCATCGTTTCTGAGAGAAATAGTAAAGGTGAACGCACGAACAAGTTCTCCGTTTAGGATAAGAGCAAATTCAACCTCTTCTTAATTCCTCCTCTATGGAGCGAGTCCAGACCGAATTGCCCGAGCAAAACATTTTGTGGGCGGGGCTAAATTCGGCTGGCATCCAGGCTAATTGAACATGGCTTGAAGCTGGCAATTTAATACAAACAAGCATAAGAGTCAAACTCTGTATTTGCCAGATGACACCCCAACCTATTGCATTATCAAAGCTGATCAGCATCTTTCCTGGTTTAGTCTCACTCATTATCATGATCGTCCCTGTTTCTCTTTTCAGGGAGACAAAGGTATAACCGGTCCCCCCGGTCCCCCCGGTCCACCAGGGAGAATCGATGGATCTGAAGGTCCTGGCACAACAATTTATACTCCTGGACCGACGGTATGGCATCATCAAATCCCCTGTGAAATGTATAGTCATTTTTGTTTTGCTTAGGTGTCCAAATATTTTGTATAAATGTCTTTTGTCTAAGTTAAACTGCTAAGCGTTCCTTGTGCCTTGCATGTTTTCTAGGGTGAAATAGGGTCTAAAGGAGAGAAAGGAGAAAAAGTAAGTGGCAGCACAAAATTGTGTAACTGTGTAATACAACTGGATTGTACAAAATCAATTTTAGTATTATAAATATATTATTAAACGTATGTATATTTATATATATTAATATACTGTATATTATAATATTATGCAATTTCATAATAATATTACATAATTTTTATATATTTGCATATTTTACCTGTAAAACAAAACTCAACCTTGTGATGCAGTTTGAATCTTTGAATTTATAAGTTTTAAGGACTGGTAATAAATATACATTTTGCCTTTTCCCTCTGCACCAAGGGTTTTTGTGCACCATATCAAACTGGAATCAAAGGTGAACAAGGTCCACCAGGACCAATAGTAAGTGACCTTAAAAAGTAAAAAAAAAAGTTATCTTGTGCTTTAATAATTCAATACTAATATAATTATAAATTATATTATATTATCAGCATAACATGTTGAGTAAAAATATAATTTGAGAATGTCGAATTTAGTTTGTCTCTCTTTTGCTTAAATGACAGCAGCACTTGAGCTGCAGGAATTTGAAAAGTTTGTGTACAACCTGATGATTCCTTTCTCAAGCATGATTTGAGAATGATCCAAAGCGTTGAAGCAAGAACATCTGACCATCTGTACAGAGAGTCACAATAATCAATCTTGAATAATTGTATTCATTAATACCATAAAGTACATGGTTCCTCCATCTTGTTTTGTATTAATAATGATTGTTGACCTACTATTTCATCATAGGAGAGTGTTTTATTTACTATGTGAAATCTGAGCTTCATTTTATATTTTCAAGGGGAAACCAGGCAAAGATGGACAGAGTGGAGAAAAGGTATGGTGATCTTGGGCAATGACATACGATCTCATCAGCAGTGCAGTTACCTGTTGCCAGCTGTTATTTCAGATTTTATCATGGTTAATTGTACTCTCTTATTTCAAATACTTAAATCACATTGAATGAGTTTCTTTTTGAATCCCTTTGTTTGTGATAGGGGGAAATCGGCTTTCCTGGTTCTCCTGGGGTTGATGGCTGGAAGGTATGAAATCCAATCTTCGAGGGCCATGCTGTAACTCTAGACATAAAATGCATGATAATGTTTTACATTTTATTTATTTCAATTATGACTTTGGTTCATGTTAGGGTGACAAAGGTGAAAGAGGACCACCAGGACATGTAAGTGGCTACCCAGATACTAAAAACTCAAAAATGCACTGAAGACTATAACAAAATCACACAATACTTCCACTCCTAATTTACAATGTTATGGAAGGGTAGTTACAAATGAATTATCTTACAGGGTTTTGGTCGTCCTGGCCCTCCTGGTCCTCCTGGCATTCCCGGAGCAGAAGGAGAGACAGGTAATGTCTTCATGATGTTATGTCCTTATGTGGTTGCCCTGTCAAATTGTACAGTCTTTTTATCTGTTCATCTGTTTTTTTTTTTCATTCATCAGGTTATCCGGGAGAGCCCGGAAGTCCTGGTCCCCCAGGTGAGAGAAGCACACTTTGATAAAGTGTTAGATAGGATTAGGTTATGTAGCAAATTAGCTCAAAGGGAAAAACTTGTTATAGCCTAATTAATTATGAATATTTGGATCAGTTAATCGGATTATCTTGATGTAGTTGAACTAATATTAATGTTAATTTCCGGGGTAAGGGATATAACTTACACTTACTAACTATACAGTACTAGTCAGAGCATGTAGCAAGATCAGGAATCGTTTAAGTGACATTAATCTGCAGGCAGAAACAGAGTCAGGGAACTTAGTCAGTTAATTGTACCATACTTGCATGTTTTATATTTGTAAAAAGGACAAATGTAAAATGTATTTTTAGAACAGACTTTGTCTTAGCTGTGGAACGAGCGCTCGAACAGTCTCAGGAAGAAAGTCTGATGGTGCTGAAGTTGCAATCGATTATTTCCACGTTGAATGAAGAAATGATGACGAACTTGCACTGTTAGTTTGACTCCGTTATGGTCGAGGAAGTTGCACATGGCTTGATGTGTCGAGGCCTGTTAGACTGCGACCTTGTGGTCGGACCGGGTGTCTGGTCTCAAGCGCACAGCAGCCAGGAGAAGAAGGAAGAGAGAGGGAACTTTGTGTTGGCTTTTAAGTTCCACTGAAGTCACACCTCTTGAGTTTTGAGTTTTGACTTGACCAATGGGGAAGGTACACTTTCCAAGCGGGAAAATTCCTCTGTTGGGAGGTTTTATGGCGCTTTGTTTGGAACATGGTTGGAATGGGTCTGGCAGTTTGAGTCCATTCATACTCTGATTAATATAATGAACACACTGCATTATATGAAGTGTGAGTTGTTAAAATGAGCATTAATTTGATAGGTGACACGATATAGGTGTATAGGTTACACTAACTAGTAGTTCTCTCATAAAGCATGCATAAAATTGTATCCAATAACAAATACACTACACAGGACAGTAATAATAATACACACCGTGTTCTTGATATAGAAGGTTTACTATGAATTAATGTGGAAGAGTCCTTTTTATGGGAATTATTTTTTCCATAGAGCAACAGAGTGAGAGTTGACTCGCATTATTTTTAGTCGTAAAACCATGGTAACCAGAGGCATGGATCTATTATTTTGAGGGGGTTGTGACAGGCACAGTGCCCTTATTTTGTGGTTGGTGAGGGGTTTAAAATATTATTTGTTAAATATAACAAATACTTGTGTCTGATTTGTCTCAGTCATTACAGTAAGTATAATTCTGTACAATAGTTCACAGTAATGATGATCCTTTCCCCTATGTCCATGGCTGACTTCAGGCAGATATATTGAGGGCCCTTCTGGACCTCCTGGCCTTCCTGGAGAGATTGGCCAGAAGGGAGATAAAGGAGCTGATGGAGTGTCTCTTAAAGGTCCAAACGGAGCTGATGGACAGCCCGGCCCACCCGGACCACCAGGGCCGATCAGTAAGAACATCTTAAACACAAAGGACTGTTTTAGTCATGCTGTGATAATAAACATAACTCAACAACCTCATGGAAAAAAAGGAAGTGATCATGGAATTTCTATAAAGATGCTGATAGTGATGAGACACAATATGTAAAGATGAGTGTGTGGTTCCTTTGATTTTCCATTACAAAATGTCATTGGCATTAATCTTGTTTATTTTAGATGAAAACTGCAATGTTGAAAAAGGATCTCCTGGCCCTCCGGGAGCTCCAGGGTTGCAAGGAGAGGTGGGACAGAAAGGTGAGAAAGTAATTCAGTCATTTGTTCACTGTAGTTTTGGTTTCCTCAAAATTGGTTCTGAGTTTTTTCTACTCTTTCAGGTAATCAAGGCGAAACATGCACAGAGTGCTCTAGTTCCGGGCCCCCAGGTTTGCCTGGTCCTCAGGGGCCAAAGGGTCAGCAAGGTGAGAAGCAATCAGCCAGCCTTTGTTTTGCTATGTTTGGACTTTCTGAGATTATGCATCATGCTGGATTTTTTCATTTTAGGTTTTCCTGGACCAGCAGGGGGTAAAGGAGAGAAGGGTGTGCCAGGATATTCTGGGCCTGCTGGAAATCCTGTACGTACATTTTCTATTGTTATTTAACTAGTGCTGTCAATTTATTAAACATTTTAATCGGATTAATCACACTTTTGGGTTACACGCTTTAGATTACAGCCTGGAAAGTACTGCGTAAGTAAAACAAATTTACAGCGGTTTACAACTTTCGGTAATTAAAGTGTAACTATAAAGTACGTATGTGTAGGTATAAGGGAGCAATATGTAATATTTGGGGAATAAAGGGGTTACTACCAGGAAAATAAACAAATTATTTATGCTGCAAGTAATTTTTAAGTAAGGGGTAATTATCCATGTAGTTAAAGGGCAAGTGTGAAATCTGCGGGCTGTAAATGAAAGTGGTGTTTTTTTCCCCTCTTGTTTCATGTAGTTACAGGGTACAATAACAACACGTACTCTATCTGATATCACTCTGAAACCTTTATTTGAAAAACAACTTTCAAAACTGATTTACAACACTCTGCAACACTTGGCTTCATCAACACTTGGCTTCATCCTCCTCTTCTTTTTCGTTCTTGCCACAGATGAATATTAAGGAATCCCATGTCCCCTATTCTGTATTATGTATTAAAAGAAAATACGGTACACCCAGAAATGTCCTCACCATTTACTCGTCTTTTACCCTCATGCCATCCGAGATGTTTACGCCTTTCTTTCTTCAGATGAACACAGAAAAATAACTTATCTCTGCTAATGAAAACTAATTTGGGTTCCTAAAAGTTGAAGCAGCAAACAACACATGACAGCGATAACTACAGTAATCCATACGATCCCAATGGATCAGTCAATGTCTTCTGAAGTGAAACGAAAAGTGTTTGTAAGAAAAATACCAATATTTAAAAAATGTTAAACTGTAGACTATCGCTTCCGACCAAAAGTCATCTGTGTGTGCATGAGAGGGCTGACGCGTGACGTAAGCGTGCAGAGAAACTCTGGGTGCGCGGATGTTGGATGCCGTCAGGTTTTTATTTTATTTTATTATTTTAATCAATGCTCACAACAGTATACTGTCACATGTCTGTCTGTTTTTAGGTCTTCTCTGTGTGTTTTGATTCAGTCACATGTTCTTTTGTTCCTTTTCCCGCCACTCCTGTGTTTCCTTGGTTACCCTCGTTCTGTTCAGCTGTGTGTAGTTAATTAGTCTAATTAGAATGTGAATGTAAACACATTAGATCCTGTCTGGACAAATTTTACCTTTGTTCTTGCATTTCCTTGGACTTTAGGGTCAAGATGGCTCTCCAGGTTTAATGGGTGCCCCTGGCGCTCAGGGTGAACCTGGTGATGTCTTTGTGGGTCCAGGGTTCAAAGGAGATAAGGGTTTACCTGGTACTACTGGAGACAGAGGATTCCCAGGTGTTGATGGGCTCCCAGGAAAAGATGGCTGGCCAGGGCAACCCGGACCCAAGGGAGAGCCTGTAAGTACAAATATCCGACAAAAAATACTTGCATCTAATTCACAGTGCAACTGAGGTCTATTTTGCAATGTTTTCTCAACCATAGAAGATATTTTGATTCATAAATCTTGTTTCTATGATTAGGCTAGAGTTGGTATTAAGGGTGATCGTGGCCTGGATGGAGATCCTGGTATCACCGGCCCTCCGGGTGAGAGAGGTCCCCCAGGTATCCCAGGCGTAGGACGGCCAGGTGAACCTGGTGAAAAAGGCTCTTCAGGGTTGCCTGGTGCACAAGGATCGAAAGGATTACCAGGTCATTAATTTAGAGTAATACATTTTCTTATCCACTAGTTGTGCTTTGCTCTTTAAAATAACCATAATCACAAATACCTTTATAGGAAGTAAAGGGGATGCTGGTCAAGTAAAAAGTTTACCTGGACCTCAGGGTGCCCCAGGGCCTCGTGGAGAGACTGGTAGACCTGGTCTTCAAGGTAAATTCAGGTTATGCTAATGTATCATACTGCTTGAAAACTGCACTCAGAGGTGTGATGCAGAGCTGGCTGTGTTAACGTCTTTTTCATGCTGTCACTCAGGTGATAGAGGTGTTCCTGGTGAACGTGGAGTTCATGGATCCCCAGGAAACAAAGGTGACCCTGGGCTGCCAGGAATTGGATTTCCTGGGCCCCCAGGGCCAAAAGGTAACCTGCAAGTGCCAGACTGTAACAGTTAATTTATGTTTAAAGGATAAATGTGCTAAAGCACTGCACCTTTAACTTTTAAACTCTAAATTTGTTCATTGATGACAACAGCTATATATACACACACACACACAAATATATACAAATATCGAACTATTTATATTCTAGAGAATGAACATTTCAGTCCCAATTACTTTTGCAGAAATGGGTGTCAAATTATGTTTAAATGATCTAATCTGTATTGTTTTCTAACTATCTATATTTCCCTCTGCTAGGATACTCTGGGATTCCAGGTCCCAATGGAATTCCAGGAGAGCCTGGTCAACCAGGTCAGGATGGCTTTCCTGGTCGTGCAGGGACACCTGGGCAAAAAGTATGATGGTGGATGCCATTTAGATTTTGATGTATATTTTGATGTAAAATGTTTTTATATATATATATATATATATATATATATATATATATATATATATATATATATATATATATATATATATATATATATATATATATATATATATATATATATATATATATAGAAATAGGTAAGAAATTGTCACTTCATCATTGACTTTGATCTGTATCATATACAGGGTGAACCTGGCAAGGGTCTTCCAGGTCCTAAGGGTGCCACAGGTCTCCAAGGAGTGCCAGGATTTCCAGGGGAAAAGGGTAATCCTGGAATGGCAGGGGTTCCTGGAACTGAAGGGCAAATTGGGCAACCTGGACCTCAAGGAATCAAAGGTGTCCAGTTATATATTGGTTTCACATAATACTTTTGAATAGATTAGTTACCAGATGTTCAAAATGCACTTCTTTGAGAAGTGACTATGGTATATTTACCAGACCCTTTTGTCCATTGTAACTGATTTTGGAAGTTAAGAAGATCACAGAAAGTTGAGTGTACAAAAATGTGAAAACATTAAAGCTTAAAAATATCCTGATGGTTTCATTGATAGATTTCTAAAAAAAAAAAAATTAAAGGAAATGCTACATCATTTTATTGATGCTACAGGAATGCTTCACAGTCTAAAGCATCTGTGAAATCATCACAGCAATCTCATTGGCCACGGCAGTCATTTGACATCACTCGGTGCCCGACATGTCTTTAAAAGGGCCCCCGCATTAAATGTCATCAGCTTATTTGTCTTCAGGAAGCTGCTTTGTTTGTTTGTGCATGTGTGGTTGTTTTTCCATTCTGTTTAGTTAGACATAATGGCAAGCTCTAGTCCTGTCACGATTATTAAATAACCACCTGTTCGCTAGGGTTGCACGATTCATTAAAATCAAACCGAAATCACAATTTGGCTTAGCGCAATTATGAATCGCAAAGTATGCAACTTTTCAATTCAATAAATATATGCACAGCATATTAGTGAAGATGGTTGTGCCATCGGTAGTAAATGCTACTCCATCTCTGAAAGCACAATGAGTTTGAGTAACTTTGAATGTGCATTTGAAAAAGCAACACACGCCAAACATCTTCCCAAACTTGTAATGGGAAGCATTTTTAAACCGGTTGTCCAACAAAAGACAACATTTATTAACAATGTTTTTACTTCAAACTCACTTTATAACATCAGTCAATTGTTTGAAATAACTACCTTTAGTGAGCTGATGTAGTTTCTTATTAAAGAATAAGTCCGACAGTATATTCTATACAGTATTCTATACAGTGATAAAGGCTGTCGATTAGCATTGCATTATAAATATACTTTGTGTAAAATGCCCGAGATGGCTTGTAGAACTCAAATGAACCATATATTGTCCCAGTCATGTGTTTATTTTCTTTGTTTAATCATTCAAAGAGTTTATTTGTTTACAGTGAAAGCTGGATGCCTTTGTCCACATTAAGGTTTTTCTGGAACATCATAAGTTACTTCTGTGGAGCATATTTGGACTTTCTGTGCGAGGGCACCCTCCGGCTTCCAGTATGAATGAAACAGAAGTGCATTTACCGCTCAGTAATGCTCACACCATCCTATTTTGGGTAAAAAATAGGAAAAATTTGAATTCTCTCTGTCACGAATGCGTGTGAGAGAACGCCCCCTCCCGGAAGGCGTGACCTCTTGGCTTGGTGAGGAGAAGGAGGAGGCTTAGGAGGAGAGCATGGAGATCGTGTAGGAAGGGCGACAGGAGATGGTGCAGGGATGGCGACAGGAGATGGCAAAGGGATGGTGATGGGTGGTGACCAAGGAAAGGTGACATCCGCATGATGACGAGACCCCGGTGGCGATGATGGTTGACATCTTAACTGAAGGCACAGACCCAGAGCCCAGAGATGACAGCCCATGGAAAAGTCGAGGGAGGGAGGAGCCAAAGTGGACTAGAGGCTGACTCAACTGGAGGACAACCGGCGGAGGCGGAGCCGATGGATCCCAAGATGCAGACGGAGAGCCGTTGAGTATCTGAGGTAGAGCCAGAGTGCAATGTCAGTGTGATGGAGGACAGAGGGAAGGAGGGGGCAGGAGGAGCCCGCTGCAGCTGTAGGGGTGGAGGAATAAAGCGTAGCAGTAGATCCACAAGTCCGTGGCGGAGGTGCAGTGACCAAGGGGGAGCCGATGGGTTCAGGGAACCCGGTGGAATTGAAGGTCGAAGCAGCCAAGGCAAAGCCGATAGGTCGACGGGCTGAGATGGAGCAACAAGATCCACTCAAGATGGAGACTTGACAGGGTCGAAGGTAATAATACATTGTCCATGCAGGTGCTGTTTAGAAACAGCAACGATGGTTCTGAGCAAACAGACAAATCACAGTCCATTGTGCTGTCTAGAAACAGCGATGAAGATTCCGAACAAACAGACAAATCCCAGTTCAAGGTGGGAGACGATCCTCCATACTCCATCCTCAGTCTCATTTCCACTAGTATACCCTTGGCCACAGATGTCGCAGGCTCACACCCCTGGTCAGACTCAGTTGGGGGCTCCTCTTTCATGGCCAGGTTCAGTGCTGTCCACTTATCCTCAGGCTCTGGCTGATGCATCACGGCATGTGATAGTTCTCTGTCTGCGGGGGGCTCACACAATTCCTCCATGGTCACAGGTAGTGAAACAGGCTCTGGGTCTGGCTGTGTTAGACACACTATTTCCGGACCGGAGGTAGACACACTATTTCTAGAGTTGTCTGGGAGGTTTACAAGGTGATGATAATTGGCCCCGATCCAGAACAATGACTTCAGGGTCCCGTTGTCAAAGTGGCTGGTTAAAACAAGGAAATCCAGGAGCGAACACAGCGAATTTGGCTGCATAATCCATTCTGGGTCGTTGATCTGCCACGCAGATGAAGACAAAGGTACACAGGATCCAATACAAAGTTATTATTATATAAACACAGGAACAGACAGAAGGTGTAACAATGCATACGTGAAACAAGGGTAAACACACACAACACGCAAACATCGACCAACAACTGAGAGTGCACCGGGAGGAACTTAAATGCATGATGGTGATGAACTAAATGATAATCAGCTATGATGATGAGTTGGTGTCCATGGAAACAGATGAGTGGTGGAAAACGAAGACAAAGAACACATGTGACTGATGAAAACAAAGTAAAAGTCTCTGTAAAATTAAACAACCAGTTGTATGAGTGGCATGCAGTTTAACAGGCTATAACTTTGAAGATTGAATGATTAAATTCAATGTTTAGCAAGTGTTTAACCATGTGAATTGTTGAATGTTCAAAAGATTCCTAATAAGAAACAAATATATATATCCAAACAAGCGGTGGGTGGGATATATTAGGTAGCAAGCAAACATTTTGTCCTCAATGTTGATGTGTTAGAAGCAGGAAAAAATGGGCAAGCGTAAGGATTTGAGCGAGTTTGACAAGGGCCAAATTGTGATGGCTAGATCACTAGGTCAGAGCATCTCCAAAACTGCAGCTCTTGTGGGGTGTTCCCCCAAGTGGTCAGTATCTATCAAAAGTGGCCCAAGGAAGGAACAGTGGTGAACCGGCGACAGGTTCATGGGCGGCAATACTCATTGATGCACGTGGGGAAAGAAGGCTGGCCTGTGTGGTCCGATCAAACAGACGAGCTACTGTAGCTCAAATTGCTCAATTCATCAAATAATGCTGAGTTAATGCTGGTTCTGATAGAAAGGTGTCAGAATACACAGTGCATAGTCACAGACAAGTCAAGGTGCCCATGCTGACCCCTGTCCCCCACCGAAAGCAGCAACTGTGGGCACGTGAGCATTAGAACTGGACCACAGAGCAATGGACGAAGGTGGCCTGGTCTGCTGAATCACTTTTTCTTTTACGTCTTCCTTCAGACAATTTGAAGTTGATAACATTTGATGCGCGCGCCCTTTTATGGACATGTCAGCCTACCCAGTGACATCATATGACTGCTGTGGCCAGTAGGGCTTCAGACTTCGGTTTCGGTGAAGCATCCCTATAGTGTCAACAAAGAGACGCAGCATTGAGTTCCCTCTCAGGGAACCTAGGCTATGTAATCTTTGATGATTTTTTGAATATGGCTTCACAAAATTTCACTGTCTTGGGATGGTGTTGGTGAATATAACATACGTTCAAGAAGTGAGCAGCACTGCACAGAGTTAAATGCATTGGGCAAAGATGTGAAAGTACCTTTAGGTTGACGGAAGATCAGGCATATACTGGATACTTTATATAGGTTGTATTGTGCATGCTAGACAATAGCATTGATGTAATCCACTCTTGACAAGGACTCCTCCATGCTCAGACAGCAACCGACAGACCTTCATGATGTTGAGTGGAAATATATGTCCAGTACATGATCAATGCCAAACACTTTCCTCAGGTTACTGGCTGACTTAGATGCTGTTAGTGTTTTCCAACTGGCCAGGTATGCAGTGTCTGCAGAGATTGTGGGAACTTGAAATGCAGATAGCACAGTATGTTTGTCTTAAGGATTTGTCTGCGAGGTAGGATTCAACCAAAAAGGTGCAGTTTCTATAATGCAGAGTTCAGACAGGAGGGTCTACTTATTCACTGTGATAAAGAATCTGTCAGACAATAAATGCAGAAATAGAAAATGCAATTTGAGAAATTATAGACCCACCTAAAAAATGCCTAATGTATTTTTGCCTCAAACAGTAAGAGGGAGAATGGTCTGAGATCTGTGTTGGAGAGATGGCTTGCAGGAAAATTAAGAGGATGGGTACAGGGTGTATAATAACTTTAAATTAATTTGGATTTTTGCAGGTAACCCTGGACCACCTGGAGTTCATGGTGTGGTGGGGCCGCCAGGTCCTCCAGGACTTGGAGAACCTGGACCACCTGGACCAATGGGACCACCCGGAGGCCCTGGACCCCTTGGTGAGTTTTTCACTCAAGTAACACCCACACAGGTGTATAATATTTGCACACACATGCCTATATGTTTGCATCTTACATGGTTTGTAACATGCCTTTATGATATTTCAGGTCGAATCGGTATAAAGGGTGATAAAGGTTATCCAGGTCTACCTGGTCTGGACATGCCTGGCCCTCCAGGAGACAGGGGTAGCCCTGGTGTCCCAGGTCAACCAGGATCTAAGGGTTTTCCTGGTCAACCAGGAATTGTTGGAAGAGATGGCTTACCTGGTGAACGTGGTGAGTGCTTTTTGATACCCATTATCTGCCGTTCGCCTGACACATACTTGTTTACCTTAAGCTGATTCATATTTGGATGGGTTTTTTTTCAGGTCCAAAAGGAGAAATTGGAATCATGGGAATGAAAGGAACACCTGGATTGCAAGGTTTCATTGGAAACCCTGGAGAACCTGGACAAAGAGGTTTGAAAACACATTTAAGACAATGCTTTTTATTTGGACTAAATAAGATACCTTGATCTTACTTGCAGAATTGCATTATCTAAAGTTTCGTGATTGATGTTATGTCTCTTTCAGGTGACCCTGGTGTGATTGGGATCAGGGGAGAGTTTGGTGATCCAGGTCCCAAGGGGGAGAGAGGAGAGCCGGGTTTACAGGGGCCACCTGGTAACATGAGTGATACAGATATGGGGCACTGGAAAGGAGATAAAGGAGACATTGGAGACAGAGGTAAAGAGAGTGGAAGGTGTTTGACATAGAGGTTTCAAGACCAAAACCAATGACACATTTTTTTGTTCAGTCTTGATGACTGTAGAACAACTGGACAAACAAAATCTTTTTAACACAAAATGTAATGTCAGACATTTTTTTTCCTGTTTTTAAGACAACAGATGCAATTTAATAACAAGAATAGAACAAAAACCCATTTCTGAAATAGTGGCTTCCAAAGAGAGCAATAATCAAATATTTACCTAAATTTACATTTGTTGAAAATCAGTGAACTGTAAACTTAGTAGACTTGTCTATCAGGTGATCCTGGTCCTACTGGAGAAAAGGGGGTGCCTGGAACACATGGAGACCCTGGAATGCAAGGAAAAGATGGAATGCCAGGTTCACCTGGACAACCAGGTTAGTCCCTAAAGCAAAAATCTAAGTCAGTTCAAAATTATGATAGCTGTTAAGCGCTATGACTCAAAAATGTTATTATGAGAACAGTATTTGATTACTGTGGCTACACTGTAGGTCAGAAAGGAGACACTGGAATCCCTGGGGAGACAGGACATATTGGAGATCCTGGAGACTTAGGCCCCAGAGGAGACATGGGATACCCAGGTACATATAGTATTCTTGTTTTTTTTTTTTTTTTTTTTACATGTGTGCTAATAAGAAATAAACTAAATAAAAACATATAAAAGTTTAGGGTCCAATTCTCACTATGAACTAGTTGCTTATTAGCTTGTTAGTTTATTAGTACTTATAAAGCACATATTAATGCCTTATTCTGCATGACCATATTTTACATCGTTAAATCCTGCCCAATACCTAAACTTAACAACTACCATTTTAAGTTTAAGCAAAAGTTTTATGGTTTTATTTTTTTCTGTGTAATATATGAAGATGGTGGTGCGTGAAGACGCAGTGGCTCTGCACTTTCCTACACAATGCTTATAAGGCTATTTACTTGTTTTGTTTTATTTTTGTGCTTAGCTTAACCATAAATACAAATATTTTAAAAAATTGCGCGGAATTACTGAATATCGGATGAAGCTGCGATCAACAGGGTTTTAGGGCTCAGGGTTTTTCCGTGACATCGACAGCATTCTGAGGCAATTGGCCAGAACACAGGCAACTTGGTGGATTACTATTCCGACCGGAAGGAGAAACTGGCGACGCCAAGAGAGTAGGCTAAAACATGGCCGGTGTGCGGGGGTGCTGGCCAGACTCTAAAACACCTGATTTGGAATATTTTCTGCTTAAATGCAGGATGTTTTATCAGCCTCAGGAATTATCTGTATTTATTATTATGGCCGTTTATATTCCCCCTCAAGCAAACTCTAAGCAAGCACTAGTATTGCTGAACTCAGCCATTAAACAGCAAATGCTTATCCTGATGGTATTTTTATTGTTGCAGAGGATGTTAACCTACCAGGTCAATGTAAAAACTGTGGAGGAAATCCGCAATGTAATCCAAAGAACGCTACAGGCCCAGATGGGGTCTCAGGACGGTTACTTAAAGAATGTGCTGGACAGTTAGCTGAGGTATTCATGAGTGTCTTCAATCTGTCCTTATCACAGACAAGAGTCACCAATGCCTGAAGTCATCTATCATAGTACCAGTACCAAAGAAAACAAACAATTTGAATGATCAGCAATTTGAATGATTATCGTCCAGTTGCCCTAACTCCAATAATAATGAAGTGCTTTGAAAGAAAGCGCCAGCGCCAGCGCCTGCGGTTTCGACTCATGACCAGGAAAAAACAAACACACTGCATCCACTGTTTCCTTAACACTGGGTTATTTGGGAAGCTGAACAAGGTTATCTTTCCCACACAACCAAAAACACACTTCTTTAGTGACATTGTTGATTTCATGGTCTATAAACAAAATGACAGTGCTGCTGGTAGCTTCCGTAACCCGGACAATTTCATTGATGGGCGTGCTCTTTCTCACACTCTGGTTGGTGTGCACACGCGTTCATCCGGGAGAAGTGCCTATACAAGGAATTCCGCCCTTTATGACGTCATACTCGAAAAAAAACTTTCAGAAACTTGGTGTATTTGGCACAGAAATACACCGTCATACGTCCAACTCTTTTTTTGAAACTTTGGCCAACTCTTTAACTGTGTAAATTAGTCAGAATGCATGAAATAGCATTAGACCCCCCCCCCCCTTAACTGTTTTGTAATCCATTAATTGATGCACAGAGAATGAATTTTGAACTTTAATAGTGTGTAGTTGCTGGCATTGTTTTAGGTTTTTTATGGTGCTGTATACTGTGTATACTATGTTAACTATTGTTATCTTTTTTTTTTTTTACATTAGATTGATACATTTAAATTGTATTTGGTTATCTTATAAAATTGTTTTGCTTAGTATTAGGATAATGTAAAACATTTTTTTACTTATATTATTGCATCTAGAGAGGAATCTGAAAGTGAAATGGACGGGTGCAATGGCAATTGTACACATACAATAACAATAAAGAAATTCAATTCAATTCAATTCAACAAGACAAGGGCTGTCAAGCCTTTAATAAATCATTTCATTTCTGTGATTAATATTTTCTGTATGTATGGCTATAATTACTCATTTCATCCCCAAAAATAAGGGGAAAATGCATTTAATCGAGACATCATTAGTATTGGTTGGTGATACTGGCCTTCATTCAAAGTCATTTTAATGTTAGGTGTGATCAACGATTAATTGAAACGATTAAAAATGTGTGATTAATTAGTTATATCTTAAATCGATTGACAGCATTAAAATCAATAGGACAAAAATGAGCAATAAATCATTGACCCTTGGATGACTTTTCATAGATCATAAGCCATTACGTATTAAAAATGTTCTTAGTCTTTATCTACAGGCAAGTGTTGAACCATGGCTGTCTGGGCTACATTGTAAGGTTAATGTGAATACCTCTGGTACTGTTGTTATGTAGTTTGACTGCTTCGTAATGAGCATTTTGTGGTTCTTTAGGTTCAATGGGGCCAAAAGGTCTTAAAGGTCTTGGTGGATTACCGGGTCACCCTGGATTTAAGGGTTTTGATGGCTCCAAAGGAGAGAAAGGGGACCCTGGTGCAGAAGGAATAGGAATCCCTGGTCCCCCTGGAGCGAAGGTTTGTGTTATTTATAATCATAGTATGAGTCTCATACAACAAGTATAACATTGCACATTATCAATGCTAATGAATATCTTCCTCGGACTCATCTCATACTTACAGGGAAATGTAGGCGCCCCTGGTTTCCCTGGTGATCCTGGACTGAAGGGACAGAAGGGAACCATGGGTATCCCAGGAACTCCGGGATCTCAAGGACTTAAAGGAGACACAGGATTTACTGGTTACCCAGGCAAGATCATTACAATGACCAATGCACATTACACTTAAATGTACTATTTATCAGCTGGTGTTGACAATAATACAAAAACATTTGTTTTTCATTCCTGAGCAGGCAGTCCAGGTCAGCCAGGTGAGAAAGGTGTCAGTGGGTTGACAGGGTCCCCAGGAGATCCTGGGTCAGCAGGACGTCCAGGTAAGTCAAACTGAAATACATATGAGATCTGTTTAAAACAAATATTTAATGTATCTAGACACATTCAAGTTTCTTTCCAAGGTAGAAAATTTCTGAGAAAGACAAAATAAATGTGCATAAAGGTACTTTACAGTAAGCTTCAAATGTGCCACATACAGTACACTTGGTGGTGAAAATCCTAATGAGCCCTTTCCCCTTTTTAAATAGGTGAGCCTGGTCTGCAGGGTCCTCCAGGTGCGTATGGGGACAAAGGTGAACCAGGGGTAGATGGCATTCCTGGATTCACTGGAGAGAGAGGAGAACCCGGTAAGATTCTGTAGCACTAAAGGTGAAAGGTAACACACATATCTTGGACTCCTTAAAAAGATACTATTGGACAGTGGGTCTCATTCACTAATAATCTGGTAGATTTCTTGCATTTACTTCCATCCCATTCAGGATAAATCTATTTCACAACACGTGCATACACACATTCATTGGTTCTTAACCTCGATCTAACTGTAGTCAATTTTGAGTATTGTAAATGAGTGAATGCATGACAGAGATTAGTCATTTGAGGGCATTCCACACAACCTTTTATCACAGCAAACATATGACGCACTTTAAGGATGTGCTATCGTCTCAGAGCGTGCACATGCTCGTCCTCGAGCAACGCCAAGTGTGCCATCCTCAAAACCACTTTAAACACCTTTTATACAGACCCGTACTACATAGGTGCATCTGAATTTCTGTATGTAGAGGAATCTTGCAGGAATAAAATGTAATCTTAACACATTTATAAGGCCACCCAGGGTAAGTGATTTTTGTGAAAGTGTGGTTTCAGTTCTTCCCATATTTTTCATTAATTTGTAATACATTTTAGTACAAAAGTTGATGAATCATGATTTGTTTGTTAAAACATTTGTCATAGTTTTCACACACACATTTGTGCATACATACGTCTAGTGAATGATCTAAAGACAAACAATTGTTCTGTTTCTTTAGGTGTACCTGGAAAAGGACTACCAGGAACCCACGGAGTGGCAGGCACCAAAGGTCAGAATCACAGATCCCCAATAATTAGGTTCTCATTTATGGAGGACTAGGTGTTCTACTAAAAATGAATACATTTTTAGTTCTTATTATTATTATTCAATTAATAATTTAAGAAAATTTTGTGAACACTTCTCCTTGTCTCCACACAGGTGACAAAGGCAACCCTGGTCTTCCTGGTATTCCCGGGAGTCCAGGAATTCCTGGAACCAAAGGTGAGAAGGGACTGCAAGGATTCTCTGGAGACCTGGGTCGGCCTGGAGAGAGAGGACTTCCAGGAGCACCCATGGAGGGGCCTAAAGGGGACAGGGGACCTCAGGGGCAGCCAGGAGAAAAAGGTGAACCCTAAACATTCTGTCACAGAATCATTTTCTTATTAGTATTCTAACAGTTTACAGGTGTTACTATGCTTATAAAATACAGTTGTCACTGTTGTTAATAATTTCACTGTGTGTCAACTGTGTTAAACTGCATTTAGCACTCAAAAACATGACTGACAGCCATATTCTGCTGCTGAGAAAATGTGGTCTGCGTCATCTTACACCCAGATCATTTAAATGTTTTACCGCAGGTACGACTGGTGTTCCAGGCCAACCTGGCTTTCCAGGCAGTGCTGGATCTAAAGGAGAAAAGGGAGATGTAGGCTTCCCTGGCCAACAAGGCTCTCAAGGGTATAAAGGAGACAAAGGTTTCACTGGTGGTCATGTGAGTTTGTAAAGGTTACATCTTCTATAATAAAACAATTCTCTTTAAAAATGATAGGGTATCATTTAATCGAGTTGTGCTATGTAGGGTGAGCCTGGATTGCCTGGTTATAATGGACCAAAGGGTGAGATGGGACCACAAGGTGTTAATGGTTTCCCTGGTAAGATATAAGATGAAATTTGAAAAAGAAAAACTTGACAGAATGTTGAAGTGCAATTTATTTGTCCTGTGTGTCATCCTTCATATTTATATAAAGCAATGCTCGACAGAGATGGTAGATTGAGTGGCTTTCATTCCAGGTGTAAAGGGTGAGCTAGGCGTGGTTGGTCCTAAAGGTGATGGAGGTGATAGAGGATTGCCAGGTCTCAAAGGTATGAACTAAACTTGAACTTAGATTTCCATTCAATTGTATTATTAGTGTCTATTCATGTTTAGTCAGATAAACCTTTTTAATTTAATTGTATAGCTAATGTTATATTAGTAGTATTCTTTAATATTATTGCTTTATATTTGACATAGATGTCAAATATATTAATATTTATATTTGACATTAATATAATGTCATTTAATATTAATGCTTTGACTTCTGATACAGGATGTATTTACAGAAATATAGATTCACATTTTGCATGTCCACCAAATTACTTCCACAGATCCCTATTTGAAACGATTGAGTGTGTGGTGAAGCGCCTATAATAAATGGACACTTTAGGTCTGAATTTCTGCTTGTAATATTTTAATTTAAGGTGGTGAAGGCCCCCCTGGACCCCCTGGGCCGCACACATTTATAAAGGGAGATCCTGGTGTTCCAGGACCACAGGGTCCCCAAGGTCTAATTGGAATCCAAGGCTACCCTGGAACGAAAGGACAACAGGGTGAGTCTTTCAACTATCTGAACTTACAATGAAAAAAGTAAGTGAACATCACTTAACACAAAACCCCTCTCCTAGGTGTGATGGGACCTGAGGGTTTAAAAGGATCTGATGGGACACCTGGCTATAATGGACATTCTGGAGCCAAAGGAGAACCTGGACAGACTGGACCTTCTGGTAGGTGCACAGATACAAATCCTAGACAGAACGACCTGGAGGAAAGTTCAGCAAATTTCAGCAGAACTGAAATGACTTGCATTCTTAGCAAGGTCATGCTCATTGATCCCAATTTTATTTCCCAAATTCTCTTTTCTGTAGGCCCCAGAGGGTTCCCTGGACCTCCAGGGCCTGATGG
This sequence comes from Gobio gobio, assembly GCF_949357685.1. NCBI lineage: Eukaryota > Metazoa > Chordata > Actinopteri > Cypriniformes > Gobionidae > Gobio > Gobio gobio. The sequence goes on from NC_137103.1 coordinate 22,074,706, forward strand.
TATTCCAGGTCACATCGGCCCTCCTGGCCCTTCCTCAATTGACCATGGCTTCCTTGTAACCCGCCACAGTCAGACTGTTGATGTTCCACCATGTCCAGATGGAACAACACTGATCTATGAAGGATATTCGCTGCTTTATGTCCAGGGAAACGAGAGGTCGCATGGGCAAGACCTAGGTCAGCACACAAATCACACAATTCATATAGCTACACTATTATTATTAATGTTGAAAAGAGTTGCAGTTTAATATTTTAGTGGAAACCGTGATACAAAAGTTTTGGGTAAGTAAAAAAAAAAAGAAAAAAAAAATATTTTACTCAGAAAGGATGCATTAAAAAGATCAAAAGTGACAGTAAATTGTGTAATGTTACAAATTGTATAATATTTATATTTCAAATAAATGCTGAACTTTTCATAAAAAAATGTATCATGGTTTCCGCAAAAATATAAAAGGGGTACTTCACCGCTGGAAAGATGAATGTGTATTTAAATTCGGTCATTTATGTAGTAGAAATGTGAAATTATTTTAGAAGTTGGTGCCTTCTAGACTGAGAAAAGCCAGAAAATGTATTTCTGGCTCATGTGAAAGAAAGACAACAACTCCCAGAATGCACTTGCTTTGCTGGGAGGCCACTCCCAAGCCACGGCTACCGGTTATCACTTGCCCACTGCGGTACCGCCCCCCACCATCGTGTTCATTTTTATAGTAACAAAATCATTTCGCTCAGTCAATACAGCACAAGCCGAATGAGTGTCGCAGCACAAACACAGAAAGTCAGATTTCATTCATCAAGAGAGCGAAGAGCTGAGCTGAGCTAAGCACTGCATTCATTCACAGCTGTACAGTCATTCACAGTGCGTGTCCAGTCTGGTGCGTTTCCAGTTCATGCCTATGGAAGCTTAACTTTCATAGGAATTCATTGAAAACACTCGCGTTGCTCCGACTGCTCCGTTATGAATGCCCGAGCGGCCGTGCGCATTTACATTCTGTGAGTGAGATCCCACCCCTATGGGCAGGTTGAAAACATGCGGAACTAGCTCCTTCCACTGGCTGTAGTCTCTAGCCTCTGGCCAAAAAAGCCTCCAATGACTCCATCTGAAGCTTTTTTCCAGACAGAAAATACATACATCTCTCGTCTCAGGGGGATATGAAGGGGGAAAGCACGATTATTCGAATATACTACCGGGTTTCTACTGATACAAAGCTTAATGATAATTGCTGAAGTAACCCCTTAAGCTGCAAAAACTGTTTTAACATAGAGCGGTGCTAGTATGACGTTAGAACCTGGACTAATTCGCCATTGGTTCCTTCGAGATATTCCTATGGGGTTTTATAATGGGGTTTTTCAATTTATGAGTAAAATAAAGCCTCTACTAAACATAACTTGACGATACGTACACTGCACACACTCACACCACAAATGTTCTTCTGTAGTTAGAAACATACGTTTTCAAAAATTAACATAACTGCTTAAAAATTTTAAAGTATCGTCAAGTTATGTTTACCACAGGCTTTATTTTACCCATGAATTGAAAAATGAGTTTCTTTTACTCATGAATTTAATTATAAAACCCCATAGGAAAATCTCGAAGGAACCAGTGGCGAATTAGTTCCCTTTCGTTCAGTCACTCCGACGTACGTCAGTGACTGACGAATGGGGGTTTCGCCTAGAAGCCAATTACCTTTGAGGTGTTTAACAGCGCCCAATGGCGTGCCAATGCCATGGGCATGCGGAATTTGCATGCGTAACTCCGCCCCACCATGTGGGTATATAAGGAAGTACGCTGGCAATATCGCATTATGTTTCTGCTTTGGAGCCAAGAGCATCTCTTCACTCCTACAAGCCTGATTTCTGAAGTCCTCTCTTCAGTCTTTGAGACGAGCGGTTCTCCAGGGTGTTGGTGTGACGGCGCGTTCCAGCGATCTCATGCTGCCTGCCTGCTGATCTGTGCAGTGATCTGCAACAGCTGTGTGTGTGTTTCCCTGGGCGCTTCAGCACTCTGCAGAGCTTTCCTCTCACAAAAAGAGCTTACGCGTGGCACGTCTTTTTCAAGACGGTTCGCCCGTGCACTTCCGGGTGCGATCGATCTCCATTGCTATGGGCACATTCACTGCTCGAAGTGTTTGGGCTTCAGCACGTTTGGGCAGTGTTTGTGGATGTGTCATGTTCCCACTGCGGGAACGTGACCATCGCGATGTCGCTGTCGAGACTCAGTGATCTCCGTGAGCAGAGAGAATCCCCTCTGCCACACCCCAATCTACCGTCTCCGAGAGAGGTGGTATTTTGGCTGGTGGCCAGGGTGACCTGAGGGCGGTGCGTGGTATTAAGAACCCCGACGATCATTCCTCGGGCCACGCCCCCCTCTCGCACATCGCTTCCCGCGAGTGTTGGACTGAAACAGCGGCCCGTCTCTGACGCCTCGTTCGTTTCGTTCACACTCCAGATAGCAGTGAGATGTCGATCACCGCATCCCAGGGTGGGCTGGAGTCCTTTGGGTATCACGATTAGGCTGTGCTCCGCCTCCGGGTGTGTCAGCGCTGCCTGATCCGACCTAAAAGTTGACAGCCATGTTATCTCGGGCAGCCGCGAGTCTCGCGCTGGTGTGGAACTCCGCCCAGTCGCGAGTGCTCGTGGTTGCACGATTGGTTTTTGGGGGCGGCACCCGACAGCTGTTGGGCCCCGCCCCCAATGCCTTTCGCTCCCGAGGTGCATGAGGAGACCACGCGGTCCCGGAAGTCCCCGTGCTTCCCGCGATCGTTTGGTGGCCTCCTCCGCCTTCTCTGCCCTTGATCGGGCCGCGGCCTAAGGGTACACTGGGGCCCCCTCCCCCCACTGTTGAACTCTCTGTTGCGCACTACGGTGTCCACAGAGGGCTTTGACGTGGCGTGGTGTGGCTGTCCTAAGCACCCTCCCAAAGCCTGTGGGCTCGTCTACTTCGGTGGCGTGGTCCTGCAGAGCTACGGGCAGGCCGCCGCCCCTTTGCACATGCACAAGGGTGGAGCCGTCCCAGGGCTCTTCAATGAGCTGCGTGCCACAACTGATCCCGCCCCCCGGGCGGTGAAGGTGGCCACACGCTCCCTGGGTCGGGCGATGTCCACAGCTGTGGTCCGGGAGAACACCTGGCCTTACCTGGTGATGTGGAGGATGTTGAGCGGGCCCGCCTCCTCAACTCGCCCATATCCCAGGCTGGCCTCTTCGGCGGTGCGGCTGGGAATCGCGCCCAACGGTTCTCGGCCTCCCGAAAGCAGACTGAGGTTGTAACACGTACTGCCCCGGCGGCCAGCTGCTGCACCAGCCGCCGGCTCAGTCGCCTCAGCCCGCTTACCGCCGAGGGCGCCCTCCCGCCCGGCCCAGCAGCAGCCTTCACCTGGGCCGCGCTGTGGAGGTGGTTGAGGATGACGCCCAGTCCGCTCTACAGCCTGGTTAAACGCCAGGCTGGAGGTGGACAACTCAGAGATGGGTTCCAGTTCTTCCCAGGGGATGGTAGCAGGGCCTCTCCTTCCCCCGGTGGAGGGCCGGGGTAAAATCCTTCCGCTGCTGGCCCCCGGGCTAGCAGCGCTTGGGAAGAACTCATGTCCCTGTCTCTGAGGACCCAGAGACCGGTGATGACGGTGTGCGCCACCCACGGGTCCCGCCACTCGCATCCCTCTCTGTCGCCAGCCTCCTGGCAGAGCAGACCCCAGTGGAACGAGCGTCCTTCCCTGGTCTCCTCTGTCAGGACGCAGCCGTTAACCGCACCCCCACACCGGGACACCCAACAGCCTCCCTTGTCCGGGTCGGTAACGCTGCATCGCTGCCCCACACCGGGTACGTCTGTAGTCCGAATGACCCCGCTGGTGCAGTTCCTGGGAGCCTGGCTTCAGATTCCAGGACTGTCCCGCTGGGTCGCGAAGACAATCAGGCGCGGCTACGCGATTCAGTTCGCGCAGGCTCCTCCCTGCTTCCGGGGAGTCCGCTTACTATGGTCGGGGCTAATGCCCCTGTCATGCGAGCGGAGGTTGCCACCCTACTGGCGAAGGGTGCGATCGAGCCTGTCCCTCCAGCCGAGATGAAGTCCGGGTTCTACAGCCCCTAATTCATTGTACCCAAAAAGACCGGTGGGTTAAGACCAATCCTGGACCTGCGCATCTTGAACCGTTACCTACACAGGCTTCCGTTCAAGATGTTGACAGCGAAACGCCTTTTCGAATGCGTTTGTCTGGTCGATTGGTTTGCAGCGATCGACCTGAAGGACACCTACTTCCATGTCTCCTACCTCGACTCAGACCGTTCCTACGGTTTGCTTTCGAGGGGCGGGTATGTCAGTACGCGGTCCACCCATTCGGGCTATCTCTGTCCCCTCGCGTCTTTACGAAGATTGTCGAGGCAGCCCTTCCGCCCCTCCGGCAGCACGGGGTTCGCATCCTGATTCCTCGACGACTGGCTCATAATGAGTCACTCTCGAGAGCAGGCTTGCGAACACAGAGATCTGGTTCTCCACCACTTAGCCCGTCTGGGCCTTCGGGTCAACTGGGAGAAGAGCAAACTTTCTCGGTATGGAGATCGACTCGGTCGCCATGTGCGTGCAGCTTACGAGCGAGCGCGCGCAGTCTCTGCTGACTTGCCTCCGTCAAATCGAGAGCAAGAGTGCGGTTCCACTGAAACATTTTCAGAGGCTCCTGGGGCATATGGCATCTGCAGCCGCGGTGACGCCGCTCGGATTGCTACATATGAGACCGCTTCAGCACTGGCTTCGCGATCGAGTCCCGAGATGGGCATGGCGGTCTGGCACGCTCCGGGTCCAAGTAACCCGGGCCTGCTTACAGACACTCACTCCGTGGTCGAACCTCAGTTTTCTACGGACCGGCGTGTCCTTAGAACGAGTTTCCAGGCATGTTGTTGTATCAACTGATGCCTCCTCCACGGGCTGGGGTGCCATGTGCAATGGACAAGCAGCCGCGGGCTCCTGGACAGGACCCCAGCGCCTTCTGCATGTCAATTGCCTCGAGTTGCTGGCAGTACGGTTCGCCCTCCACCGCTTCCGAGCGTTGCTGAGGGGTAGTGTTGTTTTGTCGAGACGAGACGCAATGTAAATGCTGGTCATGTGACGATTACAAATAAAAACGAGACTAAATGTGGTTCACAAAATAAAAACTATGCTAAACTGTCTCTTCATTTTCGTTGACGAAAATGAGACGAGACGAAAAGTCACGTTTTTATTATTATTTTGCAGTATTTCTGTGCGTCTCATTCATTGGCTGCATCAGGTCTCACTGCGCAGACGCAGGCGACATCACTCTCTTCAAGCCCCACTCGCGCGGCATTTTAGAAGATTTAGCTCCGGTGAGTGAACGAGACCGATGGGTGGGCAGTCGGGGTTCGTAAGCACTATTCGGACGGTAATTGTTTGTCCAGCGGTCGTAAGGTGTCTTTATCATTTACAGGGGCTAGTCAGTGATTTTATTGTCGTCTTAATCCAGAATATCAGTGTTTTTCTCCCACCACCCGTGTAAAAATCTCCGGCCGAATGACCTAACTTACTGTTTGACAAACAACAAGGTCGTGGTGCCGTCTGAATCCACATCTCTGAGTTTTCAATAATATATAACTTCAGAATTCACCGTTTATATCCTTTTTGGCCACTGCAGAGCACCGTGTGGTTGTGCTTCGCTGTTATTTGGATGCTTTTTAAAGATCTAGACTTGTATTACTGAAATATTGGCAAGTATTTACAAGAGCAAGATATTTCATCACCGCTCAAAAAAAGAAAGAAAAGCACGTAAACATTTGAAATGTGCCGTTATGTCCCCATGGTGTGAGGGCACACTCCACCCGGAGTGTGGCCTCCTCTTGGGCTCTAGCGCATGGCGCCTCGCTAACAGACATCTGCAGAGCTGCAGGCTGGGCGACACCCAACACATTCGCCAGATTCTACAATCTCCGAGTGGAGCCAGTGTCCGACTATGTACTCGCCCCCCCCGAGGGGCCGGTAATGGACCAGGCTCTGGTGTCTTCGCTTGCTCGCCACTCCACTCCACGGACTGGGTACGTGCGATATTCTCCTCAAGTGAGCTCCCCGAGAGCCCTGAGCTCCTCCAGCACTGTCGACGCCGACATCAGTTCAGTCTGCCCTTTCGAGCCCAGACCCTCATGTCCGGCCAGGTGCCCCGTGTGCATGCTCCCCTCCGGCGACCCCCACACAAGTATTTCCACCGTAAGCCTCCTCAGTGAGCAGGTGTCTTTCCCTTGGCAAGCCCCTGCCACCCCTAGGGTTAAAAATCCACCTTCGGCTGGTACCCTAGAGTTTCCCATATGCAGCCCACAGCGGGTCATATGTGTACTTTCTAAGTCCTCCCCACGGGTAGGCATCATTGGCATTCCCTCACTGGGATATGCTTCCCAGTGTACCTTGGTAATCCTGTGATAAGTGGGAGTCCTACGGCCTTAAGTGGCGGGATCTCACACTTACGCAGGGCACTGGATGACAGCTGAGTGGCGCGGTTATACTGGAACCCCCATTCGTCAGTCACTGACGTACGTCGGAGTGACTGAACGAAAGGGAACGTCTCGGTTACGTATGTAACCCTCGTTCCCTGAGGAGGGAACGGAGACGTACGTTCCTTAGCCACATCAGCTGTGCTGCTGGAATGCGGAGTTCAGGTCTTGGCTCCGCAGCAGATACATAATGCGATATTGCCAGCGTACTTCCTTATATACCCACACGGTGGGGCGGAGTTACGCATGCAAATTCCGCATGCCCATGGCATTGGCACGCCATTGGGCGCTGTTAAACACCTCGAAGGTAATTGGCTTCAAGGCGAAACCCCCATTCGTCAGTCACTGACGTACGTCTCCGTTCCCTCCTCAGGGAACGAGGGTTACATACGTAACCAAGACGTTTTCCGGGTTCTGACGTCATACCTGCACCACTCTATTGATAATTATAAGAGTAATTAATAATTAACCATTAATAATAATTGAACTTCAATAATATCTGATAATAATTGAGCAGCAATTCAGCATATTAGAATGATTTCTGAAGGATCATGTGACACTGAAGACTGAAGTAATGATGGTGAAAATTCCACTTAGCCATCACAGGAATAAATTAATGAAATATATTAAAAGAAAAACATTTATTGTAAAACATATATATTTTATTGTAATAATATTTCATAATATTACTGTTTTACTGCATTTCTGATCAAATAAATGCAGCCTTGGTGAGCATAAGATATTTCTTTCAAAAACAGTAAAAATGTTAACTATTCCAAACTTTGGACCGGTAGCGTAGTTATCATGGAATATTAATCAAAGTTACACAGTCCCTGACATTCCTGTTCTCTTTACTCTATAGGTACAGCTGGTAGCTGCCTAAGGAAGTTCAGCCCAATGCCTTTCCTCTTCTGCAACATCAACAACGTATGTAACTTTGCATCCCGTAATGACTATTCCTACTGGCTCACCTCTCCCGAGCCCATGCCCATGAGCATGGCCCCTGTTACCGGTCAGAGCATCAAACCCTTCATCAGCAGGTTTGTGATCTTTTATGAAACATTGGATTTTTCCATGAGTAAGAATTCCTCTTCCTACTCATATGCATGTATGTTTTTCCGTGACAGATGTGCAGTTTGTGAGGCTCCTGCTATGGTGATAGCTGTGCATAGTCAGACCATCCAGATCCCAACCTGCCCTCGCGGTTGGGATTCTCTCTGGATTGGATACTCTTTCGTCATGGTGAGGAGACTATATTTAATTTTTTAGGGTTGCACCATATATCGATATAAAATCGGTATCACGGTATGGCTATGGATTTTTACGTTTATACCATCTGCACTGTTATTGGCTGGATTAGTTCCACCTTGTCATTGCATCTCACACACTACAATATCACATGGCGATAATATCAAACAGGTTTGAAAATATTGCAGCGTCTGTGACTGGTTAAGCTCTGAAATGAAGCTAAATCTGTTTACATTCATAATTCGCAAGGAGGATTCAATGAGAATGTGTACTTGTGAATGGTCAGTTAAGGTTCTCACACTGTCTGTCTGTCTGTGTAATAGCACACCAGTGCTGGTGCTGAGGGCTCCGGTCAGGCTCTGGCCTCTCCTGGCTCTTGTCTGGAAGAATTCCGCTCGGCTCCCTTCATCGAGTGCCATGGTCGCGGCACCTGCAACTACTATGCAAATTCCTACAGCTTCTGGTTAGCCACCATAGAGGACAGCGATATGTTTACGTAAGCTTTTACACACTTTATATATTCTTGAGCAACTGGCTGATGTAGTTATAACCTTTTAATGGATGCACCATTTTTTCTTCAACTTCACACACAGTATATCAGATATTAAAGCTGTGTTTTTTTTGTTGTTTATATTTGAAATTTTTATGCTGTATAAAACATGCTATATTTCAAACCTACAGTAAAACCTCTCTCTAACCACAAGAGGGCACAATACTTTTTTGGTGCATTTATACTGTATTTGTGTCTCACTACTGTATAAATCATTATTAAATAACCACACATAATATAACCAATAACCAGGCGCAACTTAAAAGAATTAGAATTACAAATTATTTTTTTATTATTTTTATGCTCAACTGAGAGACAACTAATAGATTTTTTTAGAATGTGTCCACTTTACACATTTAATTATAATGCATGGTACAGTAAGTAATACAAAATAATTACAACAATAACAATATGCAATTAAAACATCGTTCCAGAAAATAATTACTTGCATAATGTAGGACGGTAGTACAAAGATGAAGTGTAGCATATTACAAAATAACTATCTAAACAATATTTTTAAATTTATTTAATAATTAGATCATTTAATAGATAACTATTACCATAACTGATTACAAATTTCACTTAAAAGAAAATTTACCACAACAACGTACTCTTTCCTTTGAAAGCCTGTTTCTGCTACAGAATAAAGAAAATGTAATTGCCACTTTTTATATTAAAATTCAGGATTTATTATCGATTTAATATTGAATGCTGAATTCTGAAATGATGTAGATGTGTCAGGCATGCATGCATGTATACATACATACATACATACATACATACATACATACATACATACATACATACATACATACATACATACATACATACATACATACATACATACATACATACATACATATATATATATATAATCTTAGGGGGCTGGGGGGCCCTGGGCTTGAGTTTCTGTTTGGGCCCTGTCTACGCTACGAATATCATTATTGGGTTGCCCAAATTACACAAAAATTTTAAGAAGTTCATGTTGTTCATTAATATAGTCAAAGTTTAGAGGTGATATTAAACACAATTAAAAGGCGGGACCCAAGGGCTGCAGCCCAGTCAAACCCAATGGTTTACTCAGCCTTGAGTATAATGCATTTACAAAGTATAAAAACGTTATCAAAAATGTTTACTTTAAAACCCCCAAATTCATCAGGTTCACATAAAAACTCAACAACTCCCCAAAGGTGATAAAAATGCATCACATTAATAAGCATATTCAAAACTTCTTTTTTTTAACAAAACAATAAACCATAAAGACAGGGTCTATTTCTCCTCTCCTTGCTCCCACTACATTTTTCTTAGTACACCAGATTGCTAATTTAGTATGACCATACAATACATTTTAAATAATCACTTTCTGCTTTCTATCAACAGAATATTTTGGACCATAAATGAACAAATTGAAACTAAACTAACTCATTAGCTTCAAGCTCCAACATTTTACAACCTCTAAAATATTTTTTAGATGAGAACATTGCATAAACATGTGAAAAATAGTCTCAAGTTCCACATAATGGGCACACCTCCCCTACCAAGGGATCTAGCTGTGCTATGTGTCTGTCTGTAGCTAATATCCCATGTCATCAACCGACCAATCAATTGATCAATCAATCAACTGACGAATCAATCAATCAATCAACCAATCGACCAATCAATCAGTCAAATTTCCCTGTTCTCCTGTTAAATGTCTGTTTTTATTGTGGTTACAGGAAACCCGTCCCTACAACTCTAAAAGCTGGGAATCTACGAACTCACATCAGCAGGTGTCAAGTGTGCATGAAGAGGGTATAGACCAGCCTCAGCATTGCATCTGCTCTTTATGTTCCAGTTTTACGAACAAACGACAAACGTCTGGTGCTACTTCTATGAAAAGCCATAGAAAAAACTTCAAGAACACATATAGAAAAATACCCGTCTCAACGTTTATAGCAATGGAACCTCAAGACCTACTGGCACAGTTGCTTCACACAGAGCGCTTAACTAACATTGTTCCATTGTGTCTTATGAATGACACCTGTTTACACTTGCACTGAGTATATGTATTAGTAAGCAGGTAACCATCTTCAACAAGAGTCCATATGGATCGGATGCTATTCCGTCCAAGCCTTCTAACGTTATTTATCATGCTACTCAACAATATCAGATGCAGATGTCTTGTTTATTTCTCTCTAAAAATGTATAATCAAGCAACACTAACATTATAGAATTTGATCATTATATTTCCCTACTTCACTGTCAGTACGTTTGTCAGCACCCTCTTTGTATGATGTAGGAAAGGCAAATATCAAGCTTTGTTGTAAATATAGTGCTCTATTTAGTTACTTAACACTCTGTCACCATAATCTCTTCAGGTAAATGCCATTGATTTTGTTATACTTAATTATTTATGAAAACTTATGCGATGAGAGTTTAAGCACCAAGGGGCCTTTCCTTTCTACATTGATTTCTTTGCTAACCACTGCAAAAGACCTTCATGGCACATAAACCACAATATTCTGCACTGTTTTTTTTTCTTTCTTCTGTGCAGCATCAGCATGTGGCCTTTCGACTGAAACCTGCCATGTTTCGATGTTTATGTTTTTTTATACGTGTATGTTTCCACTTTAATTTTGGTGCAGAAATGTTATCATTACTCTTAAGTAATGGCACAGTTTCAATCTCAAGCCATGTTCGCAATCGCCCCCCTATACCCTCATTCACTATACCCTACATTATTCCACTAATATAGTCCACTTGAAGGAGTGAATGAAAACGAGAGAGCGAATTCGGACACTGGGGCTGCTGCTTTTGTATAGTTTGTATTTGCTGTTTAATAATCACTTGAAACTTAGCAAACTGGCAGCTTCATTGATTGAACTCTGTCATGGAAACTAGTGAATATAAACCTTAATTAAAGGCACAATATGTAAGATTTTTGGATTAAAATATCCAAAAACTACTAGAACAATGTTATAAATTTTGTTGACTTTTTGTACTTACATTATCCCAGATGTTTCCAAGAATGTTTAAATCCAGAGAAATAAGTAATTTTAACCAGTACACAGTGCGTCGCCTTTCAATGACATCATACCCACGTTTCCCTCGATTTCCGTGGAAACACCAAAGACGCTTTAATATATTGTGTGTTTTATTATGCAGGTGTTTGGATACATTCACTGACAGAAAACGAATCATTGTTATATAGCTCAACACAGTTAGGCCCTATCCCAATTCAATTTTATACCCCTTCACCTTCCCCTACCCTACCCGTTTCCCTTGCCCCTTCAAAACAGAGTGCCAAGGCGTACTGGTGAAAATCTTCCCCTAAGAAATGGGACACCACTACTATACCATTACACGTCATCATACCCCGTTTCTTTTATTAGTGTCCTATGACATTTAACCAGAATGAACAGCAATGAAGTGCGTAGGCTATATCTAACAGAAATCAGGTGCGAGCACGTTTAACAAATTACTCACTCCCAAAAGAGTTTTGCGCTGTATTTGGACTTAATAAAACGGCGCTCGTTTTCAGTTCAAAAACGTATGAGCCAGAGTTTCCTAAGATGAAACAGAATGATACAGAACATACAAGACTAGTGAAGCCGCTTTTCCATTGGGACAAACTGTTCGCTTTGTTTATTAACTGTTCCATTCCGTTCTGATCCGAGCCGGCTGGTACGGATATGGTTTCGTTATCTACTGTGGTGCTGCGATAATGTTCATACGTTATCTGCCAAGTCAGTCGTTGCCTTGGTAATGCAAGAGTTTGTAGACGATATGTGATGTAAATATCGACTGCGTTATGAAGGATGACCAGATATATATATATTTTTAACTGTTATTAATATGTGTTCATATCACTCAAATAGTGTGTTTAGCAAGCTACGGAGAAACTGGCAGCCAGGTGACACGCAAGTGATCGATCCCGAGTGGCAACATGCACACATTCTAGCTGCACGGTAGTCGGTGGAGGGAAACTCATCATACCCCTTTGTTCGAAGTGTGGTTCTGAAAAATCTTCGTTTGAAGGGCTATCTGGCCCTTCCCCTTACCCCTACCACAGCCAAAAGAGCATCGAGACACCCCTACCCGTTCACGTGAACACGCAAAACGAAGGGGTAGGGGAAAGGGAAGGTCTAAGTGGTAGAAATGGGATTGGGCCTAAGTCTTATGCCGCGTTCCAGGCAACCCATAACCCGTGTTTTTCCAACCTTCTACCCGTGAAAGTGCACTGGAACGGCAGTCAAACCCGTGACTTCCCACCCGTGAACTCGTACTAGATCGATGTACTCCCAGTTACGAGTTTTGACGTCACATAGCCCGCGAAGCAACAATGGCAGCCCCCTACGGATGCAGTGTTTATGAAACAAATATACAAACAACGTAAAATAAAAGATATAACAGCTTTTCTTGCCGCCTGCGCCTTTTTTTCTCCTCCGTTTCCCTCAAATAAGCAAGGAGTAAGCACCTTTGGCGATAGAAATGATTGTAAATGAGCATACACCCCGTACGGTCCGCCATGCTTTGTTTACATCTAACTACCACACAATTCCTTGCGCTCAGGCAGTTTGGCGTGACTTTGCCTGGAACACTACAAAGTCGTGAGTCGTGGTTTGAAGTTGTAATTTACGGCCTCGAAAACCTGCCTGGAACGCAGCATTTTTGCCTTGATTTACCGTGAGTCCCATGTTTTACCATGCCTAATATTGATCTAGCTTACTGTAGTGTGCAACAAACGTCTCATAGTAGCCGCCAAGCGAATGTACATGATAGCATTCTGACATAACTTTTAACACACTCAAATGTATCTAATATGATAAAACAGCATTGCTTTACCCCACATACGCAGAGCCGAAGAAGCGGAAGTCGTCTGCGGCATAATAAAAGCTCAAAGAAAGCAAGGCGAAAGCAGCGAAAAAATGACACACTGTGGCTTTAAACTATTTAATAATCAATTAAAAAGAATCCATACCTGTAGCCATTGGACCAGTGTTTTGGAAAATGGACGGAGAATTGAGGTGTGGGCGCCATCTTCTGGTCATTCGCCGCGACCCTCACAGCGCACAGTCGAGCCGTTGAGTGTACATCAGTCATACACTCGTTATTGCAGTGTATTATGGGATTGAATGAGTGCACTCAATAACGTCCATGGTTTCGGACAGCACAATAAATGGCTCTCCCCTCAAATAGTGTATAGAGGGCGATTTCGGACACAGCCTCAGCTTTCCCATGATGCCGTTGAACTTCCTTTGAAAAGACACTACATTCTTAAATGTAAAGGTTCTTTATTGGCATCGATGGTTCCATGAAGATCCTTCAACATCCACGGAACCTTTCATTGCACAAAAGTTTCTTTATAGTGGAAAAAGAACCAAACGGTTCTTCTATGGAATCGCTGTGAAAACCTCCTTTTGGAACCATTACTATTTTAAGAGTGTCCTGTCGATCTCCTTGCAGGTCAAACATACACATATACAGCCCCTTCTGTAGCTCCAATCAGTTGTTGAACATAAAGTATGTCCAAGTGCACTATAGTAAGTCACCTCTGTTGCCTTTAACACATATTTAGTCAGGAATTCAAGCTCATCGCATCTTGTTTATTGACTCCTCATTTCTCACTCTATTGACTTGAACTCATCAGCAAACTCACCTGACTTGATTGCTACCACATCTATGACAAACCCGTCCAGGATTTAGGGTCTGTGTCTGAAGTAAGCATGCTCCCTCTTGTGCTATCTTTAATTTGAACAGAATCATATCGCCTAAAGATTCTGTTATATGTCTTGAGTTATTTGTCTTAATGCCTCAGATGCCAGACCAAAGAACCTGCACATGTCCCCCTTTCACAGTGGATTTGTTGCTTTGTTGTTGTTTTTTAAATCATTTTACACTGATAATACTTGACTTTGCGTTCTACAGTACTTGCTTTTACGAAACCTTCCCCAAAGTTGACCTTTTTTTTTTTGTTACACTAAATAGCTAGCTGTTTAAATTTGAAAGTGCCTTACATGAATTCATGTGTGAAGAGTCACGGATGTGAGCCCACACAGTGTCACTGATCTTGCACACCCGCTGTAGCTCTGTGCATTGATGTGTCCATGAAGTATTAACGGCTCTTGCTTTGGAATATGTTGATTAATACAGGTTGATGGAAATTTATGAAAATATATATTTTTTCAGTGTCAAATGATTTAAGTGATGCCCCCATTCTATACTGTGTCATACAATAAAATGTTTGTATAAATGTGTAATGCATTTGTCTTTTTTATACCAATATTTTTTTTATCCACCCCCAGCAAATATACATCATTAATACGGTCAATTTTGCGTTCTCTACAAAAATATCAATTCTGTTCAAATTGACTCACTGTCATGTTGTTCCAAACCTGTATGTGTGCCACAGAAGAAAAAAATCATACAGGTTTTGGATACATACTGGAGTAAATAATGTCAAAATTTTGATTTTTATAGTTTTTTCTCCAAGCATAATGTCCATAATTGTTATGTTCTTGTTTGTATTCATGGCAACAACATGCCAATGCTATTTTAGTATTATTTATAAACTATTACAGTGTTTATTCATTAAATTAGATTTTGTTTGTTTATTAATTTTTTTGTTGATTTAGTGATTTTAGCCTATATGCTTTTGTCATGTTTTTTAGTCTTTATATTTCTATTTAGCTTTGGATTGTTTTTTTATTATTTTAGTTTTAGTAATTATAGTACTTTAACTTTAATAATTTCAGTTAGTTGCCAAGGAAACGTTTCTAATACAATACCTTTTTTTTGTGTAATTTTAATATTTTATTTTATTTCAGCTTACTTATATTGGCCTGGAGAGGGCGCTCTAAGTACACTAGTTTTTACAAACTGATAGTCCTTACTATAGCTCATTCCTGTCAACTACATATCACATTACAAAACAAGGCTGTAAAGTATTTATTTATTCAGATTACCTTTCATAGTATTTATATTGCTTTACGACTTCCAAATTCATGTAGCCCTCTATGGGATTCATTATGAAATCACAGCTAGAAAAAAATTATTACTTTATATATTTTACATATATTTAAGACTAAAATCATTTTACAAAATGTGTTTTCTACAGCTGACTTTTGACCTTTTTAGGGTGCAGACTTTTTCATATTAGGGTAAATAATTTTTGGCAAATTGTAAAATAGTAGTGAAAAGGTCTTTAAAAGGCATTAAAAAGCTTTATTAACATTCAATTTCATCTTGTGCTATATTTCCTCACACGTAAAAATGTCAAAAACTTGACAATAATTCAGATGCAACTTCACTGCCTTTAAAACATTGCTTCTTTCTTGGAATTCCAAATCAATGATTGTAGCACAAGAGAAAATCAACAAGACTTTTTTCGGTACACTTTCCACACGCAACTCGTAGTATGGATCTCATTTTCCAAACTGGCGTAGGATAATGTACCAAAATGCCTGACTTCCACAGCAATCTATGATTTATAATCTTTATCTCTGCCATCACCCTCGCTTCTTCTGTCCTCCTTGATCCACAACTTCTTCCTTTCTTACTACGACCTCATTTTCTGATGCACTGCCGTCACTATCACTTTCTGGATAAAACTTGTCTTCTATAAAACATACTAACATCAACCTAAAACACAGGCACAAAAGACTATTATCCTGCCTGCCAGTACTGAACAATAGTGCCAGCTACACAGAAAATGTATATCCCCTAAAAGGACTTTGTCATTTATGCTTGTCGTACAGATTTTTTGGTCTTTGAGTTGTTTTTACAAAATGTGCATTAAAAAAATGACCAGAAAAAACACATTTGAATGTACAATGATATGTATTTTCTAGTCTAAAATGAACTCAGTGTCGTGCCTTGACAGCATGTGACCTACCAGGTGCTAATGTCAACTTTATTTCCGTGTTGCCAAAAATGTCAAGCACATGGCAAATAGATTTAAATTTTATTGGTTGAAGGGGATGTCATATGATATTACTAATATACACCGATCAGGCATAACATTATGAGAGGTGATGTGAATAACACTGATTATCTCTTCATCACGGCACCTGTTTGTGGGTGGGATATATTAGGCAGCAAGTGAACATTTTGTCCTCGAAGTTTATGTGCTAGAAGCAGGAAAATGGGTAAGAGTAAGGATTTGAGTGAGTTTGACAAGGGCCAAATTGTAATGGCTAGAAGACTGGTTCA
Organism: Gobio gobio; assembly: GCF_949357685.1. Classification (NCBI taxonomy): domain Eukaryota; kingdom Metazoa; phylum Chordata; class Actinopteri; order Cypriniformes; family Gobionidae; genus Gobio; species Gobio gobio. Next base: position 22,091,170 of record NC_137103.1, read on the forward strand.
GAGCATCTCCAAAACTGCAGCTCTTGCGGGGTGTTCCCGATCTGCAGTGCAGTATCTATCAAAAGTGGTCCAAGGAAGGAACAGTGGTGAACCAGTGACAGGGTCATGGCTCATTGATGCATGTGGGGATGGAAGGCTGGCCCGAGTGGCCAGATCAAACAGAGGAGCTACTGTGGCTCAAATTGCTCAAGAAATTCATGCTGGTTCTGATAGAAAGGTGTCCGAATGCACAATGCTGACCCCTGTCCACCGCCAACAGTGGGCACGTGAGAATCAGAACTGGACTACGGAGCAATGGAAAAAGGTGGCCTGGTCTGATGAATCACGTTTTATTTTACATCACGTGGATGGCCGGGTGTGTGTGCATCGCTTACCTGGGGAGCACATTGCACTAGGATGCACTATGGGAAGAAGGCAAGCCGTTGGAGGCAGTGTGATGCTTTGGGCAATGTTCTGCGGGGAAACCTTGGGTCCTGCCATCCATGTGGATGTTACTTTGACACGTACCACCTACCTAAGCATTGTTGCAGACCATGTACACCCTTTCAGTGAAACGGTATTCCCTGGTGGCTGTGGCCTCTTTCAGCAGGATAATGCGCCCTGCCACAAAGCAAAAATGGTTCAGGAATGGTTTGAAGAGCACAACAACGAGTCTGAGGTGTTGACTTGGCCTCCAAATTACAATCCAATCGAGCATCTGTGGGATGTGCTGAACAAAAAAGTCCGATCCATGGAGGCCTCACCTCACAACTTACAGGACTTAAAGGATCTGCTGCTAACATCTTGGTGCCAGATACCACAGAACACATTCAGGGGTCTAGTGGAGTCCATGCCTCGAAGGGTCAGGGCTGTTTTGGCAGCAAAAGGGGGACCAACACAATATTAGGTGTATAATCAGTGTATATTGGTTGAACATTATTGTATTTTAAATGCTATTTTCTTTTATAAATGATGATATCCCATAAAGGGTTAGAACCAGTTTGGGAGTTTTGATTAACCCTTAAACGCATACCCTGGGTCTTTAGTGACGCGGGACATCATTCACTATCCTCCTCCTCATTCATTTTTTTAAGTTGGACATCAACCTTCTTAGTATTGCTCAAAATATGCTTTATTTTATTCTTCTGTAATTAGAGAGTATTATATTATATCGAAAGGTAGAGAGCCACCCGTGTTCGATATAGTTTCGGGTCACTAAAGACCCGAATTTGTAATAATGATTTGTGAAACATTCATGCATTTAAGGGTTAACCTCAATAACACAACTTTCATCCACTATATTCTCACAGCAGGTCCTGTCAATGATAAAAGTCACAAGTCTTTTCACACATGTATCCTAGTATGTTTCACCCTGAAACTGTGCTACTAATATTTGACATTATTTGACAACATTCTCTGAGAAACTATCATGCCAACTTCAGACATTTGCCCCTTTCCTTAATTCTGCTGAATAAAAGAACTTTTCCTGCAAAAGAACAAAGACATCCAATCTGACACTTTCACAAAAGGTCATTTTTTTTCTTCTTCAAAGGTTTCCTTGTTAGCTTTCCTAGAAATGTTTAAGGATAATATCTAAGGTCCGGCTGGCCTTCAACCACGCTCATAATTATTGACCAATTAGCTGGCTCAGATTTTAAAACCCTCCCACTAGTCAGAACGAATTACTGCATTGGAGGACAGGACTGACGTGTGCAACTTTTTAAAAGCAAATCTGTACCTCTGTGAGCAGGTTTTAGGCTTTTTTGGGTTAACTCGGATGTGTGTGAAGTGGTGTGTGGGAGCGCCTATGCTCTGGGCCATGCTCGCAGATCAATGAGTGCGAGAAGAGATAACCTTTCTCTTTCATCTCTCCGTTTTTATAGGAATCTCATTCTCTTTCTCTCCCTCTGTTTGCCAATCGGACAAACATAGCCTTTTACCCCATTCAGTCATGGGCTGCTGTTAAAATGACGTGTATGAATGGATGACCTTTGACCCGGAGCGGAGTAAACTAGTTAGAAGAGTTTCAGGGTGTCTCTTGCAACATGTGTGTGGAGATTTTTATCAGCTTTGGTCAAGCAATAGACATTACGCACATACTGGAATATATATATTCCAGTATGTACTATATTTATATGTTTAAGTTCATGTTCCTAAGAGTGACCTTGAGCATGTGAGTGTGGGTGTTAATGGGGTGAGAGGAGCAGCTGAGAAGTGTTGTGAAACTCTGTCGGTCAAAGGGAACATACTGCAAAAGAGGATGGCAGTAATTTGAGGTGAGGGGTCTGTGTTGTCACCTCTAGAAATGGGGACAGACAGACACACTATAGATAAGTTTGAGATGCACAAACTTCAATGAGATTGTACACAGCAGGCAAATACACCTATAACCAAACTATGGATTCGAACACTTATTGGAGAGCATGAGAGGGAGAGAGAAAGAATGACAAAGCACAGAACAAATATTTTTCTGATTGGCTAATCAGCTGAATGGAGATGGTCACACTGGTATGTGCAAGCATACAATGGCATACATATTCAGTTCAAGTTCATTTTGGGAAACATTCTTACTGTATTGGACAAAACATTCAAATCACAAGTTTTAATGATGGAAATATTCACTTTTTTATGACATTCTTGACATGAAAATATTTTCATTTATTTACAAATATACTGTCAGTGTTTTTTCTTTTTCTTTCTTTAATTAAAATGTTTCACTCACAACATGGCTCCATTCAAAACCGCGTATTTCTATTGAGCAGGTACTTATTTTGAATAAAAAGGTATGTTCTTGTAGCGAATTAGCTCTGAGGGGAAATATTAATAATTCTTATGATTAATTATGAATATTTGAATCAGTTAAATAGATTAACTTGATGTAGCTACATTAACATTACAATCATTCAATCAATCAGTTCATCCTAAGGACGTTCAGTATTGATTATTAATTTAATTCTTAGAAAAGGTTATTTTTCATGGCCACAGAAAAATAATTATTTCTTTGAATTTACCTAAGCGCTTAGAGCGCATTAGCAAGATCGATCATTTAAGGGACAATTTGTTTGCAGGCAGGAAGTCAGGACCAAACGTATATTGTGCACAAACTTTAATAACTAAATCACGGAACAAGACTAAAACTAACATTAAACATACGGACACAATACATACATAACACGATACATACATGACAAGAGGTAAGGTTAAAGTGGATGGAGGGAAAAGGGTCAGAACAGATGGATGAGGTTGTGCAAAAAGCCTAGAACCTTTGGGAAGAACCACCATTGATAAACTTCTTTGTCTGAACAAAGAGTTTACGGTTTTACTAACTACACAGCGATTTCTGTTTCGTACTTTACTTGCATTCAGCCTGAGCTGTAGAAGACCGTCTGAGGTGAAATCGCAGTTGAAAGTTTGTGGGTTCCGTCCAATGGCATTGAAGTGGCAGTCAAGTTCTTCTGCATTGGATGAAGAAGAAATGATGAGCTTGTGTAGTAGCTTCAAATCCATTGTGGATGAGAAAATTGCACATGGTGTGCAGAGTCTGGGCCTTCTGGTCCAAGGCATTGTGAGGCCTTTGGCTCGGTGTGTGTGGAGGCCTGCCATGTGGGCACCCTGCTGGATGAGAGCCCTCAGACACAGTGTGTCGTGTCCGCAAAGCAGGAGAAGAGAGAGAAGGAGGGACGAGTGCATTGCTCCTTAAGAAGTCTGCAGGAGGTCACCACCTCCTGAAGTAGACTTGACCAATGAGATTGTTGGGATTTCCAAGCGGGAAGTTCCTTTGGAGATTTAATGGCCCTTTGTTTCAAGCATGAAATCAATGGGTCTGTGCCCATTTATACTCTAATTAATACAACAAACACATATTGCCTCCTACGAGAACGTGACATACATGAAAGTGTAAGTCGTGAAGCGAGCATTAATTTGATAGGAGACCTGAAATAGTAAGTTGTTCATAAGACATTCTTAAGTGACATACAATACGGACCATTTACAAGACAGTTATGTGTGTACATACAAGGTCCTAAGGTGCTTGTTTATTTTGCCTACTCTTATATGAGTACTGTGAATTCGGACAGACTTATTTTGTCACATACTATTTTTCGCCTACTATATGGTAGGAAAGTATGCGATTTCGGATGCAGTTCATGTTTTTTTAATTTTTTAATTTTTTATAATTGAATAAGAGTAATGATAGTAACAAAAGAAAGTTACATTGAACATATTCAAGTTGAAGTTCTCTTATTAAAGCAAATTATCAATGCTTCATTAGAAAAAAAAAAATCTGTTGTTAATTTGTCCAAGAACCTTTAGAAATACATTCTTTAAAATAACATTTCTTCACATTTTTTAAGATTTTGTTTCTCAAAATATCTTCTTTTGTGTTCCACAGAAGCAAGAAATTCATACACTTTTGGAATGACATGAATGTGAGAAAATTATTTTCATTTTGGGGTGAACTATCCCATTAAATGATTCCATATTCACTGTTTAGAAGTTACAGGGCACTGTGAAATGTCCTTGCTGTTATTGTTGATGTTTCTTAAAGTGATAGTTCACCCACAAAAAAACAGTCTGTCGTCATTTATTCACGCTCAAGTTGTTCCAAATCTGAATGAATTTCTTTATTCTGTTGAGCACAAAATAAGATATTTTGAATAATGTTGATGGACCATTGACTTCCATAGTATTTTTTTTTCTTCCATACTATCGAAGTCAATAATGTTTGGTTACCCCGACTGTTTGGTTACCCATGTTCTTCAAAATAACTTACTTTGTGTTCAGCAGAAGAAAGAAATGCATACAGGTTTTGAACAACTTGAGGGTGAGTAGATGAGATAATTTTCATTAATGGGTGAACTATCCCTTCAATTGTTATTTAGAAATGTGTTGTGCATAAAATCCCATATTGTACTGTAATGCTACAACTTGTCTCTTTGTTGTAGTGACTGCTATGTATAATTATCTGTTTTGCACTTGCACAGTTCAGTTCAGATTATTGCACGCTGTGAATAAATCATATCCTAACCTTGTCTAAGGCTGTATTTGTTCTGGTAGCGCTGCTGTGCATTTGATAAGCTTTGGACATTTCTCTAGCCTTGTGTTAAAACAGGTCTGATCTGATATGATGCTTCTATGCCTTGAATGCTCATGCTATGGATTCACAGCATGTTCCTTCTCCCGCTGCTTATCTTTTGCCAAGAGCACACAAAGGGCATGTCTCAACACTCCGCACTCGTTTCCTTTTTTCCTAAGGTTATTCCATTCTTCCAAACAAATGCTTCTGCTGCCCTGTGCCTATGGAGTCGTGAGTCATGAGGGAAGACTGGGGTGAGTTTTGGTCGAGTGTAGCCTGAGGCATGCTGGCACTGCACATTCCCACTGCTCTATCACCTGAGTTCACCTGTGACTGCTGTGGGCATGCAGCAACATATATCAGCGCCAACAATCTATATGTAAAATGGGTAAAATTCTCAAAATGTGTGTTTTTGCCATGCTATTGTTGTAGGCTGTTCAATGTGTTCAAATATTTTCTCCTTTCCTGGCTTACTATGAAAAAAAAAAAGTACACCGATCAGGCATAACATTATGAACACTGACAGGTGAAGTGAAAATCACTGATATAACTGATTATATTCATCACGGCACCTGTTAGTGGGTGGGATATATTAGGCAGCAAGTGAACATGTTGTCTTCAGACTTGTGTTAGAAGCAGGAAAAATGTGTATGCGTAGGGATTTAAGCGAGTTTGACAAGGGCCAAATTGTGATGGCTAGACGACTGGGTCAGAGCTTCTCCGAAACTGCAGCTCTTGCGGGGTGTTCCCGGTCTGCAGTGCAGTATCTATCAAAAGTGGTCTAAGGAAGGAACAGTGGTGATCCGGCAACAGGGTCATGGCTCATTGATACATGTGGGGATGGAAGGCTGGCCAGTGTGGTCTGATCAAACAGACCGATTTTTCAGAATACACAATGCGTTGCAGTTTGTTCAGTATGGGGCTGCATAGACGCAGACCATCAGGGTGCCCATGCTGACCCCTGTCCACTGCTAAAAGTGCCAACAGTGGGCACGTGAGCATCAGAACTGGACCACGGAGCAATGGAAGAAGGTGGCCTGGTCTGATGAATCACGTTTTCTTTCAAATCACATCAGTGTGATGCTTTGGGCAATGTTCTGCTGGAAAACCTTGGGTCCTGCCATCCATGTGGATTTTACTTTGACACGTACCACCTACCTAAGCATTATTGCAGACCATTTATAACCTTTCATGGAAACAATATTCCCTGGTGACTGTGGCCTCTTTCAGCAGGATAACACCAAAAAGCAATAATGGTTCAGGAATGGTTTGAGGAGCACAACAACAAGTTTGAGGTGTTGACTTGGCCTCCAAATTCCCCAGATCTCAATCCAATTGAGTATCCGTAGGATGTGCTGAACAAAACAAGTACGATCCATGGAGGCCCGACCTTGCAACTTACAGGACTTAAAGGATCTGCTCCTAACATCTTGGTGCCAGATACCACAGCACACCTTCAGGGGTCTAGTGGAGTCCATGCCTCGACGGATCAGGGCTGTTTTGGCAGCAAAAGGGGGACCAACACGATATTAGGTTTTTGTCATAATGTTATGCCTGATCGGTGTAAGTAAACCATTTGTAGGTTAATTGCCTTTTTGTGATTGTAGCACATTCAAAGCTCTATCAACCAATAGAGTGCAACAGTCAAGTTCTGGAAGCAAAAATTTATTTTCTATTTATTTTTTCCATATGAGAATAGATTTTTATTGATAACTTACAAACCGTTAAAGACAGACCTACTTTGAGGTTGTTAACTAATGGAATACATATGCTTTTGTTGAAGTCATCAACCCACTTATTTTTCAGCCCAACTTATTTTTTAAATAACACCAGAATTCCAGGTGAAAAAACTACTTTACCCATGATTCTGAAAATAAATCTCCATCCGTAAACAAGCAAATTGCACCAAAGTAAGTAAGTCCTTGGGGAAGCATGATCTAGTTGTCAGGTTCCTGAGGGGGGTGAGGAGACTAAATCCGCCTCATCCTCACTCTATACCCTCTTGGGATTTGCCTCTGGTGCTTACCGCACTGCAGAGACCACCCTTCAAGCCCTTGCAATAAGCTGAGTTAAAAACTCTGACTATGAAAACAGTTCTCTTGGTTGCATTGGCTTCCATTAAGAGGGTAGGGGACCTGCACGCATTTTCAGTCGACTAAGCGATAATTTGGATATGTACCCAAGGTTCCCACCACTCCCTTCCAGGACCAGGTGGTGAACCTGCAAGCACTCCCCTCGGAGGAGGCAGACCCAGCCCTAAATTTGCTCTGTCCCGTCAGCACTCTGCAGGTTTACGTGGACAAAACACAAAGCTTCGGGACTTCAGATCTGTTACAGAGGCCAGCAGAAGGGAGAGGCTGTCTCCAAGCAGAGGATGGCCCATTGGATAGTGGATGCCATCACCTTGGCGTACCAAACCTAAGGCGTGCCTTGTCCACTCGGGTTGACAGCTCACTCCACCAGAGGAGTAGCTTCTTCCTGGGCGCTGCAGTATGGCGCCTTGCTGACAGATATATGTAGAGGTGTGGGCTGGGCGACACCAAATACGTTGGCTAAATTTCATAGCCTCCGTGTAGAAACAGTTGCTTCCCATGTACTCACCCCCAGTGGCCAGTAACGCCTGGAGCCCCGCTTCTTGTGTCGGCTTGCTGTGCCATTCCCCTCCTCGGAGTGGATAAGTACGCTATATGCTACAGTAAGTTCCCGCTGGTGAACCCTGTTAAGCTCCTCCGCCACCCCTTGCGGCTTCAGACATTGTGGAGTGTCTGTCGCTAGGCCAAGACTCTGAATACTGCTGTGTTGGCTGGGTGCCATATATTGCTGTCCCTACGGCGGACCCATATGTGTATTCTTCCACGGCAAGGCTCCCTTCGGTGAATCTGTGTCTTTCCCTGGGCGGAGTCCAGGCCAGATGTTGTCTCCCTCCTGTGGCCGGAGCCATCCCAGGGACATTCCATATCTTGCTCTGCCCTCTGGCCAGACCATATGTGAATCGCCACCTATTAACTCCCTTCGGGCAGGAGGTGGTCTCCACAGCGTTCCTCTTGGCACGCTTTCCCAGTGTTATCCAAGTCTGGCTGTATGGGTCATGCGGAACAGCAGTAGACTTTCCTAGCCTATGTCCAGTCCTGTCGCCAGAAAATGCAAAGGATGTGAAGCTTACACTGAGCGCTGGAAGGGTCAGACTCTGTGACGTTTTATTAGGGATCCCAATTTGTTGGTTCACTTCTGACATACATTGAACATGACCAACTTAAAGGGAGCGTCTTGGTAATGTATGTAACCCTCGTTCCCTGAAGGAGGGAACGGAGACATACGTCCTGTCGCCACAGTTTCTGTGCCACCGCTAAGCACTTGCTTGTCTCCTCAGCGAAAAACAGAAGTGCATTGCATGCAATTCTGTATTTATACCTCGCTGCGGGGTGGAGTGCGACATGCAAATCTTGCACGCCAATCTTCATTGACTTGTTAGTACACACTCGAAGGTGATAGGGCTCTCATGCGATATCCCAATTCGTCGGTTCACTTCTGACATATGTCTCGTTCCCTCCTTCAGGGAACGAGGGTTACATACGTAACCGAGATGTTTTATTTTTATCCATCTGTTTTATCTTCATTATCGATTGATAGGATTGTAGTTCTTTACCTCATTAAAGCCGTTTAGTTCACAGTCTTGTACATTTGTCTTTTTGTCTGATTTTCAATTACTTTTTTGCTTCAAAGCAAAGTTTGTACTGTTGTGTTTCACTTCGTAGCTGATTGGGTGAAGACTTTACAATCTCTATGGAAAAGACAGTTTCACAGTTGTAATAGAAATTAAGTGTTGTGTAATTTGGGTGAAATGGTCCAGAGAGGGTCCAGAAATAACACTTGGCAGGCACCACATGAGAGTAAAAATGGGTTTTAGTTGGCAGGTATTTATATTTGGAACTGCAACATAATACAAGGTTTGGAATTGGATAGTGAATGATTCTCACTTATGTAAAATATGTGCATTTACTATTCAACGCTGGCAAGATGAGCTTTTAAAGTAGTTAATAATTTTATCCCTTAAAGGGGTGGTAAACCACGATTTCACTATTCTAACTTTAGCTAGCGTGTAATGTTGCTGCTTGAGCATAAACAACATCTGCAAAGTTACAACGTTCAAAGTTTAGAGCAAAGGGAGATATTTGCTTTTAAAGAAATCCATTTCTAAGGACTACAGCAAACGGCCGGTAGGTGACTACAGACATTCCTCCAGGGTGGGTGACATCACCAGCCTCAATATTTACATAAACCCCGTGAATATATACATACTCCTCCGTGACTATTAAATAAGGGGGGGGGGGGGGGTGAGGCCATTTTGTATCGCTGTTGTTGTGGTATAGTGGTATAGGCTGGAGTGGTGTTGCTGCAATGCCGACGAAACACTGTTATTTTCATCCAGATTGCAGGTCTGGGGATGGGCGTTTAACATACAGCATGTTATATGCATGTGTTTGAGACAGAGGGGAACAGGTCTCAGATATATGCTGCCCATCATAAAGCACAAGACAGACAGGGTCGGAGGAGAAGAATGGAAAATGTGACATAATGGACAATATTCGTCCGTTGCAATTCATAAGGGGTTCAGCGAGACAAACACTGCCAGCGCGAGGATGCACGACGCGCGCGCTGCACATTTCACGGAGGAAAACATCCACAATCTTCGCAAGTTCAATGCCGGATTTGCACAACGTCAGCTGCGCGAGACAAACACGGCCAGTGCGTGGATGCAGGACGCGCGCGCTGCACATTTCACGGAGGAAAACTTCCACAATCTTCACGAGTTCAATGCAGGAATCACACAACGGCTTGTCCTGAAAGCTGGATTTACAGACAGAAGCTGTTTACGGGCCACAACCTGTAAGTTTGATTTATTTTTCATCTATGTGTTTTCCTGTAATAGGTTAATTGTACGTTGTAGCAAGGAAGTAAACAGATGACAACTCTGTTCTGCAAACCAATCTGTTAAATGCTCATTCATACTTAACGTTACAAACACTAATGTTAAAATCTCAACAGCGAACCTGGCATTAGTGTAAAAAATTATTTGATTAGAGCTTTTATGTATTATTTATCTACAGGCATGCTAAACATGGTTCTGTGTGTGATTTGGTTTCTAGTAAAGCCAGTGTTTAGTGTTCGTTTTGGGTTAATAGTTCTTGCGACAGATTTTGATTATTTGATTTGACAGATTATTTGGCTATAATCGTTCTAAAAATACAAAAGTGCCATTCAGTAGCGATCACTATAGATCCGCAGTCTTTACTCTTGAGGACTGAACAGGCTGAACAGGTTCTGCTCGATCATCTTCACTAAAATGTTCTAGGTCTGATTCGGGCTTAGATTGGTATGGTTTTACTGACGCCATTGTTTCTAATACTGACCAAAGCACAGTCTACCGGTAAGGGGCGTGACATTTCCGACAAACGTGCAGGCGGTTAGCGAATCACATCACACTGGGCCAGCTAACCAATTTGAGCCCATCGCGTATTTTTGAGGGACTGGCTTCATAGAATCCGGAAACCATCAGACCGTTTTACAAGGAGGGACAGAGCAGTGTAGAATAAAGGTCAAATATATGAAAAATAATTTAAAAAATTAAAAACGAAGCATGAACACGTTACAGTGCACCCCACAAACACAATCAAGCCTTCAAAAGAATATTTTACCACCCCTTTAAAACTCATCTTTGATCACAAAAATTAAATTTTTAATTAAATTAAAAAAATAATAATAATTGTGAAAAATAATTGTATGCCTTAAAATAGCTTGAATGTAACTCTACACCCTTCATTCATGTAGTATACGCTGATATATGCAAATGATCCCCGCCTTCCTTCACTCATACAGGCTTGTCTACAAGTCTGGTAATGCGTGTTTTCTATCGCTCTCTACAGCGTCGGACACATAATGGTATTTAATATGATTAACCTTTTGCTTGACTATGTTATCAAACAACTATGTGTTGCTAATGTTACACAAACCATGTCCCCGTTCGCCATCTCAGAGTCAGAGCTGCCTTCTGAAAATCCGTATCCTTAGAAACGCTTTGAACATCATAGAACGTCAGTGGAGAAAGGCATATAGTTCATCATAATATCATAATATACATCATCATATACATAATTCACCCACTATATTGCTAAATGTACCAGATTTTTTATATCAAAAGCTGATGACTTACTATTGTCTAGAGTTGAATTCTGTTGGCATCATTGAATCGTTATTTTCCTGTTCATCCCTAAAGCTACTTTGAATCAATCTGTATTGTATAAAGCACTAAATAAAGGTGACTTGACTTGACACTGCACTGGGAAGTTCAATCTGTAGTTTTCACAAAAGCACTAAAGTCTGTTGAATGAAAGTCTGGTTGAAAATCGGCAAAACGTGTGCTTCATCAAGTAACTTTGAATTCAGTGAAACTGTATAATCGGAATTATGTAGTATACCTAATTATGTAGTAAACCTCCATGTGACATTCAGCTAAATAATTATCCATTATCATGAAGAATTCCATTATCAAAAGAATATTTGCCTTCATTATGATAGTACAGTAGAAGCAAGTGACAGGAACCAAGGCCAATAAGAAACATTATATTTTCTCAACCATCACTGCAGTTGTGAAAAGAAGTTGACTGGACCCTGTGTGTCTTTATTATGCATGACTCCACTAATTTAAGCTCTGTTACTAGGGGCGGAAGGACACTACGTCAGTTTTTACTGACTGATCATGTCCTTCTGTAACCCTTTGACCACATGGCCCCTAGCGTGCGCTAGCCACAACTACAAATCACAGTTATACGGCCAGATACAGTATGTTAACTTGTGTGTGCCCTGATTTTGTAAAGCAAAATCCTGCAGGACATTCACACTGTTGTGCACATGAAAGTGTCAACCTGCTCTCATAACACTACAGCATGCTCTCATTTTATAGCCATGGCGCTCTGTGGCTAGTGCGTGGAATAGGTCTGTAAATCGTTTTAAAGGCTGCCTTTCATTTAGTGTTCAGACATTAGTGTCGCACAGCCTCTGGTTCATTGTTGACATGTAGCGATTCTATGGCTGCATGTGTGAAATGTGGAATGGCTGGGTAACTTGGTTGTGTTGAATTATTAATCAGGTGTAGCATTAGCCATATGCAATGCTGCCAATAAAACATCTACAAAGTTTCCTTCTCAACAGCTCCCCGTTTGTTAATTCTATGAAACATTCTTTTCAAAATAACTGAATACTCAAGTGTTTTTCTTTTGCTCTCCAACTTATTGTTATGGACTTGAACCTTTCTGGTGCACAAGTCACAGAAATAGAGTATCGCTGCAAGCTCTCTCTGTCTCATATTAGAGTACTGCCAGGTTCAGTCAAGGTATTTGAGCACGGCGTGAGTGAGCCGTTCCAGGACTGGAAGATTGCTCCCATAGCTATTGGAACACTCTATGTGTGTGTGCCAAACAGCTCTCAGTCTGCCAAATAACTCTGCTGTTGGCAATACCCAAACAGAAACCTTCCCCCAGCACATGTGCTGAAAAGACCAGAAGGCTAGTTTATGCTGGTTAAAGCTAGTTTGGTGGTCTAGCTGTTGGGGCAAGATAGTGGTGGGCAGGGGAAACTGGTTGACCAACATTGTTTTCTGATGGTTGCTGGTTGATCCGGTTGGTTAAAGACGTATGCACAGGGGTCTTGCAGATCTATGCTCTAACATTTTCATTGGGGTAGTTGTCACATATTTTTTATTATTGTAATTTTGTAGAATTAGTATCCAGAATCAAAAAATAATACCTGCAAATGGTGAGTGAACTGAAAATAATATATATACTAGGGCTGTCAAACTTAACATGTTAACACGTGCAATTAATTTTTTTAGTTTAACGTGTTAAAAATATTGAACACATTTTTTTTCCATCATTATTTGGCTAGCGCTACATTATATGATCACGCAAATGCGTTAAAACAATTCAAGTTGCACCAGACAAACGAGAATGCAGGATATTCTAAAAGGGAACATGGAAAAAACGCTTAACGTGGCTTAATGTATTAAGACAGTGGCATTAAGGCTGTGTTCACACTTGACGTCTTTTTTGACAAGAAAAAGTTGACAAGAGCACTCTTTTAGTAAAAAAAAAAAGGTTTGGTTCAAAATTGCAGCCGAGTGCGTATTTTGTTGCTATAACAACAGCCGCAACAAGAGTGCTGTGTGGTACAGAGATACAAAATGTCTTAATGAGAAACCCTTATTAATGTGTGACGAAATGTAGTTTTAAGACTTTTCAGGCGATAATGTACTTGTTTAAAGCTCAAATCTGTGGTTTATTTGTAAAGAGAGCGCCTATTTGAATATTTTATCTGCCGTTTTCGGAGTTGTGAGAGCCAGTTGATCAGCGGGCGCTCAGCGCTCGTTAACCCCACCAAGAGGAGCCTTTCCTCGGCTGATGTCTCTGTAGTGGTAAAACATGAGATATAATTTGTCTTGTGTAGATCTAACGGGCGATCTTTGCTCTCATGGATCTATAATTTGTTCCCTGGCAAATCGTTTAGGCTGAGGGCAAAGTGAAGTTTCATTACTTTATATTATTTAGGCTATTTAACTTTACATTACCGTTGTAGCCTACTAGCACTGACTTTGTATGTTTGACTGAATTGTTTGCTTTATTTCTTTTATAGATTCTTATACCTTTTACTATTCAGGTCTTGCTCGCTTGTCATTGGGCAGCTGTCAAAAAGGCACTTGGCGTAGGGCGTTTTTTCAACTTGAAAAGACGCGCTGAGCTGCAGATAAAGACATCAGCGTTGGTGTTTAAAAAAACGCTCATGACTTTTTTGAAAACACGGTTTACTCCATAGGATTATAATGTAAAACAGACGCTGGCAGCTTAAAAAAAGACGTCAAGTGTGAACGCAGCCTTACAGACCAAACTACACCATACTAATGCATACTAAGCATACTATGTACGTACAAGCAGATGAGTCCAGAATATGAACGCAACACGTTTAATTACTCGTTAAGTGTTTCCCTCCCATAGAAAACCGCTATAAAGAAAACGCTTAAAGTGGCTTAATGTATTAAGACTGTGGCATTAACAGACTAAATTCAGTAAACGGCATACTAATAAAGCATACAATGCTGAAAATCAGATGAGCCCAGAATATGAATGCAAAGCTTTTAATAACAAGTTAAGCACAACTTATTTTAAGCGTTTGTCGCAATGAAACAGTTTAAAGCAATTAATCACAATTAAACGTTTTTAAGCGATTAATCACGATTAAACGCTTTCAAGCGATTAATCACGATTAAACATTTTTGACGATTAATCACAATAAAAACGTTTTTAGAGATTGGTCATGATTAAACGTTTTTAAACGATTCATCGGGATTGTCATGATCCCAGCCTGTGTTCCCCTGTCTTGTGTGAGGACTTTTGTTATTTCCTGTCTTGTGCCATGTTTTGTAGTTCTTTGTAGTTTTTCAACATGTCAATTTACCACATCCCCTCATTACCTTTTTTAGTTTATGTCCTGTGTATAAATAACCCTTGTGTTTCACTTGTGTTTTGTTCTGTAACGGTTTGCTGAGAGACAAAGCAGAGAATGAGTCCACGTGCACGTATGCTTTTAATAACAAAAGTCCTCACACAAGAAAGGGGAACACAGGCTGGGATCGTGACAGCGATTAATGAGAGAAAAAATGTGTGATTAATTAGTTTTTTTATTTTATTCGATTGACAGCACTAATTTATATACATTTAAAGGGGTCATGAACTGGCTTTCTTTATATTCATCGTAATGAATAAGTAATAGGCTATTTTCTACCCTGGTTTTCTACCCTGGTTTTTATGGGTGTGCCACATTGAAGACTTGGAAGTAAATACCCTCTGCTATGATTGGATAACAGTTTTGCATATTATAATCAGTTTTAGCCGTCAGTACACGTGGGGAATTGTTTTGAAAACTTCCAATGTGGAAAAATGGCAACCGGAATGATTCACCCATACATGTTCGACCCAGAGTCTGATCCCGAATAGCAGGACAATGAACCAACATAGATCATTTTTTCAAAAACTGGTAAGAAGGGTTTTATTTACTATTACTTTTGGAGCTTATGCAGGTCTGTTCAATATGGCACTATAACCCAACACGTAACCCAGAGGACAGACAGGATACTGTTGTTTAAAGTCCCCTGCAATCCTCAAGTCAAACATGGTTTAATGCAACTGCTTTGCAAAGCGTCAAGCTTCAAAACTAAGGGTTGGCTAACCCTGCTAAACAAACCAGCGTGAATGTGCTTCTCTAGCATGGCGGTTCACCAATAAAATGTAGCTGCTGAAGCAGGGCTCGTCTAGGTATACCTTCTGGTTTAGCTAGTTAAAGGGTTAGTTCACCCAAAAATGAAAATTCTGTCATTAATTACTCACCCTCATGTCGTTCGACACCCGTAAGACCTCCGTTCATCTTTGGAACACAAATGAAGATATTTTTGTTGAAAGCTGATGGCTGAGAAAGGCTTCAGATAGGCCTCCATTTGCATTCAGTACATTTACACTCACAAGACCCATAAAAGGCACTTAAAACGTCGTTACAAAGTCCATCTCACCACAGTGGCTCTACAATAATTTTACGAAGCGACAGCAAGAGTTTTTGTGCGCAAAAAAAAATCAAAATAACGCCTTTATCCAACTTGTTCTTGTCTTCCGTGTAGGCCTCCACGACGCATGCGCGATAATATTACGGAGATCCGGCGTTCGGACACATGACCCAGAAGCGATTTGTTTACAAGCAGAGGAAGACGCGCGTACCTAAGCTGTTGAATTCTGCATTGATCGTGCTTTAGGTCTCGGCGTAGTGCTCAAAATCGGGCTAAAGTGTGCATTCCATGGATTCCCGAACGCCGTTGCTACGTCATATTCTCGCGCATGCGTCGTGGAGGCCTACACAAAAGACAAGAAGAGGTTGAATAAAGTCGTTATTTTAATTTTTTTTTGCGCACAAAAACTATTGTCGAGCCACTGTGGTGAGATGGACTTTGTAACGACGTTTTAAGTGCCTTTTATGGGTCTTGTGAGTGTAAATGTACTGAATGCCAATGGAGGCCTATCTGAAGCCTTTCTCAGCCATCAGCTTTCAACAAAAATATCTTCATTTGTGTTCCGAAGATGAACGGAGGTCTTACGGGTGTCAAACGACATGAGGGTGAGTAATTAATGACAGAATTTTCAGTTTTGGGTGAACCCTTTAAGAAGGTTTTTGGGGACAGCACTGCACCAGCATCCAAAGTTACTGAATAGTGGTCTCTTGTAGAAATTATTTGCAAAATCTGAAACTATGAGTGATTTTAATGGTCTGGTTGTGCTGTGGTTAGTCTGCTCTTGAGTACAATCTACTTCATTTGAACCCCTGTTGAACTGATCTAAAATCCAAAGAAAGATAATACTTCACATTCTGTGCTAGCATCTCAAAACCTCTACCCAACAACATACTGAGTTTTGTACATTGCAGTAAATTGTTTGTGTATGCAGCACAATTTTCCTCACCCTTTTCCTCAGTAGTGAAGTCTGTGACAGATTAAACAGGCTGAAAAGATCCATAACCTTTTTCACCCAAGTGAAGTCATCAGCCAATTGGTTCATGGCCTTCAGTTACAAATGATCTGAACCTTCTCTTTGTGCACACTCACTATTAAAGACCGTCTCCCACTGTGTGGATTGAAAAATGTGTACTTGGTAATTGCATCTTGTGCGGTATGCATTGGTTGAATTAATTAAAATGATTAAATATTCATGAACCCCATGTAGAGCGTTTTTTTGTCTCAGAAAGTCTCACAAATCATTTGTGATTACTGTGTGTACTTGTTTAAAGCTACAGCACCATGATGGATGACTATATTGTTTTCTCATTCAGTGCATGTGCTTTTATATCTATGAAAAAGTCCCAGTGACCGCAGTGTGACAGACTGGAGCGTGCATGACCTTTGATCAGTCCAAAATCAAATGAAAAGGCTCATCCCCCAGGTTACCACCTACCCAGTTTTTCTGATCAGGGATTACTCTTTTATACATAAACAGACACACACACACAGACACATTCCACAAATCCCACTGCCAAACCGCTGGTGAGCAATGCAAGTTTAGAACACGTGGGGATGAAAGGCTGATCTGATATGGGTGTCACAGGGTTCACTTTTGCATAGCACTTCAACTCCTTAGTTCCACGTCACAGCTGGGACGCTGGGAAGTGCAGCTTGACACAAGGTCACATATGAGCATCGCAGGAGGCGTCTAGACTTTCCAGGAATTCAAATGTGTTGCAAAGGATAGTAATTCAAAGCAACAGCAATCACAGCATAGTCAAATTTCAAAGGCTCACATGATTTTAAAATTCCATGGGATTTACATTTCTCTGCTGAACTCCACACAGAGTCAGGCCGTTTCTCAATATCAAGTACGCAAACTTCTGACTTACATCCTTGGTAGTTCAGACTTGCCAATTTCGACTCCAGAGGACGGGAGGAATCGGCATCAATCGTCAATTGTGAAACGTCATCAATCGCTGCCCAAGCACTGCTCCAATTCAAAGTTCACATCTAGCCAAGTACAGTTCAAATCCCTGGATGTGTCCTTGATCCGTCCCTTTTATCGAGGATGCATCGAGAGGAGACTTGTGTGGACTTCAGACAGACAGGTATCCCAGAATGCATTTCGTCCTTTTAAGTCCTTTTCAGGCGAGAATGTAGTTGTTTAAAGCTCAAATCTGTGGTTTATTTACGAAGAGAGCGCCTTTTTGAAAATTTGATCTGGCGTTTTCGGAGTTGTGAGATCCAGTCCCCCGGCGAGAGCAGCTTTAACTCGGCTAGTCCTTCTGCTCTGATGTCTCTGTAGTGGTTGAACATGAGATATGATTCGATCTAACGGGCGATCTTTGGTCTCATTAATGTATAATTTGTTCCCTGCCAGATCGTTTTGGCTGAGGGCAAAGTGAAGTTTCATAACTTTATATTTTTAGGCTGTTAAACTTTAGCCTAGCGCTGACTTTGTTTGGCTGATTTTTTTTGTTGCTTTATTTATCGTATAGCTTCTCATACCTTTTACTTATACTTTTATAATGGCTATTGATCACAAATAAACTGACATTTAACAAAAAGAGACTGGGTTGTGTTTTATGTCATATTTCATTTTATTACAGTGATAATCATATATGCTCACATATTAATGTTTTTTTTTTTTTTTTATGTAAACGAAAAGAGGCAGTGATTTTTATATTTTGTTTTGTTATATACATGCTTTGAAGATAATATGCATTGCCTGCACTACATTTGTGTGGCTATAATATGTTTAATATTTTTTTAATGAAAATGAAAAGAGGCAGAGTGGTGTTTTATCATATATTTCGTTATAGAATGCTGCTTGTCCATTAGCAGAGTACCGGACTAGTGTCCTCCCGTCCTCGGGAGTTCGTTCTCGAACTTGGGAAGTCTGAACTACCATGGACGCAAGTCAGAAGTTCGCGTTCTTGGTATTGAGAAACGTAGTCAGAGCGCACACATATACATTCTGTAGTTGCCATTCAAATTCTAAAAGTTTACCTTTAATGACGTCAGGCCTCCTTTTATCAAATGACAGCATGTTAATGAATGCATGTGGAAATGCTGCATGCCACCATTAATAGATGACTATTAATGTATGTATACACACTAATTAAAGGGGATGTCTAATGCTATTTCATGCATTCTGACTTATTTACACTATTAAAGAGTTGGATTCTCATGCTAAACATGGCCAACATAAAAAAAAAACGTATTTCTGTGCCAAGCACACGCTCATCATCAAGCTTTGTTCGGTTACGGAAGTCGTCTGCAGCGCTGCACTTGCTCAAGAAAGATTTGTAATTTTGTTTTTTAACAATGTCACCAAAGAAGTGTGTTTTTGGTTGTGAGGGAAAGATAACCTTGTTCAGCTTCCCAAATAACCCAGCGTTAAACAGTGGATGCAGTTTGTTTTTTTGACGCTGGATTTGCAGGTCGTTTGAAACTGAAAGATGGAACAGTCCCAGCAATAAAAGATTCCAGTCATGATATGTAAACGGTAAGTTACGGTTAGTAAAACTGTATCAAATGCCTGTGTTTTGTTGGCAATCAGCACGTAAGTTGTAAACAACCCGAACGTATAGTAAATAGAAAGTTATCCAGGGATAAAGTTATGCCATGATGCATTGTGTGTGTGCTCGTGATTCTTTAGCTCCGCCTACGGCACGCCTCCTGGAGCTAGACTGTTTTCGGGAAGAAGCGGTACAGCGTATCTGTCTTTTATAAATCTGATACAACTAAAGACTCTTCGGAGATATGAAGGATGTAATAATACTCTGTAGGTACTCAAGATTGACATGAGATTGGCAGAAACTGTATGTGCTATAAAAAATATTTTATAAAAAAGTGTATTTTATCAATCTAATGTAATTGTTTTTTATTCTAGTTAAATACATCTTTTATTATTCATCAGTAGTTACACTCATTAAATCTGATTGGTCAAGCAGGGGCCGAACCTAATTTCACCAAGAACATCATGTTCCTGGATCAACATCTTTGCTGACTCCGGAACAGCATCCCAATCAACCTATCAGTTTGAGGGACATTTTGAAGTTTACAGTTTATGTCAAGTTTTGGCTAACAATCAAGGTTAGGTGCTTCTACATCAGTGTTATTCACCAATCATTTCCCGTCGATTTTAGTGATAACTTACGGGTTGGGTTAGGTTTAAGGGTTGGGATAAGGTACATTCTTGGACGGGATGGTTGTTTTTGAATCAAAATATGTAAACCCAGGAACGCATATAACTTCTCTGATGTTTAAATGAAATATCTATCTTTTTCAAACTAAGTCTCCATATCAATTTAAGTGTGCTATATTGGGCTGACAAAATCTGTACATTTGTATTGCCCAAGCAATGGCAGCTAGGCTGCGTACAAAACGTAACCACATTGATGTCTAGGGGAATCAAGTGAGATATAAAGAGAGATCTCATTTGTGATTTGTCTTTCTAATGGGTATTGTTCTGAAGTTGGCGGAGAGACAATACATAACTATGAATTCATAAAAGTTGGTTCACTGCTTTCTGGCTGGAGATGTAGACTGAGGCCGAATTAAGCAACCTTCATATCACACTCAAGTGACTGTATGACACCTGGATAGGGGACTGTAAGCAAATGGTCTGTTCAGAGCTGTGTGTTGCTCAATATATTTGAACAACTATATTTTTATTTATTCTTTTAAGGTCACATATATTTAATAATGACAAAACATTTTTCCTTTTCTTTTATTCTTTTCCATAAGTTGTTAAAAGACAAAGAAAACATAACTTCATGCTCAAACAAACAGAAGAAACAGTCAACAGTGTAAGTCAATTGTGCTTAAGCTAGTGTCTTTTGTTGGCAAAATCGACATTTGTATAATTTGTCAATAAATCCTGCTGTGAGAAAGCATGTCAATAGATGAAATGTCATATACATGACATGTCAATATGAGATTAGCATCAGAAGAACTCATAACAAATTGAATTAAGATGCAAAGATCAGTACTTGGTATAACATCAAAACCTCTATCTATCATGATAACACCTGACAAGCATTTCTTTAAGGCAGGGCGTGACAAATAGCAGTTATAAAAAATAACTTTGTTGACGTCAAACAAAAGCCAATGAGAGACTATGTGAGACCCAGTGATGTGAGATAAACCAGAGTGTTGTCTCAAGATCCCTATTGCCCTAATGCCACAGTACACTTGAGAGTCAAACTCACACCTCTTTACAAAGGTGAAATATGATGAAATTGATGAAGTCAGATCAAGAGCAACTGATTTACTGTCCCTGTTTCAAAGCCTACTGAGCTGCCTTGCTGTCTACTGCCTACTCAGGTGCCTTCAAGGGCAGCATCCTAAATGAAATAAAAACAACTCATATGTAACTGAGGAACACTGCTCTCAGTGTTCTCATGCAAAATACACAGGCAATTTGACGTTATCATGTTGCTAAGCTAAGGATTTGATGGTACAGAAAGGGCATACATAAATGTAATTGAATGAATAAATTAATTGAAATTTTGCTCCACCATTTTGGATGATTTTCTTTTCTCTGTCTTCTCTGTGAAGGATACATGATATTGTTTTAATATTTAGCTAAAATAAGTTATCAGGTAAAGTACCAGTAAAGATGCATAAGGGGATAGTTCACCAAAAATTTAAATTACCCAATGATTTACTCACCCTCTAGCCAAATATCCTGGCTAATCCAAGCATTATAATGGCAGTGAATGGCAGCCCAAAATTTGAAGCCCAAAAAATGCTGCTGGAAGAGGTGTTAGTGAGGCCAGCAGGGGGTGCTCAACCTGTGGTCTGTGTGGGTCCTAACAAGTATAGTGATGGGGACACTATACTGTAACAAGCGCCGTCCTTCGTTAAACCGAGGTCCTGACTCTCTGTGGTCATTAAAAATCCCATGGCACTTCTCGTAAAAGATTAGGGGTGTAACCCCAGTGTCCTGGCCAAATACCCTCCATTGGCCCTTACCAATCATGGCTTCCTAATAATCCCCATCCATTGAATTGGCTCTATCACACTCTCTCCTCTCCACATATAGCTGGTGTGTGGTGAGCGCACTGGCACAGTTGTACGGTGGCTGCTGTTGCAACATCCAAGTGGATGCTGCACACTGGTTGTGGTTGAGGAGAGACCCCTGACATTGTTGTAAAGTGCTTTGGGTGTACACTAGTACATATGAAAGCGCTATATAAATGTCTCATTCATTCATTCATTCATTCAACTTACGAAGACACAAAGTAACGCCTCTCACAGTTCAAAATGCTTACGCTATGTCTGAAGTCTGAAGTCATAAGTCGCGTCAGTTTTTCGTAAGTTGAATACA
This sequence comes from Gobio gobio, assembly GCF_949357685.1. Lineage (NCBI taxonomy): Eukaryota > Metazoa > Chordata > Actinopteri > Cypriniformes > Gobionidae > Gobio > Gobio gobio. The sequence goes on from NC_137103.1 coordinate 22,113,148, forward strand.
GAAGGCAGTCTGTCGGAAGCTAGATATTTATTTATTAACCCCCTGGAGCCGTGTGGATTACTTTTATAATGGATGGATGCACTTTTTTGGCTTCAAATTTTGGGCTCCACTGCCATTATAAAACTTGGATTAGCCAGGACATTTTTTAACATAACTCTGATTGTATTTGTCTGAAAGAAGAATGTCGAATACACATAGGATGGCTGGAGGGTGAGTAAATCATGGGGTAATTTAAATTTTTGGGTGAACTATCCCTTTACTATGCTGCCTACGTAGTCAGTGTCACCAGTTAACCACTGTTAATGTGTTTATCCACAGCGTGCTGTTTTGTTTGAACTGATTGCATAAAAGATCTGCTATGATGTAAATAATTATGAAAGCATGGGAAAGAAAACAAATTACCCTGATCTTTGATTCCTGCAAGGTCCTGTTGATTTACTGCTCTCTAGATAGGAATGAAGCAAGGTGTGGCAAGAGAAGGCATGGTTTAGATTTACACACATGCAAACATGCACACACATTAAAGTAAACAGGTTTCAGGGCAGGGTGGGGCTCTTGGCCCAGGTGTAATGTGTCATGACTTTTCGGTGGTTACATTCCAAAATCATAACAATAACCCGCTCGTCTTTGAGTTGTTATGAATAGAAGATATAATCTATTACCACAAGGGAAGAGGAACAGAGAGAAGCAGAGAGTCACAGAAACTAGCAGACAGTGGAGGCAGTCATCATTTTCCTTTCTTATGAGCCGCCTCCTAAACAAAGAGCCATGGGTTAGTTGACTTATGGAAGCTTACAGTGGGGTACAAAAGTCTGAGGCCACATTGAAAATCTGGGATTCAAAATCCAGTTTAAACCTGAAACTTAACCAAAGCATTTTAGGATTTATACTAATCAATTATTCCTAAACATACGTCTTTCTTGCTTCCGTTGAACCACTGTTTACTCGAATCCCTACGATGGTGAACGTGATTTCTGGATCACTTGGAACAACATTACAATCAACCAATGAGATTTGAGGGGCAAGTTTATTGTCAAGTTAGGCTTACAGCCAGGTGTTGGTGCTTAGTTTGTGTATCATTTCCCTCTGATTTTAGGGATAAGTTATGGGTAAGGTTAGGTTTAGGGGTAGTGATAGGGTTAAGACTACATTATCAGACAGGAATGTTGATCCATTATCAGCAAAATATATTGATCCAGGAACATGTCTTACTTGGCAAAATATTGACCTTCCCACAATAGTACCCCTTCAATGCTGAGAATCCAGTGTGGACCAGTGCTTCATTATGAATTGTTTTTGACAAATTTCAAGTTTTTGTAGCTAGAAGAGTGTATTTGGGGCCTTCATCGCAAACATTCACACACCCATTGTAAAGAAAATACACACATATCCTGTTAAACAACACATTTTACATCTTCTATCTTTGTGTCATTAGGCAGTTTTTTTCCCCCTTTCATTTTTGTGAAACTGTGTTCTTTATACAGCCATATGAATTCCATAACTTCATAACAGTCACATACTGACAGCACGTGAGCTGAAAGAAAACTGTTAGTCCACCCACGCAAAGTCCAGCTATACAGACAAACAAATCCTGTACATCCATCCACAGTGAAGCTTGTTTTCCACTGAAGATATAAATCGTCTCGGTTACGTATGGTAACCCTCGTTCCCTGAAGGAGGGAACGGAGACGTACGTCGAACGTGACCGACTGAATGGGAACTAGAACTCTGGCATCCATACTGATGAGATCACAATTACCAATCTTTACCCCTTCAATGTCTATTGTTATGAATATGTTAACTCTCTCCTTCTGAGAGTTTGCATACACTGAAAAAAAAGGTTTAGAAACAATTTTCACTCAGAATTTGCTAATAAATTTCATAAATAATTACTAAGAAATGGCAAGCACACAGTTAATTAAACGTACATATCCATGTGCTTTATGCTGCCTTCACATTGAAGTTATTGTAAATACAGAAGTTGCACATGAACTCCCCCACCGGAAGTTGTCATTATTATGACTAAGATATAGTTTTGATTTGGGAGAAGTCATTAACTTTCATTTTGGTGGAGGAGTTTAAATGGTAGGTTTTATTTTTTTTTCCAAATACGACTACCTTGTTATGGTTTATCGCTTTGGTCATAAATGCTTACAAATAACAGTAACAGTTAAATGGGTAACACTTTAATTTAGGGTCCAATTCTCTCTATTAAATAGCTGCTTATTAGCATGGATTTTAGTAGGATATTGGCTGTTTCTCTGTAAACAATGTTTGCTGTAAAATAACAGTAATCTACTGACAGCTGTGGCAACTGTTAATTTACAGCCCTCTACTCTTTTTCATTCGGAAAAACGATTGCTTCAGACAGTTTGTGTTTTTAAACTAGTATTTATACGGTGTTTGTACAGTAAACTTATTTTGTTTGAGTCCACTGAAAAGTAAAATTTCTTAATATAAACTGCAAACACTTAATGTGTTGTATTGAAATAATTAAAAACATGACTTTAACTTAAATCTTTAAAGTTCATCGTTGGCAGTAGCACACGTGTGTGTGGTAAATTACAGCTCATAACTGCATCAGCAACTACACAGCTATTGCCTGTAAGAAGCAACATATAGAAGTAAAAGATCTCTTATATATCATATTGTGCAGCGACACATAAAAACAGTTCATTTTAATATGTACTCCCCTTATCAGTTACTGACTTCAAATAACTTTTTTCTATTAACTTACAGTAATATTTCAGTGAAAATATCTTGTTTCATCTGGCAAATCGTTCTACAGTATATTACTGTTTTTTCCTTGATTTTACGGTGATCTACTGGCAGCTGTGGATGCCAGTAAACTGCTGTTTTTACAGTACTTTGCTGTAAATTAATTTACAATTAATTACCGTTAAATTACTTGTCACTTTTTTTTCATCCTACCCCTTTGACCCTTTTAACCCCGCAGCAAAATCTTCAGTTTTAAATTAACACTTATATGTGTCCACAATACAGAGTGTTAGAGTAATTGAAGCCTTGTCGAAGGTAATGAGATAATTAAGTAATTAATTAAGTGATAGTTGAGAATTAGCAATGAAGCACATATTAATGCCTTATTCTGCATGACCATATTCTACATCCCTTAAACCTACCCATTACCTAAACTTAAACGCTACAAAAACTACCTTACTAATTATTAATAAGCAGTAATTAGGAATTTATTGAGGCAATAGTTAGTTAATAGTGAGAATTGAACCCTAATCTAAAGTGTGACCTTTTCAGGCACATTGTGTATTTTTTTTAAACAAAGAAAGTTTTTTTTTATCCATTATTATTTGCAAGCTGACTAGCTAAATAGCCGAATAGAGTCTGCAAACATGGGTTATGGCTATCTGCAATTTTTTTCTTTATTGGATGTGACTGTAAATTGCATACTTTTGTATTCTATTGATAATATGTTTCAGTGACTCTGTGTCAAAGTAGGATTTCCCAAAGAAATATGCTAGAATAAAGCACTTAAACACAACATACCGGTAATTAGATTTCAGAAGTGGGTAGTGCCATCGGATCATTTTGATGGCATGTGAAAGCAGCATTAATGTCAAGACAGTGGAAAGTTCTCATTATTACCAGTTACAGTGCACGCCTAAGTCTTGGTAATGGGCAAAAAAGGCCATACGTGGTGTGTTGTGCCGACCTCAACCTCGTCACATTACTTCCAGCTATTAATGAGTGATGGTGCAATAATCCTCAGCATTGTGTGACCATAATACCACAGGAGACATTGTCCGGAGAAACAAGCTGGTCTCCATGGAAAGTATGATGCGTGTTTTGATAGGATTATGAGTTAGCTTCGGAAAAGGCTGAAACTCCTGGAAACCAGCCAATTGAAATTGAAGCCTGGTACATCAGCTTGAGGTAACATTAGGACACAAGCAGCTGATGAAAGATGGGAGCACCTCTGGATCCACGATTCTTGTTATCGCAACCCGATCCAAACATGAAATGGGGTGAAATACCAAGGCTTATACAACAAAATCTCTGACTTTAGAGAGTCTAAACATTTTATTCAGGAAGTCAAACAAATAGTACATTCATGCCACCAAACATGGTGTGCTTCCCTCTTCCAACTCAGAGCCCAAAGCGTGTGGCACTTGTGTTCGTAGAAACCATTGAGAGGCTGGAGAGGAGGATGAGAACAGCGTGTGAAGCGGAGGAGTGCAGATGAATGGGGGAGCAGACACCCACGCAGACGTGTGGGGGGATTTGAGTGGACGTCACAGGAACAGAGTGTGTGTGGGAGAGGAAAGGAAAAGAAAGTGGGCGTCTAGTAGGCTTGCAGCCACTGATGCTCTCATACAGTGTGATTCTTCACTCCTGTTCCTTCTGTTTCTTACAACCAGCCTCTGAATTGGGTCAGAATATGAATTCATTTTCAATTCATAACTTATTTTCGTGGTTAACATATACGTTGTTATATACAAAGCAATATAGTTGTCCATGTAAAAGAATCGCAGCCTGTTCTTCTGTTCCATCAGTGCTGATTTAAAATAGTTGTTGGACATCTTTGGCTGTTGTGTTGCGTCTCACTATTTCTTCAGTGCCTTGTGGCATGTGCATTTCAGTTTTAAAATATAGCATTTCAAGTTATAACTACACTATGTCACTTTGTTGTTGTTCAGAATGAACTAAACTTCAATAATGAGTTCATTTTAAAACCATCTTTCAAACTGTGTTTTTGCCTTACCCTAATTCATGTTATGCCTATTCTAATTATTTACAGTATATATTGCCAAAAGTGTTGGCACACCCCTCCAAATCATTGAATTCAGGTGTTCCAATCACTTCCATGGTATAAAATCAAGCACCTAGGCATGCAGACTGCTTCTACAGACATTTGTGAAAGAATGGGTCACTCTCAGGAGCTCAGGGAATTCAAGCGTGGTACCGGGATAGGTTGCCACCGGTGCAATAAGTCAGTTCGTGAAATTTCCTCACCTCTAAATATTCCACGGTCAACTGTTAGTGGTATTATAACAAAGTGGAAGCAAAATGGAGCAACAGCAACTCAGCCACGAAGGTGTAGGCCACGTAAAATTACAGCGCGGGGTCAGCGCATGCTGAGGTGCACAGTGCGCAGAAGTCGCCGACTTTCAGCAGAATCAATAGCAGAACTCCAAACTTCACGTGGCCTTCAGATTAGCTCAAGAACAGTGCGTGGAGAGTTTCATGGAATGGGTTTCCATAGCCAAGCAGCTGCATCCAAGCCTTACTTCACCAAGTGCAATGCAAAGCGTCGAATGCAGTGGTGTAAAGTACGCCGCCACTGGAGTCAAGAAGTGGAGACGTGTTCTCTGGAGTGACGAATCACGCTTCTCTGTCTGGCAATCCAATGGACGAGTCTGGGTTTGGCGGTTGCCAGGAGAACAGTACTTGCCTGACTGTTTGGGGATGTTCCAACATGACTGTGCACCAGTGCACAAATCAAGGTCCATAATGGAGGAAATTGACTGGCTTGGCCTCCACCTGATAGAACACCTTTGGAATGAATTAGAGCGTGTATAATGATGTGTTGCCGACATATCTTTCTGATAACCATCAGAATGTAGCTTTTTGCCGTAAGCGATTTCTGAGAATCATTGTTGAACATTGTTGATATCTGAAATCAACCCAAACAAATACACCCTTCCCTTCTTTGCTCCGCCCCCAAAAGTGGATGTCTCTTTATCATCTAGCAAAAGCAATGTAAAATAAAGCTTTGCAAAAAAATAAAGACGATAATGACGAAGGAAGGACAAGAAAGAACAAAAACTTAACATACAGTACATGAGTATACAAGCAAGAGTTTGTTGTTAGTCGCCAGCAGCAGACAACATTTAACAACCAATGTAACTTTTTTTAAGTCTCCCTCTTGCTCACTCTCTCTCCTCCCCCATCATGAGTGGACACGCCCCCTACTGCTGATTGGCTACAAGTTTGTTGTGGTGCTCGGTCCGATCCTCTTTCAACAGCATTTTTCAGGAATCGCTTACTGCAACTTTAACTTATTCAAAATGTCCCCTTTTGTCTTCCACACGATAAAGTCATACTGTTTGAAGTGTCATGAGGGAGAGCAAATTATTTTTCATCGTTTGGTGAACTATCCCTTTAATGACTGGCACTGCTTCTCACTACTTAGACTGCGGATTCGACTCTCGAGACTCTGCATCTGCTGTCCTATAAGCTTTGTCCTCCATTCTGACTGGCTGATGTCTGATATTCAATGCATGAGAGTCTGCTTGAACCTCCTGTTATGCCACTACCATCAGATGGTTGGGGTGCCCATGCTTAACCAAATGTTTGGAAGCAGATGCACATGTACCAACGCGCATACAAACACACACTTACAACGGGGAGACAGATGAACTGAGAACACAATCTATCTAGACGTGTTTGTGATATTTTGAAGATTTCAGTTGTCCTCTACAAGCACAAACAGGGTGTGCTCAGCTCTAGCTTTGTACATTGCTGATGTAATGATTTGTATGGAGCCTTAATGTAAACATTCACCATGCAGCACTATGCATTTAGCATGAAATTCAAATGTTTTTGTACTGAAATGGCATGCATCTCAAGACTTTTAAAAAAATATTCAGAATGTCTGTAGATCCATGCTGGGAGATGCCCTGTATTTGGCAGGATGCATACTAATGTTACTTGAGGCTCTTTCAAGGTTACCATCCATCAAGAAAACCTTGGTTGTTGTTCAGTCGGTGCTCAACCTTGCCCCTGACTGTGACCTCATTATCATTTTCAGGGTCAGGTCACAGAGCAAAGTCTAAGCAGGTCACGGATCAAAGCAAAAGCCACTATTCTGCGTCATATGGGAAAGTAAACAAACCACATATGCATGTACTTAGATGAAATCAGGCTTCAAAATTTTCAACCTAATCTTATGAAAAAAACAAAAACAAAACTATTTTATGAGGTGGCAATTTTGTATGAATTTATGGAAGCTTGTTTCCGCCACAGAATAAAATAATACAAAAGGTAATTGCGACTATTTATCTCACAATTCTGACTTTTGGAATATCACTGGAAAAAGAAGGGTTTTGGTCAGCCCAGAGCTTTAGATAAAAGTCAGAATTGTTAGATAAAAGTCAGAATTGCGTGATATAAAGTCAGAATTGTGAGTTATAAAATCCGAATTGTGAGTTGTAAAGTCAGAATTGCATGATATAAAGTCAAATTTGTTAGCTAAAAGTCAGAATTGTGAGTTATAGAGTCAGAATTGCGTGATATAAAGTCAGAATTGTGAGTTATAAAATCCGAATTGTGAGTTGTAAAGTCAGAATTGTGTGATATAAAGTCAAATTTGTTAGCTAAAAGTCAGAATTGTGAGTTATAGAGTCAGAATTGCATGATATAAAGTCAGAATTGTGAGATAAAAAGTTGCGATTCTGACTTTATAACACGTAATTTTTACTTTATAACTCGCAATTCTGACTTTCATCTAACAATTCTGACTTTATATCTCACAATTCTGACTTTATATCACGCAATTCTGAGTTTTATCTAACAATTCTGACTTTATATCACTCAATTCTGACTATAACACAATTCTGACTTTATAACAATTCTGACTTTATAACACAATTCTGACTTTATAACACGCAATTCTTACTTTTTATCTCGCAATTCTGACTATAACATGAAATTCTTATTTTATAACACACAATTCTGACTCTATAACACACAATTCTGACTTTATATCTCGCAATTCTGACTTTATAACTCACAATTCTGACTTTATAACTCGCAATTCTGACTTTATATCACACAATTCTGACTTTATAACTCACAATTCTGACTTTATACCACGCAATTCTGACTTTATTACACAATTCTGACTTTATAACTCGCAATTCTGACTTTATATCACACAATTTTTACTTTATAACACGCAATTCTGACTATATCACACAATTCTGACTTTATAACTCACAATTCTGACTTTATAACTCACAATTCTGACTTTATATCACACAATTCTGACTTTATATCACACAATTCTGACTTTATATCACACAATTTTGACTTTATACCACGCAATTCTGACTTCATTACACAATTCTGACTTTATAACTCGCAATTCTGACTTTATATCACACAATTTTTACTTTATAAAACGCAATTCTGACTTTTTTTCTCACAATTCTGACTTTTTATATCACAATTCTGACTTTATATCTCGCAATTCTGACTTTATAACATGCAATTCTGACTTTTATCTCACAATTCTGACTATATCACACAATTCTGACCACGCAATTCTGACTTTATATCACACAATTTTGACTTTATAACACACAATTCTGACTTTTTATCTCAAAATTCTGACTTTATAACTCACATTTCTGACTTTATAACATGCAATTCTGACTTTTATCTCAAAATTCTGGTTTTTAATTTGTATGAATTCGTAAAATCTCATTTGGAAATTCACATTATTCACAGTAAAATAGTTACAAATTAACATGATATTTTGTTGATGAGGTCAGGTGAGATTAGAATATTTACTGGCTGTAAATTTTTCTTGCCAGATATGAGATTGTATTTTTCATGGTGTTGACTTGGTAAAACAGTGGGTCAGAATTGATGTCATAAGGTTTTGATGTTGAGGCCATGTAACAAACCACATGGATTTTTTTCAGGATCTTTGAGATAATGAGGGTGATGGTCAGGAATTGGAGGTTTCCTCTCTGTCTGTTTCTAAAGGATCACAGAACTGATAACCCTTCACCTCTGACCCAGACACTAGGGTCAACATCCTGGTGAAAACCACCCTTTAGTAAACACAATTCTCTGAGAGACATTGATCCTGTCTCAAATGCTGCCTTTAGCCCTTGCAGTTCTCCTTTGAGATATGACTTTGGTGATGTAGACGAGTATAGACTATTTTCAATCGAGTTTCTGAACACTCTCCTCATCTTCCATTTTTCCGATGAATAGCATACAAAGGTAGTTGAGTTGCTGTGTCGGACTGTTTGGGCAAATAATCATACACAGATATCCAAATATCTAATATTGGCCAATATATATCCAATATCTGTCCAAATTATGGTTGTACTTTATTTTACTGTATGTGCACTTTCATTTTACTTACAGTGTACTTACAAAGAAACTAGTTAATAATATAAGGTAACTACATGGGTTAAGATTAGGTTTAGGGTTCAGGACTAGTACTTTGTTAATACCCATGTTATTGAAATTACTACAATAAGTATAGTATGTAAATGCGAAACAGAGCTGTAAAATAAAGTGCTACCCAAATTATCTCCAAAAATGGCTAATATAATATTATGCAAACTCTGGAGTAGCTCACATTGGGGGTGTCTCAATATACCAATATTGATGATAACTCAATATTTAAATCATTAATATTAGCATCATATTAATACTACACATATTATAATATTGTAAAAACATTTTCTAGTTAATGTTCACCACCTCCCTGCACTCATATGAGTGTGATTCATTGACCAAAAAAAATCACTGTAATTGTGTAGTAAAAAAATCTGATGATCATTTTTTAAACATTTTCCAGAACATTAGGTATTCCAAATTATATTTTTTTTTTATCCCCAACCCTAAACCTAACCCTTACAGAAAGCTTCATTAAGGCATTATTTAGTATCTTTATCAAGCCATTTTCCTCATGGGGACTGTTGGCTGCTCCTCACAATTGGTGATTTTAGGGTTTTACTATCCTTGTGGGGACATTTGCATAGGCAACCCCCAAACACTCACACGTTTTACTGAATGACTCTTGAACTGCATCCTTCGTGGATTCTCTGTAGCCTCTTATGTTTTTTTATGCTAAATTAACCTGGCTAATACCAGATGTCTGCATATACAGGAAGTGATGTGATAATATTTCACATTTACCGCTGCAGTCTAAATCATATACCCAACACCATCATCCCTCAACTTCAGCTGAGCGCCTTCCACCATCTCCAGCATTCTATCTTTGTACACTCAGCTCCATTACCCACAATTACACACACACACACACACACACACACACACACACACACACACACACACACACACACACACACACACACACACACACACACACACACACACACACCCCACACACACACACGTCTGGTTCGCTATCTTTGCGGGGACTCTCCATAGACGTAATGTTTTTTACTAGAGTTTGCTGTACAAACTGTATATTCTATCCCATTACACTAACCCTACCCCTAAACCTACCCATCACACAAAACGTTCTGCATTTTTACATACAAAAAAATTAAATAAAAAACTCATTCTGTATGATTTATAAGCTTGTTTCCTCAGGGAACTCAATTTAGGTCCCCACGGTTTAAGTCCCCGTGAGTCAGTGTGTAGAGTGTCCCCACTGGGATAGAAAAACATGAACCCACAAACACACACACACATACACACACACACTAGACTGCATCCATATTTCTCAGGACTACACATTAATCTTTTATTTGAGGTTTTAGCTCACATTTGTCATAAACATCTGTGTTCATTAAAATCAGATATTCAATTATTTTTTATAGTCGAATATTATTTAAGCTCAGCATGTTTTTACCACGGTAAACCAACATAAAGTACACTTTTACCAAAAAAAAGAGAGTTTAGCTCCAACCCTGATCAAACTCACCTACCTGTGATTTTCTAAAGAACCTGAAGACATTGATTAGCATGTTTAGGTGTATTTGATTAGGGTTAAAGCTAAACTCTGCAGGAAAGTGGATCTCGTGGGCCAGATTTGAGGATCCCTGCCCTATATGCTTGATAGTTCCTCTAACACTTCTGCAGCAAAGCGAAAAGTGTTGTTTTTAAGCCTTTTTTTATTAACAAAAACATCTGTTTTCTAGTGTTATTACTTTCCTACTGCATGTTATTTTTTAAACAAAACAAATTCAAGATAGATTTAGGGCCCTATCAATCACTCGGCACAATGTGAAACCAGGCGCGACGCAAGTGTTTTTTGCTAGTTTCGGGCCGAAGCAGTTATCATTTTCACGTCCAGCTCCACGTTGTTTAAATGCAAATGCAAATGCACGTTCGCTCATGGGCGTGCTGGTCTGAAAACGAGGTGTGTTTATGTGCATTGTTGGCATGTTGCTATTTTGAGGCAATTGAAAATGACTGCACCATTGACCAACAAAAACCTGGTCTAAAGTCAATTGGGCAGTATTTTTTGTGTTTTTAAAGGGTGCGTTAGTAATATGGGCCTATAGGCCGGTACACATTGCGCATGCACTCTGTTTTATTACACACACAGTGATGCGCAACAGCACACAAACATTTTTAAATATTATAAAAAGGATTCCTCTCTGGACAAGTGTTCAGTCTTTCCCCTCGCAAATTCCACTATGTAAAGAGCGAATCCGCCATGGTGCAAGCGCAACTGGCTTTTAAAGGGAATGGGAGATGTGACTTTGATTGGTTTATTGCACGTTATGCCCAAAACACACCCATGACTCATTAAGAGTAGGGTTGGGTACCGAAACCGGACCGAATGAGAACACAGATTTCGGTGCCTCATTTCGGTGCCACTTAAATTCAAACGTGCTTTCGCGCTTTGGCTGGTGGCGAGCCAGAGACAGACGTGCTCAGCGCTCGTCACATATCACAACAATTCAGTGTTTTCAGCCACATAATGTTTATTTTAGGTTTCAGAAATTTAAATGCTCTTAAGTACTAGCAAAAAACACACACTGATGTCTATGGAAGCGGCAAAAACAATCCTTTCAGACAGTTATAACTTGACTACGTGTTTTATTCATATCATATACACATTATATAATAACTATATAGTTTACTCTATTCTTCTCCCAGTTCAGCGGTCACTTACTTTTTCGTGAGACGTGAATGAATTTACGTGATGTAACGTTAAATCCGACAGACCTGATTCTCTGATGTGGCGTTCACACCGGGCGTTAATCGCGTGAAATTTGCGCGAATCGCGTGTGACATTCACTGCACAACAGACGCGAAAACGTGTCATGGGAGGGGCTTCTGGCAGCGGCTCGTCTCGTTGAGAAATGGCTGACATGGGCTGTGTTTACATGTATTTTTTTGTTAAAATCTACTGTTATTGTGTGACAAAACGTAGTTTTAAGACTTTTTCAGTCGATAATGTAGTTGTTTAAAGCTCAAATCTGTGGTTTATTTATATAAAGAGTGCCTATTTGAACATTTTATCTGGCGTTTTCGGAGTTGTGAGCTCCAGCGGATCAGCGGCGCTCAGCGCTTGTCAACGCCGGCGAGGGCAATCTTTCCTCAGCCAGTCCTTCTGCCGTCTGCCACTGGCTCTGATGTCTCTGTGGTGTGTCTCGAGCTATAATTCGTCTTGTAACGGGCGATCTTTGGTCTCATGGATCTATAATTTGTTCCCTGGCAAATCGTTTAGGCTGAGGGCAAAGTGAAGTTTCATTGCTTTTTTATTTTTAGGCTATAACTGTACGTTACATTTGTAACGTTAGCCTACTTGCACTGACTTTGAATTTTTGGGTGAATTGTTTGCTTTATTTCATGTGTAGCTTATTATACCTTTTACTTATACTTTTGTATTATTGATCATGCATAAACTTGCATTTAACAAAAACAGACTGGGTTGTGTTTCATGTCATTTAATGTTATCACAGTGATAATCATATTGTCTGAACCAGATATTAATATACAGATTTTCTCCTCATTGTTGTCACTACTAGAGCAAGCTCCTGATTGGTGTGCGCGGGGCAAATACCCGCCAAAGTTCAGATTTTTCAACTTGAGCGATTCGCGCGTTGAAACCGCTCAATTCGCGCCACCTCAATCGCGCGAATCGCGCCGCAAAATGCCATTTCGCGTCTCTGCATTGACTTAACATGTAAATCACTTGCGCAAATCGTGTCTGGTGTGAACGCACAATGAGGCGCAAACATGGAGCCGCCCATCGCGCAGTATAGATCAACTAACACACATTTAGTCACACATATTTGAAAATCAGAATATCAGATAGTTCATGACATAGTTACCAAGTGTGGGAATATTTTGAATAAAAAAGAAAAAAAGAAATAAATCCGATACAGCTGAGCTGTCATACAGCGCTATTGTGGCAGCTTTGTGTCATGTGAGAAGCATGACGCGTCGCCATGGAAACAATAAGGCGATGCGTTCTAAAATATAAAGCTGAAGTATACCAAGAATACAGACTACTGCTGTTATTACTGTAACTGTTATTTAGAGTTAAATTAGGCCTGTTGTAGTTGGGTTTGGTGGCTTTAGTTTTACAGTGAATTTATTAAGTAAATTGTGTTTTGTATTTATTTATATTTATATATTTAAGTATACTTTAAACTTGTAATAAATTGTTCAATTTAAATAATGATAAAAAATAAATAAAAAGCCATTATTTAATCTCATTCACCTCGTTTTGTGGCTCTTTTTTTTTTAAGGTATTGGTTCAGGCACCGTTTTAGGCAACGGTACCGTTTTAAAAGTATCGGTTTGGCACCGGTATCAAAAAAACAAAAAACGATACCCAACCCTAATTAAGATACCAATGAGTAATGTGCCTGGTGCGCACTGACCATTTTTTAAAATGTGGATTCAGACACGCCTTAATTGCACCTGCACCATGCGCTTCAGACCATGCGCTCAGATCATTAAAATAGAACCCTTAGACCTTCAGTGTTCTTTTTGCCAGACTTTGCAAATTAAAGCTATACTTTATTTACTTTAACTTTTTTTAAAAAACAAAATATAAGACGGATTCAAAGCTCCTGAATTCTTCACTGCAGACGTTCTTAAAAAGTACTTACTCTTAAATAAACACGTCAACCTGCCATACCAAAAACAGGACCGCAGGGAGATGGCAAAAGACCCCTAAATCCGCCGCTTTGACCTGCATATAGCTACTATACAGATAAATTCAGAATTACTACACACACCGCAAAATACAAATGGAATATGAAAACATTCTGAATGTGACGAAACGCATGAAGACGGGTCAATGTCATAAGTGAAAATTTCTTGTCTGTGTTTGGAGTGCCCATATATACATAGACGCACTGACCCTCACAAACACCTCCGAAACACACTTCAGTCCATTATAAAACACTCGCAGGACATTCATTTTGACAACTATGCAAATGTGAAATAATATGCAAAAATATGACGTTATAGGGATCAGTGCGCAGAGAGTGCACACACATTATTAATAACAATCTCATGTACTCATGTACATCTATCCAATGCAGTCTTCTGAGGTCTGAGTTGGTAGTGCTGATCATGCGGGTGTTGGATTTGAATTTCCCCAGCCTCACTAGCTGCTGTCTGTCAGGAAGTTGGTGATCCACCATTTGGACAGGAGGAGGTTTGGAATAATGGTGTTGGAGGATCCTCACATAAGTCCCTGGTTTGTCCAGATGTTGCAGGATGTAATGCAGTCCCATGTTGATCGCATCATCCACAGACCTGTGTCTTTCAAATGATATGACCACATGAGTGAGAGTGACAGTTCTGTAGTCAGTAAGTCCAGTGATTTTGGGTTTTTTTTGGGATGGGGATGATGGAGGAGCATTTGAAGCGGGAATGGACTTTACACAGCTCCAGCAATCTATTGAAGATCTGTGAGAAGATGAAGGCCAGCTGGACAGCACCAGTTTTTAGACAGGCTGGTGAGACACCATCTGGGCCTGGTGCTTTCCTTGTCTTCTGTTTCTGGAAGACCCGACAAACATCCGCTTCACAGACCCACAGGGGGAGTGGGGTTGCTGGAGGTGTTGATGAATGCATGGAGAGAAGGTCAGAATGGGTGTGGGGTGTGAGACAGTTTTCAAGAGTGTTTTTCAAACCTGCAATAAAACTCATTCAAATAGTCAGCCAGTTGTTGATCCGACACAGTACTGGGGGATGGTGTCTTGTAATTGGTGATGTCTTTCAGGCCTTTCCAAACTGATGCTGGGACATTGGCTTTTCAGAGTAGCTCTGATCTCCTTTGTCAGTGTTTTTGGCCTGTTTATACAAGACCCTGTCCTCATTCACATAGGCATCTTCTTTGGCCTGATGAAGCTGTCTGAGTTTTGCATTGAACCACGTTTCATCATTGTTTTAAGTTAAATGAGTCCTCACAGAAACCGATGTATGATGTTACAGTCTCTGTGAGCTCATCCAGATCGATAGCAGCAGCCTCAAAACCCCTCCAATCAGTGCACTCGAAGCAGGCTTGTAAATCCCGCTCTGCTTCATTAGTCCATCTTTTTACAGTCCTTGTTACAGGTTTAACTGATTTCAATTTCTGCCTGTAGGTCCGTATAAAATGAACCAGACAGTTATCAGGCAGCCCTAAAGCTTCACATGAGACAGAGCAATGCATCTTTTATTGTGGTATAACAGTGGTCTAGTATATTATTATCTCTTGTAGGACATGTAACGTGCTGTCTGTATTTTTTTTCAGTTTTCAGAACAGATTTGCTTTATTAAAGTCCCCAAAAATGATTATAACAGAGATGGTGTGATCTGATCAGCCAGCTGCCATTTTAAGAAAAGAGTTCTCTTGTGCTTTAAATTACTCCCAAATCTAATTCTGCGTTCACAGCAAATGCGAATAGAGCGTCAAAATCGGGTCTACCGCGTCTAGTTGGACGCTTGACAATTTTAAATCTATTAAAATATAAATCGAGCATTTGAATCTAAATAGACGCGCGTTCAAGGGGCTCCAGGAGAAATATGTCATAAAACACCACTCTGCCTCTTTTCATTTTCATTAAAATATATATCTTAAACATTAATAGCCACACAAATGTGGTCCAGGCAACACACTACCTACATTATCTTCACTGCATGTATATTTAAATATCCCCAAAAAAATTAAGTTATGAAACTTCTCTTTGCCCTCAGTCAAAACGATTGGGCAGACAACAAATTATAGATTCATGACACCAAAGATTGCCCGTTAGATCTACACAATACAAATTCTTTCTCATGTTGAACCACTACAGAGACAATCGAGCCAGCGGCAAACGTCAGGCCTGGCTGAAGAAAGGCTGCTCTCGCCGGGTTAATGAGCGCTGAGCGCCCGGTGATCGCCTGGATCTCACAACTCCAAAAACGCAAGATAGTTTTTTTGAATATGCACTCTCTTTATAAATAAACCACAGATTTGAGCTTTAAACAAGTACATTCTCAGCTGAAAAAGTCTTAAAACTACATTTCGTGACACAATAGTAGTATTTTTAAATTATGCGGGGTTTCTCATCACGTCACTTTACCACGTGACAGCAGCAAGCAGGCTCCTGATTGGTTAATGTAGCGCGTATTGACGGCAAAGTTCAAATTTTTCAACTCGCTCAATTCGCGGCAAATTGAGGCGGAATCGCGTCCATCACGCCATGCGAAACCACTCCCGGAGCGCGTCAACGCAACTTTCCATTGACCTAACATTGAAATAATTCGCTCCTGATGCTCTATTCGCGTTTGGTGTGAACGCAGCATTATGATAGTTCGATAATCTCCATTCAGTTTTCACACAATATTAGTTGTTTTCATTCCTTTTGCATAACATTGCACCATAAATCGACCCGAAAGTGCAATTTAAATGCAAATTAAAAAAAAATTATACATATGAAATGCTCTTTATGCCGAGTAATACGCACGTAACCCACACCACTAATCCCACAACCCTAACGCTACCCAAGGCACGTAAATATGCACGTAAAAAAACATTTTTTTGCGTAATTTGTGCTATAGTTACACATTTCATGAGAGCGTGTTGATATATATATTTGTACTTTAAATGTAATATCAAATAACACACTACAGATGCAATTATTATCAAGTACTTAACATGTGCTTTAGTATTTCAGTCAACACATCAAAATAAGTGTACTTCTTTTAACGCATGGCAAAAAAAGAAAAACATTTAATTTGGAATTCTTACAAAGTGCTCTTTTTAAAAGTGAATCCTATTCTTGAAAACATATTCTTACACTCAAGTGGCCTTGTTATTTTAACTCAATTTAATAATACTAAATGATTACCATATTGATGTACCATGGTTCTCCAAGGTACTTCAAAGATTGCCAGATTTACTGTCGTACATGACCATAAACGTAGTATTGCTATGGGACTCTGGGGGAAAAAAGAAAGAAAGAAAGTGAAACTGGAGCGGTCAAGAAAGAGATGAACCACTGAGCACAAATCTCTTTCTCTCTGAACGCTTGAGTCAGGGGTAAAGGCACACAATTTATTAGCGGCTAAAGGCTCATTATTTCTAATAGTAGATTAAATTGAGCCAGAGGGACAAATCCAATAAGGCTGTAGCAGCAACGACAGACATCCAAAGGATTACCACAGTCACTGGATAATCATTTATAATGATTTTTTACATGGCAGTCTGGAGAACATTCCAAACACAGCGATTAGCATTAGCCTGTGTCTGTAGCCATACCTTAAAGACACCTGTCCCCTTTGTAGCTATGTATCAATTCACTAACATGTGTCGCAGGCTTTATGGTGGATTTTGTCCTACTGCAGGTTTGCATGTGTAATCAGATGCACGGTACTTTCTCTGGGGCTTTTGAATGCTCGTTTCCTGGTGACTTTGAGAGGTCCTGCACCACCAGCTGTGCTGAAAGCCAGTGTAGGGTGGCCACAGCAAATGTATTCTGTTATGATAATGCAGTTGTTTTAATTTTGTGGCTGCTGAATTAATTAATATATGTTCCCACTGGCTCATTTTCCTCAAGGTTGACAGGGTTAGGAAAATAACAAACACAAATCAACCCTTTTCAATAATGGGGCAAACAACAACAGGAAAAAAAAAAAAAGAAAGAAAGAAAAAAAAAAAAAAACCTACATGACCTGTGGTTCACCTGACAGAAAATTCAATACTGGTTCATATTATATTCCAGTAGACATATGTTTATAGTCAATTGCATGTATCTGGGAGTGTACTGTATGCTTGCTTATACATCAATTCCTGTTGTCTGTATGTTTGTGTGTAGGACAAACATGTCAGCTATTCAATTATTTAAGAGTTCACTTCTATACATAATGTATAAGAAGTGGGAAAGGCTAGACAGGTCTGGTGTACTGTCTATAATGAACGGGTCCAAGGTTTTGACACAATTTGTGGCCCTGCAGAGATACAACCATAGTAAGAAATTTAGAGGCAGTAGTTTCCCATTAGTCCTCAGACTGACAGAATTAACACGCCCCTCCCAGTTTTCAAAGAAAGATAGTTCACCTGAAAATTTAAATTGTAATCATTACTCTCTCTCATGTCATACCGAATCTGACTTTCTTTTTTTCCAGAGAAACAAAAAAAAAGCAGATATAATGTTTGACCACACCCCACATGATGTCATTGTTATGACAGGGAAAGGAATTTACTGAATTACAACATAAAGGGTGAATCCGAAATCGCCCCCTATACCCTCAAATAGGGCATTAGACCCTATCACCTAATGACTACAGCCCCATTGACTCTCTATGTAAATGCATTGATGAAGTTAACAGTTGGATGTGCCAAAACTTTCTTCAGTTAAACAAAGACAAAACTGAAATTACTACATTAGGAAACAAAGATGAAATTCTCAAGGTGAATGCATATCTTGAGGCTAAAGGCCTGAAATCAAAAAATCAAGTCAGGAATCTTGGTGTGATTTTGGAGTCAGACCTGAGTTTCAGTAGTCATGTCAAAGCAATAACTAAATCAGCTTACTATCATCTTAAAAATATTGCAAGAATTAGAAGCTTTATTTCCAGGCAAGACTTAGAGAAACTCGTTCATGCTTTTATCACCAGCAGGGTGGATTATTGTAATGGTCTTCTCACTGGCCTTCCCAAAAAGACCATTAGACAGCTGCAGCTCATACAGAACGCTGCTGCCAGGATCCTGAGCAGAACCAGAAAATATGACCATATCACACCAGTCCTCAGGTCTTTACACTGGCTTCCAGTTACATTTAGGATCGATTTTAAAGTACTATTACTTGTATATAAATCACTAAATGACCTAGGACCTCAATACATTGCAGATATGCTGATTAAATACAAACCCAACAGATCACTCAGATCATCAGGATCAAGTCAACTAGAAATACCAAGGGTTCACTCAAAGCAAGGAGAGTCTGCGTTTAGCTATTATGCCAGCCGTAGCTGGAACCAGCTTCCTGAACAGATCAGATGTGCTCCAACAGTAGCCACTTTCAAATCCAGACTCAAAACACATCTGTTCAGCTGTGCATTTACTGAATGAGCTGTGCCACTGTACGTCCGACTAATTGCACCTTATCTTATGCATTTACTCAATGTGCTCTGTGCTTTGTCCGAACTGCTTGCACTTTAATTATGTTTCATTTTAACCCTGTTTTATTTTTAGTTTTTAATTATACTTTTATTTTTAATTATTATTTTTTATTTTGTTAAGGCTGTCTGGGTGGAAGAGGTTGAGAGACGGGGGAGCTTAAACAGTTATTGTGGTTCGAGTCCACATAGTTATCCTCAATTTAGACCCCGTCGTGATGTCTCTGATCAGGTAAGACATGAATTTGGTTTTGACTACCTGATTAGTGGCATCACTGAATAAATGTTATTGTGGTTCGAGTCCACATAGGTGCGAGGACGATCCGTTTAGATCTGCTCTGACGGATAGATCTGTATAGCCTTGGTGGTAAGAGGAAGGACCGTGTAGATCCGCTCCGACGGTCGAACAAAGTAGAGATAGCCCTGATGTTCCGGTCCAGGAAGATTTGTCTGTAAGGGTAATGTTTAAATGCACAGTTACCTGACAAATATTTTTGGAGTACTCGCTCTGGTGCGAGGAAGACCCGTTTAGATCTGCTCTGGCGGGTAAAACATCTAGAGAACACCCTCAAGTTAGGCCAAGAAGATTTGTCTGTAAGGGTACTGTCTAAACGCACAGTTACCTGACAAATATTTTTAAAGTGAACCTGACTCTCCATTTTCTTCCACCCCAGATAGGATTTCATGTTTATTTTTATTTCCTTTTAATTTCCTTTTAATTCCTTTTATAACTATTATACTATATATATTTTTATTTTATTCACTTATAACTATTTTAACTTCATTTCTGTGTGAAGCACTTTGAATTGCCACTGTGTATGAAATGTGCTATACAAATAAACTTGCCTTGCCTTGCCTTGCCATTATTTGAGGGGACAGCCATTTGTAGTGGTGTCCGAAACCATAGTGGACGTTACTGAGTGCACTCATTTAATCCCACATTGCACCGCATTAACGAGTGTACAGCTGATGTACACTCAACGGCTGTCCGATTTCACTCACTCTTTTCCATTCACTCTTTCAAATTAACTGTATTAGTGGACTTACGTAGGGAATAGTGATTGATGGTTTAGGGGGCAATTTCAGATTCAGCCAAAGTGAAACCCCCATGTTTTAGCACTGTTCGCTCACACCTCAAATTTGAAAAAATGAGCGTGTGAAGCATAGACTGTAAAAAAATATGGACAGTGCGTCTACTGTAGAAAAATTAAGCCAAAATAGTCGTTCGGAGTCTGCACAGTACACTGAAAAAAAAAAAAAAAAAAAGATTCATGATTCGGATCGCGTGTCAAACCGCCAAACTGCTGAGATCATGTGACTTTGGCGATCCAAACCACTGAATCGACTCACTGATTCATAACGCTTCGGAGCTTCATGATGCTTTGCAATCGGTCATGACTATATAAGTCGTTATTTAGGTTTTTTTGCGCCCAAAAACTATTCTTGTTGCTTTATAAAGTTATTGTAGAACCACTGTAGTGAGATGGACTTTGTAACGACGTCTTTAGTACCTTTTATGGGTCTTGAGAGTATAAAGTGCATTGTGCCAATGGAGGCCTTTCTGAGCCATCGGATTTCAACTAAAATATCTTCATTTGTGTTCCGAAGATGAATGGAGGTCATACGGGTGTCGAACGACATGAGGGTAAGTAATTAATGACAGAATTTTCATTTTTAGGTGAACTAACCCTTTAAGTGGACTTGCGTACAGCTGTCAGCCGGAAGCTAGTTATTTTAGCTCATAAAGTTTTAAGTATAGATATTTTTCTCACACAAACGCATCACTTCGCTTCACTTCAGAAGGCCTTTATTAACCCCCCGGAGCCGTGTGGAGTTCTTTTATGATGGATACATGCACTTTTATGGACTTCCAAAACAGAACTGCCATTATAAAGCTTGGAAGAGCCAGGACATTTTTTAATATAACTCCAAATGTATTCATCTGAAAGAAAAATGTCATATACACCTAGGATGACTTGAGGGTGAGTAAATCATGGGCTAATTTTCATTTTTGAGTGAACTATCCCTTTAAAAAATTAGTTGAATCTTGAATAACATTAAAACTTGTTGAAAACTGCTTAACTTATATTGACGAGTTAAAGCAATGTAAAAACATATGTCATAACTTATTGATCATATAATTTTTATACAGTGTAGTGACCTTGAGGTGGAGCCACGGTATCAAGGTCCCACCCACACTCCCACTCCCGCAGACTCAATAGCGAGCACAGCTGTCAATCATGACGTTACAACTCATTTTTTATAGCATTAAATATCGAACTAAAACCAAACTTATTCGAAAAACGAACACTTGAACATGCATTAAAAAGCAAGCACAAACTATGAAAAAGCGGCAGCTCGGAGCCTCACTGGCTCCACCCTCCATCGTTTCCTCTGTGGTCCTTTACTCTGCCAACTCCCCCATGGACTTCCTTTCCGAAAGTGGACCTTCTTCTGTGTTTGAGTTGTTTAACACCTCAGTTTGAGTTTAGTTATTTTTATCTTTAAAAAAATGAGGACGTGACATTTCCGAAACACACTTTAAGCAGTTAACCAATCACAACCCACTTGACCAATCTGAGCACATTGCGCTTTTTGAAAGGAGGGGCTTCATAGAGACAGGGGTATGTTTCCCAAAGGCATAGTTAGCCAACTATAAGGTCACAAGTTTCATTTAATTCTATTGGTAATGACAGAACTTGCAAGTTGCATAGTTGGGATTTAGGATTTACTAAAATGTGTGACATGTGTGAGGCTGATGTAGGTGTTTGTGTCAGCAAGCGTTTAGAATGTCTGTCTCACAGATGAGCAGAGAGTTACCCACAATCCTTCAACAGGATGAATGAATGCTGTACGTTCCCTCCCCTAATCTTTTCTTCCCCTTGAACCACAGGCAGTGAACATGCCTCACGCTCTGTAAGGAGGGTGCACAACGAACAAGCCACCCGGGAGTTGAATGCCAACGGAGGGGGGGGACAAATCAGTAAATGTGCTTACACAACTCAAACACATGCTGGCTCGACACTCTTTCAACAACCAACTGTCCCTCAATGCCTCCGTTGGAGCCTTTAGGGAAGAGATGGGATTAAAAAATGCCTTTCCGTCAAACGATTCACAGCTGACCACCACGGTCGCATCCAGACCTCAACTGGTTTTCATCTATAATGCCAAGAAACAGAGTTTGGTTGTTTCACCCACATGTGCCCACACAGCATTATTTATAGTTCTGAGTACTTCACGTGAACTGAGAGAACACGTGACTGAAACATGCTTACGGCATTTAAATGTGGTGTTATGATGGAGGTTCATTTTATTGCTGTAACAGCAAACTTTCCTTTACATTAATTTGTTTGAATATGGTTGTGTGGTTTGTAGCTGCAAGGTTAAAAAGCTGGCGTAGGTGCATTCCAGTGTCAGGTCAATAGGTCAAGGTGAAAAGCAGTGCCCCTGTTTTGTCGGTTAGTCATTCAAGAGAATTGTGTAAATCTGTTGTTGGCTTTAAGACGGAAAGCAGAGAACAGGTTGACAGAGCCAGAGCCATCTTAGCATCCAGGGGAGGACAGCAGACATATTGGACAAGCACTGTTGGTGGTATTCTCCCTTGTTTTTTTATTTAGTTATTTATTTATTTTTTATGGGGTAACTACAGATAGACAGAAGCAGTGTGTTTATACTTTCATTTAAAGATGTTTAAGGAGATACTGATCCTGTTTTCCATAGAATATATATTATATATTATATCCATATATATATATATATATATATATATATATATATATATATATATATATATATATATATATATATATATATATATATATATATATATATATATATATATATATATATTATATTTTTACTAAAATTTTGGATGTATTTCGGTAGTGACAGTAATGTTTTGGTAGTGACCACAATACTTAGTTTGCCATGGTTGAATCAGACTGTCAACATTTTATGTTAATACAAATAACTAACTATGTTGCACATATAGCAGACACACATCTGACAGTAAATATCTGGGAAGAACACCGAGAGCAATTCTATACTTTGGGTCTTGAGGTGCAAGTGAGAAGAGGTATGCACATAGATTTTTCTACCTAAAAAAAACATCTTACAATGTAGATTGTTTCAGAACCACTTGGTTTTATTTTCACAAAATGTCCATTGCAATAGACAACAATATTATTTTAGTGAACAAAATGGTCTCACTTAAAGGGTTAGTTCACCCAAAAATTTAAATTAGCCCATGATTTACTCACCCTCAAGTCATCCTAGGTATATATGACATTCTTCTTTCAGATGAATAAAATTGGAGTTATATTAAAAATGTCTTGGCTCTTCCAAGCTTTATAATGGCAGTGAATTTTTGTCTCGTTTATAAAGTCCATAAAAGTGCCTCTATCCATCATAAAAGTGCATCTATCCATCATCTATCCATTATACAAATGCATCTATCCATCATAAAAGTGCATCCATCCATCATAAAAGTGCATCTATCCATTATAAAAGTGCATCTATCTATCATAAAAGTACATCTATCCATCATAAAAGTGCATCCATTCATCATAAAAGTGCATCCATCCATCCATCATAAAAGTGTATCTATCCATCATAAAAGTGCATCTGTCCATCATAAAAGTGCATATATCCATCTTAAAAGTGCATCCATTCATCATAAAAGTGCATCCTTCCATCATAAAAGTGTATCTATCCATCATAAAAGTGCATCTGTCCATCATAAAAGTGCATATATCCATCATAAAAGCGCTTCTATCCATTATAAAAGTGCATCCTTCCATCATAAAAGTGTATCTATCCATCATAAAAGTGCATCTGTCCATCATAAAAGTGCATATATCCATCATAAAAGCGCTTCTATCCATTATAAAAGTGCATCTATCCATTATAAAAGACAGCCGGAAGCTAGTTATTTTAGTCTATAAAGTTTTAAATATGGATGTTTTTCTTACACAAACGCGCCACTTCGCTTCAGAAGGCCTTTGTTAACCCCCGGAGCCGAGTGGAGCAGTTATATGATGGATAGATGCACTTTTATGATGGATAGATGCACTTTTATGATGGATAGACGCACATTTATGATGATAGATGCACTTTTATGATGGATAGACACACTTTTATGATGGATAGTGTGTGTGTGTGTGTTTGCGTGTGTGTGTGTGTTTACATAAAACATTAATTTAAGAATAATTTCCCCTTGGTTCTTCCCTGATCATTTGTTTGTATTCTCTCTGTCTCTCTACTGTAGTTTTCCTATTTTTTTAGGCATGTTGGTGTTTTATGTCATTCTCCCTGTCAAGTTAATCATAGAAAAAACAACCTAACAACCCTTCGCTAGTCATGGACTGCACCTTTACGTAATTGTAATGTGATGAGGTTACAGAATTTTAACTTGCAAACTAAAACACTACTTAAACATAGTACAGTACTAATGATTTGCATACCTGTACTAAAATGTAGTTTATTCCTTAGATAGATTATTTGTTCCATTTTGTCACTACCAAAACAATGATGTCACAACCGAAACTTCAAGACATGTTTCGGTCGTGACTGTTTTGGTAGTGACAATTTTAGATTATTTTGAACCTAGCTCAAAGATGCTAATCAGCACATGGTTAGCAATCACTGGTCAGAACAGTTGTACACATATAAAAACTAAATTTGATGGAATAACATCCCAAAAAGTTGTCTTAATCGGAGAAAAAAATGAGTTTGGTAGGGACATTCCTTAAAGTTACACACAGATTTTCAGACTTTTCAGATTTTCAGTGGACTAAAACAATCACTGTTTCGGTAGTGACATGAAAATGTTTACATAAAGATAAAATACATTTACATTTAATATATATATATATATATATATATATATATATATATATATATATATATATATATATATATATATATATATATATATATATATATAAAACATTTTTTAAATCAAAATGATTTGTTGAATGGAAAATGAATGAATGGAAAAAAAATGCTAAAATATTTTCAATATCATTTTCACAAGTTGAAATTTAGGGGTTAGGGTTCGGGACAGCCACCTCCCAATTGAAAGTACCCAATAAATGATGATTTTATGTATATAAAGCTTACTGATATTTTAAATATTATTGTGGGTTTCAATAGATAATTGAATGATCTTAGTAAACATCTAAAATTTGAATAATTAAATGCTTTGCAGATGTGTTTTTTATATGTGGGACAGCAGTTTGCACCAATTCTGTAGAATTCTGTCCATCTACCTTCTGGTTTTTACTTCTGGCAACTGCATTTAGGCTTCAAAATGTATTAATTCGTCTGTGATAATTATCTTGATGGACAAAACGTGTAAGTATCATAAACTTGTGTGTATCACAGAGCTAGTTTTTTGCAATAATCCAAAAACCTATGGGAAAATCCTATTGGGTTTTTCTCGAGGGAACCAGCGTGATGCTAACTGCCGGTTGGCCTACAAAGTGACATCATACCTGCACCACTCTATACACTTGCCAGGAATGTTTTTCTTTGTGAAGTCTCAAATTAATATTTTGTGTACAATTATTTAATGATGTTATCCGAGTATCGCGGACTAGCTTGTTTCATACAAACGCAGCTGCTGCCATTTTGCAACGATTGTTTTGTACACGGTAATGGATTATAAGATAACAAACAGGTACGATATTAAACCAGTTTATCTCAAATCAATATCCCTTATCCCCAAAATTATTTATGTGGGGAAATACCGTGTAATAAGTGGTATGACTGTACCATATCCCTTAAATATCTGTCTAGTTTGAACTTGCCGCTTGCTAGCAACTGCTTTCTTCATGGAAGCTTTGTGTTTAAAGGCCTAAACATTTCAACTCAAGTCAATATTTTGTGTCAAATTATTTACTTATGTGGCAAGTAGCCAAGTAATAAGCGGGATGATGTACGTCATGTACATTATCCCATAAAAACCATTACGTGTGTTTTTGTGTGTGTGTGTACCATAGACTGTAAAAATGTCTATGAAATGTCCTCATAGTGTGGAATACCAATGTGTGTTTTTGTGTGTGTGTACCATAGACTGTAAAAAAAGATGGACGATGCACCTTCACTCTCTTCTTCCATTGTAGAAAAGCCACCAAATGTGTCCAAATATGGCGCTGACATCTTGGAGCCAGAGCCTGAAATCAACCCACACTCTTGCCGAATCGTGTAGTACAGTTTACTGCAGAACAACTTGTGTCGATGTAAAATAAACAGTTATGGAAATGTAGAAATTAAAGTTAAAACTCCAATCTACTTCCGAAAATCCAGAAAAAAAAGTCAGTTGGTGCCTCAGTGACTATACTTCCCTCAGAGAAGCTGTCAATCTCAGCTGTCAATCATGACGTCACATCCCCGTTTTTATAGCATCAAAAAACGAACTAAAACTAAACTGAAACATACTGAACACTTGAACTTACATCAGCGTGATAAAAATTACCTAATATGACAGAAACCATCCTTGGAAAAAAAAAATGGATAGTTTAGTTTGTCTCATGTCCCACTAGATTACATGGAGTGGGCGGGGTTTATGACCTATACTGCATCCAGCCACCTGGGGGCGATCAAAACATTTTGGCTTCACTTTTCAGGACTTGTGTGGCACACTTGGTGTGTGCTTTATATCATTTCTTATATAACATGTACTTTTTGGACATCCTAATATCATAATGTAACTTAAATGTATCCTGTAGTATCTTGTAAATACCATGACAAATGAATATGGTAATTATTTATTTATTATACTATTCATGACTAAAAGTATGTGGACATCCATTTACCTTTATTCATTCAGCATATTTTTTTTTAATCCAAAGTGATTTACAGTAGGCTACAAATGAAAGCACAGCACATACATTTAAATTAAAATCCACTGGCACTGATAGGGAGTTGGTCTTCCTTTTGCTTCCACAGGAAGGTTTTCCAATCTGTTGTAACACGGAAGCGGGAATAATTCCCATTCAGACATAAGAGCATGAGTGAGCTCAGGCATGATATTGGGCGATGGGGTCTGGCTCGCAGTCACCGTTCCAGTTCATCCAATGTTTGTGCCTGTGCACCAGTGTCATCATATTATAGGACACACAGTAGATCGGGGCAGCATCTTTCTGATTGTGTGTGCATGTCTCTGTGTGTGTCGCCACCATGCCGCTCTGACCTGTGTGGCTCAGGGGTCAGCTTTAGAAAACAGAGTGTTTCATCCATCATACCACAAAGCTGACAGACCCAGTCCAGCCTTATCTAGGAGTCTGTCTCTCATCATCGCCCCAAAAAAAACCAAAACAAAGAAGTTGAACAACTGCCTATTACATGACTGATCACTAGCCAAATAGGAAGTCATTGTTCTGAACCAATAAATCAGCCCATGAGAGGTTGCATGGCGTGAGGCTCGCTCGTCTCCCTCCAAGACTGACAAATGCGCCTTCAGTGAGAAAACAAGATGGATGAACTAGCAGTAATGACTTTGGACTGGCTGTGAGCATGTGCTCTCCTTTTTTGTGCCTCTATTTCACACCGGAGTGTGTAAGGGATGTGCAAAGCTGACTGACCTGTCTCACATTTACAAAAAAATTGCTCTCTCTTCCCAGAGAGGTGAATTTGGCTGGCTTTGGATTCTGAATGGTTAACTGAGTGAGTCACATTGACAGATGTATTCAAGTTTTCATTTGGATGTTGCCTGGATGCTGCTTCGTTTTAGTGTGAATACCTGGTTGTTTTGGTCATGACATTTTTACAGTGCAATGTGTAACAGGGTGGACCTTAGCCGGGTGGACGTTTTAAGCTAAAATAAAGCACATTACTAGCTAGGAAAGAACAACATGCTATCAGATAGATAGATATGTAATATAAATATTTTTACAGTATAGACATTTACAATAGACATTTTTACATTGCAATGCGAAATAGGGTGGACTTTAACCGGGTGGACGTTTTAAAGGGTTAGTTCACCCAAAAATGAAAATTCTGTCATTAATTACTCACCCTCATGTCGTTCGACACCCGTAAGACCTCCGTTCATCTTCGCAACACAAATGAAGATATTTTTGTTGAAAGCTGATGGCTGAGAAAGGCTTCAGATAGGCCTCCATTGGCATTCAGTACATTAAAACTCACAAGACCCATAAAAGGCACTTAAAACGTCGTTACAAAGTCCATCTCACCACAGTGGCTCTACAATAATTTTACGATGCGACGTCAATAGTTTTTGTGCAAAAAAAAAAAATCAAAATAACACCTTTATCCAACTTGTATTGTCTTCCGTGTGTGCCTCCACGACGCATGCGCGAGAATATGACGTAGAGCCGTGGTTCGGGAATCCTTGAAATGCACACTTAAACACCATTTTGAGAACTACGCCGAGACCTAAAGCACGATCAATGTAGAATCCAACAGCTTAGACACGCGCGTCTTCCTCTGCTTGTAAACAAATCCCTTCTGGGTCATGTGTTCGAGCGCCGGATCTGCGTCATATTCTCGCGCATGCGTCGTGGAGGCACACACGGAAGAAAATAACAAGTTGGATAAAGGTGTTATGTTTTTTTTTTTTGCGCACAAAAGCTATTGTCGTCGCATCGTAAAATTATTGTAGAGTCACTGTGAGATGGACTTTGTAACGACGTTTTAAGTGCCTTTTATGGGTCTTGGGAGTATTAATGTACTGAATGCCAATGGAGGCCTATCTAAAGCCTTTCTCAGCCATCAGCTTTCAACAAAAATATCTTCATTTGTGTTCCGAATATGAACGGAGGTCTTATGGGTGTCGAATGACATGAGGGTGAGTAATTAATGACAGAATTTTTATTTTTGGGTGAACTAACCCTTTAAGCTAAAATAAAGCCCATTACTAGCTAGGAAAGAACAACATGCTAGCATAAAAACAGGGTGGGCATGTTATGCTTTACACTATTAGATAAGTGTTCTAAAAAAAAATGTTTTGGCAAGATCCGAAACCGCAAACTCTCTTGAGTAGGTACTTATTTTGAATAAGTAATTAATTTACAACCACTAAAAAGTACATATTATTATTGGGTCTCATTCATGAAACATGAGCAGAATGAATTTTTGTGTAAATTGCTCATGAAGGCGTTCTGACGTAAATTTACTGATTCATGAAAATTTTCGTTGAAAAAAAGTTAGTTGGTAAGGAAGAAATGTACACATTTATGATGTGTCCTATCTTACACATGCTGTTTACTTTTCATGATCAACATAGAGGAAATTAAAAGAATAACATTATAATATTTAAACATAAATATGAAACAAAATACGTTTATTTTTATGGCTGCAACAAGTAGCTATAGTAGGAATGGAAAAGCCTGTGAAATGCTCTAAAACAACCATGCAGGAAAAAACAAATTTCTCTCACATTTCACAGGCTTTTCCATTCCAATACCCTACTTTGTACACTACACAAACTTTGTGCTCGCTTCTCGCTGCAAAAGAAAAAACATGAATGCCTTTTAGAACATCCCGTGACAGGGCCCACCGAAGAGACGGGGCCCTCATGCACCGCGGGGGTGTCCTGTACGCCACTGACAATGACTATGCCACCTCACATGCCTCATTGGCCTGACTGACCACATATGAAACCCAATGAGATATCGTCTGTTCAAAGCCCTTCAAAGCAGACAAGAAATTGATTTATGCCACTGGCCTGAGCGGTGGACGTAAATATTAAGAGCCCTGACTGGACATAACTTATTTAGCCTCTCATGCCCCTTAGTTTTAAATGGCGAAGGAAAGAAGGCCTGAAGAACAACAGGATGAAACTGTGAAAAGGGCATTTTAGGGACATAATCTGGCCTAGGTTGCAAAATCACCTTGACTAGTCCAGGGGCAAAATCCAGGCAGGAGAAGGTGACTGACAAAGCCTGCAGGTCTCCTACCCTTTTGAGAAAGGTAATAGCAACAAGAAAAGCCACTTTAAAGGGGTACTTCACCGCTGGAAAGATGAATGTGTATTTAAATTGGGTCAGTAGAAATGTGAAATTATTTTAGAAGTTGGTGCCTTCTAGACTAGGAAACCAGAAAATGAATTTTTGGCTCATATGGATGAAAGACAACAACTCCCAGAATGCACTTGCTTCGCTACCCTAGGAGGCCACTCCCAAGCCACGCCTACCGGTTACAGCTCTTGCCCACTGCGGCACCACCCCACCATTGTTTTGTTTTTTATTGTAATAAAATAATTTCAAAGAAAACACGCTTCTTGAAGTTATCAAACAAAACTCAAGTCTGGGCACAGAAGACAACAGGAGCATTTAGAACAAATACACAAAATACTAAAAGCCACTTCAGGAGGTTGTCTGCGCTCAATACAGTCAAAACTAAAGTCTAAATGCATCTGGTTGTCGAAACCACATATGTAAATTTTACTCCCCGCAACAATGCTAAAAATTTTTTATGTGTGAGCGTGTTATGGGCTATACGACACTGTCAGATATGACGGCGCTACTGAAGCACACATCGCCGCAGACGAGCATCTCTTCATCAAGCAAACGCACAAACTACCAAAAGTAAAGTTGCAGGTGCTCATACAATCATATTCATTAAAAGTAAAGAAACTGAATGATCTGACCAGTGCTGTTGCCGTGCGCTTTCCTATTGCGGTCTTTGATTTCTTTAGGAGAAATAGGAGAGTGCGCGGCTCATTGGTGTTCAATAAAATGCAGCTCATATCTGTTGTTTTCGGTGATGTGAACTCCAATAAATCTGCATATAGTGCGGGAATTGAAGATCGGGTTTATATCCGTTTTGCGGAAATAGATATATGGATATCTTTAGATTTATGTGCCCAAGTGTAAATTAAATCGTTTTGATAAATCAGATAGCTTTGATTTACACACAGCGCGTGTGTTCTCCAGGTCATGCTTACCATGGGTTGTTCATAAAAGCCGAAATGTACCCAGATGTCATCTTTTAAAGTAGTTGGAGCATTTAAATTACTCTCACTCGTGTCTCGCCTCCCTCTGCCATTGTATGCTACCGCGACAACACACGTACGTGACAAATGACACCAGAAAAGAATCAGTACATTAGAATCGGTTATGGTCTATTACTGAACCGATATGAATCGTCCTCGTCTGCATCGCGATGCATTGAAGAAACGATTAATTTCGGCACCCCTACTATTTAAGTGAGTTTGACACAAAGGCTGAGAATCCAAACGCAGCTTTATTAAAGGATAATCCACAAACATAGTCAAGAAACTGGCAAAAGATCATACGCATGCAAGCAGTCCTAAACAGGCAATCAAAACAGGAGAGACAGGCAAAAGTGTAATCCACGGAACAGGCAAGTAATCCAACACCAAGAGACAAGGGAATCCAGGGAAAACGCTTAGAAATGCAGTATTACAACAAACAAGACTTCGCAAAGAATGACTGAGATAACCGGGTTTATATAGGGTGAGATAAACAGTGTAATGAGACACAGGTGTAAACAATGAGTGATGATGAGTCCGGGCAAAGGATTATGGGAAATGTAGTCCTTGATGGAATGACAGTCCAGGGTGGAGTGCCCTCAGGTGGTGATCAGGGGCACACACACTGGTGAATCGTTACAGTACCGTTTTGTTGTGTTTTCATGAACCCACAATTCAAGCAACCCGCCCCCAAATTGGCACTAATTTTAAACCGAAACTAAAATGAGCACGGCCGCCCGGCATTCATTCACGGCTGCACAGTCATTCACGGTGCGTGTCCAGTCTGACGCGTTTTCAGTTCATGCCTATGGAAGCTTAACTTTCATAGGAATTCATTGAGAACACTCGCTTTGCTCCGCACCACTCCGTTATCAATGCCTGAGTGGCCATCTGTGTCTTACATTCTGTGCGTGAGATCCCACCCCTATGGGCGGATTAAAAGCACGCGGAACTAGCTCCTTCTACTGGCTGTAGTCTCTAGCCTCTGGCCAAAAAAGCCTCAGATGACGCAAAATGATGATATTTGCGTCATCGGAGGCTTTTTTTCCAGACATAAAATGCATAAATCTCTCGTCTCAGGGGGCTTGGAGGGGATGGGGGGGGGGGGGGGGGGGCACAATCATTCGAGTATACTACCGGGTTTCTACTGAATCAAAGCTTAATGCTAAATCGCTGAAGTAACCCTTTAAGAGTCAGAAGCTTCACAGAGGCTTACTCAAGGGGTTTTAAGGGAGCAGTAGTCAGCCCTTCAAATACTACAGAAAGATCTCAAGATGGAACCCATTGTCTGCAGATCGGCCTTAACTGTCTGGCACCGTGCAGAAAACGGGATACATGTTTACCCACTGACATCCCTTCAATCTGGTTGTAGCATGCCGAAATAGCACCCACATAAACCTTCAGAGTCGCGGGGGTTAGACGTTCTCTTGCAGACAGGCACTCCTGAAGTAAATCCAGTACTGAACCAACCGAGCAGACGACTGGACTAAGATGGTGTTGCTTAGGCCATGACAAAAATAAACACCATTTAAGAGCATACAGCATTCTAGTAGAAGGAGCCCTAGCATTGAGAACGATATGGATAAATTCCATAGAGTTAGAATGCAGCCTCTGCCACATCTGTATCATGGCATCCAGCCCCAAAGGAGCTGGAGGATGGAGAGAAAACCACAGGGGACAGTGGGTTGACTCCTCTGAGACAAACTTCCGCCTGGCCAAACTTCTGCCAAATGGTATCCACTACTTGAGAGCGGAGTCGCTATTCTGCAGGCCTCGGATCTGCCCTATAGGATCTGCTGTACCAGCCTGAACAGGGGGGCGCAAACGCAACCCGCTCTAGTGATTTATGTAGAAAACTACCGACGTGTTGTCCGTCCGCACTAACACATGATAGCCCCACAGGTCTGGGAGGAAGTGTTTTAGTACTAAGAACACAGCCCTCATCTCTAGGCAGCTGATGTGCCAAAACACCCCAAGCTGGACGGCCTTTCATAATCGCTTCCCAGCTCATTAGCAAGGCGTCCGTTATAATGATCTTGCGATGGAAATTGGAAACATGCTTCAAGAGAGGGACCCAAGTTGAGAAATGGGACTCCTCCATATAGAAAGGGCACGAAGTGTACCGCGTGTGACCCTTTCCATATACATGGGTTTAATAAGGGATAAAACCCTATGCTTTTGAGCCACCACTGGAAGGGTCTCATATGCAGCAAGCCCAACAGAATCCTGTTGGTGGCTGCAGCCATAATACCCATCAGACCCTGGCATTGACGGACTGCTTCCTTACCATAAGCATAACTGCATAAACGCCCAGAGAGTGGGTCCCCTTGCGGAGAAGAAGAAAAAGAAATTGAAGAGCAAGCTTCAATATCCAAAACGAGAATCTCAAAGTCCATCTCAAGCTCATCTAAGAGCTCCATCTGCGAGTGCTAACTGTGAATGAGTGTGCATGCGCGTCCTATTTAAGAATGATTGGAATTCATTAACATACACACGTTTAACTATCAAATCAAATGCTTACGAAGTAATGATGAAAGTTTGTATTTATGAAAGTTTCATGAATGAGGGCCATTGTGTGTAGTATTAATGTAATCTGGACACACTATGCCATGCAATCATGTGACCTATCAGTGTTAGTTGTGTTGCTTCACTTCCATTCACAAATATAATAGTAAAGTATAAAGTATACAAGTATAAAAATAGTAAAGTGTCCATCATGTGCACATTTCAGAATATTGCCAGAAGTAATAGGTCAATATATTTATATAAATTTATACATTTTTAATATAAAAAAAACACACAAATGAAAATTATAACAACCCATTAAACTATAAATTGTGTTAAACAGTCAGCTTAAGCAGCTACAACAAGTATTAAATGTGGTTAAATGTCAAAATAACACAAATATTATACACTAGAGTTGTGTGGGGTGGGGGTAAATTTAGCACGATCTGCTGTGACGTCACAATCATTGTGCATTGTAGTCTATGGATCTGTCTAAAGTGTCTGTCTCCTCTAGTCAACGAATAAACAGTGTATGATTATGATTCAGGCAGCATTACAGGTCAGAAACATATACAAAATATTATTTTTATAATTATTCTAAGAATTATTCTACTTATCATTATGGATATGTATTAGCCGGGGTACATCTATGCATGGAAAATCATGCAACATTTAAGTTGATTAACATTTTATGTCAAATATGCAGTAAAATCCACCAAACTGTAGGAATGACCCTGCTGCTGTTTTTCACTTATAGGATGTATTTTGCCTAAACAGGCATGTGATAATGAGGCTTTGCATTGGGTGGGGTGTTATGGTCTCGGCCCGTGTTTATGTTTGTGTAGAGTAAGGCAGATTGGCATGTTCAGACACGCTGTGTTGCTGATGTCAACAGCAGAGGTGTTTATGGCCTATTCTGATTACAGTCACACCTCAGTGCCAGGTACAAGGTGTTCAGAGTAAACCACCGCTGCGGCACACAGTGGCAAAGTTACTTCACACACAGGTCTCAGTGTGTCTTCAGCTAAATGCTTCTCTGGAACCTTGGCAACAAATTATTTATTTATTTAGGATCTCATCTGTAAAATCATGTAGCAGATACCTTTTTGATTAATCATATAGAACAATAATGTGTATAATGTTATGTTGCATTTTTTCCTGCAATTAATCGTGATTAATCGCACCTAACATTAAAGTTTTTAATGTATTTTTATATTGTAATAATTTCACATTTAACCCCCAAATTAATTTAGAAACAACATAAATACAGTATATTTTAAATATTTGATCTAACAGGTAGGAAATATGTAATCTCGTTTTGGGAAACCCCATTGGATGTTGCGCTGGGACGTTTTCAAGAAGGTCCAAAAATAGGTTGAATGCAATTTTTTTGTCAAAATTGGGTTTTCATTCAATTATTATTCTATAAAATCTTGTCTATCATCTCTAAAAATATCTTGGCAAAATTAATGCACATTTCTGCCAGTCCTGTGTAAACTACGGCATTCAACGTTTTTTTTTTAATACAATCAAATTGTGAGATTGCAAAGCACAAGAGAACAACGGAGTGTGAAGTAGCTGGTCGCTTACATGATCTCGCTCGGCTCAATCTGCTTAATTCTGGTAATGTCAGTGCTCTAAACAATGTTATAATGGACTATTTCACATCCAGAGATGAAGGATCGGTAGCCTAGAAATATGGACGCACCCTAGTGGCAACAAATATAATTTGCAGCCAGGGCGTCTAGCAACTCACCGTTGACTTGCGAGCTGGAAAAAAATTAACTTTAGTCAGGCCAATCACATCGTGTATAGAGTCGGTGGGCGGGCTTAACATAATGACGGCAGAGTTGCGGCGGTTCAGCATGCTACTTGAAAACAAAGAAGCTGGCGAACAGCATTCTTTCTAATCGGCTGTGGCCGCGACTCTGGAAGACTGGGAGTTCATCTTTTCTTTGAGCAAAAGATACAGCGAAAGTTTAATCTATCAACTAGCTCCGCTTCACCTTCTTCGCTGCTCTGGTTGGTTGTAGCGCTATCATATTGCGTGCAGAGAGAATTTGAAAGACAACCGTTTATCCCGCCCCTCGGATTGAGCCCTGCCAATCGTGAGTTCTGGCTTGTCAGGCTAAAGGATCAGATGATGGAGAAGAGATCAGTTTAGATATGCAGCAAGGTGCGCTGTGCTTGCTTTTCTAAATAGTTGTGCGATCTAAACATACAACGGCTGATTAAGTTCAGAGACTGCCCATGATAAACAATGGATTTGCCCTTTATGATGCAGCAATGAGCTGCAAAACATTCTTTTTATGTTTATTAGAGGTTGAATTCAAATCATATTGCCAAACTGCCTATACTACTTCTGAATAGGATGTATGTATGCAAATTATGGAAATATATGGTTCAGATCACTCAAACCATATGGAAATGGAGGAGCCCATATATGGTCAGTAATGAAGCTTGGTTGTCATCTAGTGAAAAAGTTTGATACTGCGCCCAAACAAAATCTTACTGAAAGCAAATTAGTTTATATATCAACCTAAAATTTGAACCCAAAACTTTTTATATTTCTGGCTTTGATTTTCTTGTAGAGTAAAACATGTTTTGTAAAATACACTTTATTACAAAATATAAACATTTATATTACCTTTTACATGTAAATAATTTTTTTTTTCTGTTTTATTTTCATAATTTAACTTCTACAATAATCTGCCAAGTGTCTACCTTAGGTCTATATTCCAAAGCATTCTTGAATTGCAGCCATTTAAGTTTGGATAGTGCATTTTCATGTCTATGCGGAAAAAACGGGTGACCGTTATTTAAACCTGTTTTTCTCAAAATTCCATTCCTGAAAATCATAGCGATCAGCCGACTTCGGATAACCATAACTTTTGTTTCAGACAAGCCAAGAAATAAATAAAATTCTAATGGTAACTATATGTAGATTTTACCTTGATAAAAATGCAGAGTAGGGAATGTCGCGACAGGACTCATTTACGGCATTACCACCAGCAAATGTGGACTCCAAAAATCTAAGGCCTAATTGAACGTAATTTAAACCAAGAGAGAGATAGACAATATAAACATGAAGTCATTCTGAAATCCATGTTTTAAAGGGGTGGTTGATTATGATTTCACTTATTAAACTTTAGTTAGTGTGTAATGTTGCTGTTTGAGCATAACCAACATTTGCAAAGTTCCGACGCTCAAAGTTTAAAGCAAAGGGAGATATTTTCTTTTAAAGAAATAGTTTGTTAAGGAAAACAAACGGCAGGTAGGGACTACACAAGCTTCCTCCCGGGTTAGTGACATCACTAACCCTGAAATTTACATAAACCCTGCCCCCGGGAACACACAACAAAGGGGGTTGGATTACCATGACAGAATATGCTAATCAATGACTTGAGGATAGTTAACTCCACATCAGCTACATAAATTCATCAACTAACCATTCAGAAACGACCTGTCTCATTCTACATGTTGTCACTACTTGAGTCTCTCCATCATTGTCCGACTCCAGTTTAAACATAAAAGGCTGAGCAGTTTTATTTCCTGTCTGCATGAGATAATCAGAGCTGCTAACTGAAGTTCTTGAAGCTCCGCCCCATGAGCAGCAGCTCATTTGCATTTAAAGGGACACACAAAAACGGCACGTTTCTGCCATAGACTGAAAAAAAAATATGGACGTAGTGTCCGTGACGGCACCCATGGGATTCTGAAGAGCAGTTCTGAATTTGAGGGTCGCGTCACACCCAGATAACTGAAAATGGGCAAAAAGGCGGGAAGTGGGTGGAGCTGAGGTGACATGATGACTAAAAGACAGCAGACAAACGGCAATCCACCTGTCACTCAAAGTGGCCACGCCCTTAATTATGCAGAATTTTAAGGCTTTATATAATGTAAGCGATAGTTATGAAAAAAATCACCCCCCTCACAGTTATCATGAAGGGTAAAATTAGCTGTATAGACCAAATCCACAATTTGTACCAGGCTGTAAACATGTTTTTTTCTGCTGTAAAGTTGGGCATTTTTACATGGGGCTCAATGAGATTGTCCCTAGTGGTCAGTCGGTGAATTGCAGTTTAAGTCTCTTCCGTATTGGCTTCGAGAGAAACTGGGGGAGGTTGCCGCTTAGTTTTTGCTCACCCTCAAAAATTGACAATTTTAACATGCTATAAAAATGAGCTGTGGGGTATTTTGAGCTAAAACTTCACATACACACTCTGGGGACATCAGAGGCTTATTTTACATCTTGTAAAAAGGGGCAACCACCCCTTTAAATCAATGTTTCACTCAAATGTTAATGTTAACCTAGTATCATTTAAAAAGGAAAAAGAAAAAAAAAGAGAGAATAAAATATTAATAATAGAAGCAGTTCCACTATTGGTCTCATACTTGTGAACTGTATATGATTTTGAAGCCAAGTATCGCAAAGGCACTTTGTTTCTGTCAGAGATACTACAGTGCTTGTGAAAACCACCCACTCCTTATTCTTTAAGCAAACCCTTGGAGGAGCCATGG
Source organism: Gobio gobio (assembly GCF_949357685.1). Classification (NCBI taxonomy): domain Eukaryota; kingdom Metazoa; phylum Chordata; class Actinopteri; order Cypriniformes; family Gobionidae; genus Gobio; species Gobio gobio. Next base: position 22,151,441 of record NC_137103.1, read on the forward strand.
TTGATACCCTCCATGAAGAATATACAACTGAATTCATTACAACTGCAATAAATAAATAAATAACAAAGGTGAGATACTGAATAGGGAGTGAAAAGAGAGAGGGTGAAAGAGGTTTATTGCAGTGGTCCAGCAGACAGCGAGCGTTCAGGGCAGCTCTGCTGACTACAGTGCTGGAGAAGCTTTCTGCAGCGCTGCCAAGCTCACACACAGAGCTGTCAATCACAGCACCATCTCAGTATTCAGTGCCGGCACTGAAAATCACTCGGATTCCTCTTGGAAATCTGTATGTTTTTCTACTAGATCAAAGCCAGATTCTGTTTGTTTTATGTCTTTCCTTTTTTCTTCCTTCATATAATTTCATTTGCTTTTCTTTTTTCAAAAGGATATGGTTTAAGTCCAGTTTAAAATGAAAATACTTTTTCATGCTAAGCCTCTTATGGACAGACCTACACAAAAAACACATTTGCAATGGATATGTACATACATCAGTCTACCGCTTGCAGTGCATTATTCTGTATGACTGAGGTATATTTTCTCTCTCCCAGTGCTGAGAGCTTCTGTTGACATCCTGTATAACTCAGGCTCCCGTTTGAAAATAATCCTCCTGAGGTGAGGAGAACCTCAAATGCTCTCAGTCAGGAGGGCATGACAGGAGAGAGAGGAGCGAGCCGCTTCAGATTCCTCAGATTCTAGCCCATCTCTCATCAGCAGAACAGAGATGCCGCGCTCTCCCCCCGCTCTCCTCGCTTTCAGCCTTATATAAACCACTCACATGAGAGACAGACAGAAGGAGAGAGAAAGAGAGGACACAGGGGGAGATGGTCATGTACTGCCCAAGGGCCTTCATTGTGAGTCATACGCAGCAGTATGGAATCTAACGAATACAGTCCAGGTCACCTCAAAATCAGAGCAAATAGACAATTATTACATTACATTATATTATTAGTGTGGTTTTTGTTAACAAAAACTATTACAATTATATTTGTATTAATTGAAATAAAGCTAATACATATATATATATATATATATATATATATATATATATATATATATATATATATATATATATATATATATATATATATATATATATATATATATATATATATATATATATATATATATATATATATATATATATATATATATATACAGTTACAACAAAAAGTATGTGAACCACTTGCAGAATCTGTGAAAATGTGAATAATTTTAACTAAATAAGAGAGATCATACAAAATGCATTATTTTTTATTTAGTACTGTCCTGAATAAGATATTTTACACAAAAATGTTTACATATAGTCCACAAGACAAAAAAATTGCTGAATTTATTAAAATGACCCCGTTCAAAAGTTTATGAACCATTGATTCTTAATACAGTGTGTCGTTCCCTGGATGATCCACGGCTGTTTTTTTGTTTTGTGATGGTTGTTCACGAGTCCCTTGTTTGTCCTGCAGTTAAACTGCCCAATGTTCTTCAGAAAAATCCTCCAGGCACATTCTTCAGTTATCCAGCATCTTTTGCATATTTGAACCCTCTCCAGCAGTGTATGATTTTGAGATCCATCTTTTCACATTGAGGACATTTGAAGCACTCAAACACAACTACTAAAAATGGTTCAAACAATCACTGATGCTTCAGAAGGAAACACGATGCATTAAGAGCCGGGGGATGAAAACTTATTGAATTTGAAGATCAAGGTAATTTGTGCTTAGTTTGTCTTCTGGGAAACATGTATCTTCTGTTGCTTCTGAAGGGCAGAACTAAATGAAAAAAATTATATTTAAACAAAATAAGAAAAATGTGGACCTCTTCATCCTCTTCAAAGGTTTTCACCCCCCGGCTTTTAATGCATTGTGTTTCCTTCTGGAGTAGCAGTGAATGTTTCAACCTTTTTTAATAGTTGTGTTTGAGTATAATGTCACAACTGTACTCAGATTCTGCAAGCGGTAAGAGAGAGCATTTTCTTGTGGTGCCTTAGCACTTGGTGCCCTACGCGCAGCGTGTGATGTGCGTGTGGGGAGCGCCGGCACTGTTTGAGAACATCCATAAGCAAGTATACACATATATATATATATATATATATATATATATATATATATATATATATATATATATATATATATATACAATTACAATGTGCTATCCCTCTATTCTGGGACAATTAAAGTTTAAATTAAACTTTTCCGTCCACTAGAGGTCGCCTATTCAAAACAAAGGCGTAGTTTGATGACGCCAAGTTTGAGCGCAGAATCTTGGGACATGTGGTCTCCACCTCACAGCCGGGGGAAACAAATCGGGATAGGACTCGGGCAGAAATCGTGTTCATGATGTGATTATTAACGTTAATGTAGTATGAAGCAGAAGCAGGAGCGATTGTTAATAAGAAGAGCGCAACACAAGCCTCGTGAGCAGCGGGACCTTTATTATGGCATAGTCGCCGGCGGGACTTTTATTATGCCACAGTCGCCAGCGCCATTTCCACTTTTCTGGCCATGAGTATGAGGTAACGCAACTCTGTTTATCATATTAGATATATCTGAGTGTGTTGAAAATGATGTTATGACGTTACTCTGTGCGTTCGCTTGGCGGCTGCTATGACACTTGTTCACCCTGCAGTAAGATCAAAGTGTTTCTGCAAAATAAAACTGGAAACCGAGGGGAACGCAGATATGACGCCATCGACAGGCGACTCCCTCACACGTCCCGGTTCCTCGGTTAAATTAGCAATTTTCTGACGATTTACAAATAGTTGGGAACATTTGGGATATTGTAAGTACTTAACTGAACAAAATATAAAACACTGGCCTTGTGGTTTTTGGATATTTTACTGAAAATATTTTACAAAGTGCACCTTTAACTAAACATATTGATGACTATTTTTTCAGTTGTTTAAATTGTAAATCATACCACCAGAAATGGCAAGGTCATGGGTTTGAGTCCCAGAGAATGCATGAATTGACAAAATGCATTCATTGAATGCAACATAAGTCACTTTGGATGAAAGTTTGTGCCAAATGCAATACAGAGGTTTTCCTCCAATCAAATGAATGACTATATGATCTTACAACAATGTATTGTGATACCTTTTTAACCCTTAAATACGTGACTGTTTCGCCAATTATTCTTACATATTCGGGTCTTTAGTGACCCGGATCTACACTCTTACACACCTCGGGTCGTTAGTGACCCTATACAATTTTTACCAAAAATGTTTTATAATTGTATTTTTTTTCCTTGTTATATTATTTATAATTAATTGATTGAGGAATTCTAAGGCCGGTTTCACACTGCACGCGTTAGCAGGGCGTAAGCAGCGCATATTTTTTCGGCGCCCATGTTAAAGGGGTCATAGAATGACATTTTTGTACAAGTTAATATGATTCTTTAGTGTCTAAATGAAAAGTTTGTAATATACTTTAATTAAAAATTCTCATTAGTATTGTAAGAAAACACTCATTTTACCTGGTCAAAACCAGCTCAGTTTTTTTTTTTATTACTTCTTAATCAGTAACAGACACCGTTATAAACCATGTACAAAAGTAAGCTTAGTGTAGTGTTACCACGTTAACTTTATCACCCGAGTACACAGTTTGTAATAACAAACATAACGCGTTGTTCATTATAAACGTGGGATTATGAATTATATTGAGAACGTCATACACAGAAAGCATGCCGTAATGTAACTTACCCTGTAAACTTTAGCCTCATTCATCGTGAAGCGTGCAAGCGATTTGCAAAGATTAATATAAAGGTTAATAAAACGTTACACTCACATCTTCCTGAGGTGCAGCAGGAACACAATCCTTTTTTCAAGAGCAGCTTATTAGCAAAACCTGCTTTATACTGACGCTCGTTTATAAAGCAATCTGCTGAGAAATGATTCGCGCAAACATTGACGTTGATCGGGGGGAATATTCCCTTCTAAAACAAAACTCAGCAGCATCTGGGTCTTCAGCAGTTCGGATTTAGGAACATCAAAATGACTGCTGTGTTCGTTATTACACCCAACAACACAACATCACAATCGCTTAGACGCCATTCTGCTCCAGAGTATCAACAATGGCGGACTGATGACAGCTCGCTCAGGGCGGGTCTGTGTTGAAACGCTGCCGTCAATCAACAATCTTAGGAGGGGCGTACACCGTGTAACGTCACACGATCAGACGGCTCGATTTGAGACAGGGGAAAATATATAAGGAGATTAAAAAAAACACTGGATGTATTTTTATCATTATAGGATGGTTGTGTACAGGCACTGCCAACACACATTTCCGTATAATCAACTTGTAAAAGTGCATGTACCATTCTATGACCCCTTTAACAGATTAGAGCATTCACACCGCATGCAGAGGCGTCGCGGCAGCGCGTAGCAGAGCAGAAGCAGCAGTGCCGCGATCGTTTCAGCGCCGAGTCTATTTTTGCCGCGCTGCTCACGCTGAATTAAAGCCACAGTGGATTGTTCTTGATCAAAACTGACCTGATTAACATGGAAAATAACAAATTTCACCATGAAATCATGTAGTGAAGTGCCCCGTGTGTTTCACCATCACCATATGACATCCAGCGCTGTGAAAAAATAAAATAAAATACCCGAAAACACAACACTGCCAGAACTTTTTGCCCAAACTTCAAAAGCCTGTTTAAATGATTAAAACTAGAAGCATATCTTCACTTTAATATTACATTTATCATGTGAACTACTCATATACAGAATGTTATATGCATGTGTGTATGAGACAGAGGGAACAGGTCGCATTTGCAGCAGATATATGCTGCCCATCATAAATCAAAGCACAAGACAGACAGAGGTCGGAGGAGAACACCGGAAAATGTGACATAATGGACAATATTCGTCTGTATTTGCAATACATGAGCCGCGGTTCAGCTGCGCGAGACAAACGCTGCCAGTGTGAATGCACAACGGGCACACACGGCTCCCGCTCTCCATACGCACTGTTCCTGCTCTGCCAACACACTGCTTGCGCGTGCGGTGTGAAGCTGGCGTAAGAAGGTTGATGTCTAACTTGTAAAAATTAATGAGTTGGAGGGTAGTGAATGACAGGTTGCTAAAGAACCGAGGTATGCATTTAAGAATTAAAGGCACACCTCCACAAATAACTGCAAATATTTTTCTCATTACCGAAATGCTAAATTATGCAAAATGATTGAATTGATGAAGTATTCAAACGTAATGCAGATAAACTTTTACCCCACTCACAAATCTGTACCCACTCAAACGCACAAGCTTTTGCATACAGAGCCACGCATTCTTGGAAATGTGGTTCTTTATTTAGCACAGACAGCCAAGGCTGTGCCCTATTATGTGTGGAAGTTACGTTAGCATGCCGTCATCTAGAGAGACAAAGAAATGTGTCAGGTAACTGGATAGTGGTGGAATGTATTTTCCGAAGCATGGCAATAGAATGGGTATGTGGTCAGCTGGTTCACTCAGACGTTAGTGCTGTGTGGTGTTTTAGAATGTGAACTCCTGACCCTGGAGTCACCTGTCATGTCAAATGAGCTGTGACGTCTCTCTCACCCCCTCACTTCTGTCAGTGGACCACAGCTGCCATTTTCACACTTCTGCACACACGTACACACATTACCTAAAATGCATACACACACACTGAACACATATCCTTCCTTCAATGGAAGACTTTTCCCAACAGGGGCAGTTGTGGCCTAATGGTTAGAGAGCCAGACTGGTAACCCGAATGTTACAGGTTCGATTTTCAATACCAGCAGGAAACGACTTAGCCTTAGCACGGCTCCTTAGCCCCAATTGCTCCCCAGGCGCCACAGCAAAAATGGCTGCCTGCTGCTCTGGGTGTGTGTGTTAACCCCTTTACATTATCTGCAAGTACAGTTTTTATACTTTTAAGATGCACATTCAATACAAATAAGCTTTTGTTTCTGAGAGGAAGGTATTTTTGTGTAACTTTTCCTTTTGCAAGTCTTCTCACAAAAACATAACTGGCAAAGTTTGAAGCCTCTCTAAATCACAGTGGATGATTGACAAGCGTTTACTGATTTTTTTATTTATTTTTTTCTCACTGATGCTCATATGCTTTCTTTAGCAAACACACATTCACAGTGTGAAGTTACTCAATGAATTGCATCCTAATTCAGTCTGTTTTGTTCATGTTGGTGCAGTAGTATTCTTATTTCAGCAAGCTTCACATTGATTTGCTGCCAAAATGGGCCACTGCAACTCATGACAGGGAATTGGAGAGAAATGTCACCGGCAGTCGTTTAGTCTGTCACTCCTCTTCCATTCTTAATCAGTGAGTGTGACAGACCTCCGACCGAAGATGGTGAGATTTCAGCAAAAACAGCCGGTAGGCATGACATCCACTACAGAAATCACATTGTTTAGAGATGACTGGTGGGACGGCACCTTTTGTCAATCAGAAAACTTCAAGCACCTTTCTGCCTACGAATAATTTTGCATCTTCGAGGTGGCTGACATTGGGTTTGATGTCTGTAGAGGGTGAGGTTGTAAAGAGAGAGGCAGTGCAGTTTAATTTAGTCGTCTGGTGGTTAAGACAAGTGTTGCTCGCTAAAACATGCGGGCACTCATTCATGAGTAAGTGTGTGTGTTTATATAAATACAGTATGAGTGACAAGTTCATTTGAGCCCTACATTTGATCACAACTGCGGTAGATTGAGGGAGTGTGTGTTTGTGTGTGTGTTTGTAGGATGGTAATACCACAAATCTTTGACCTTGTAGGGACATTTTTTTGGTCCGCATGGGGAAAAAAGCTTATAAATCATACCGAATGGTGTTTTTTGTGATGTGTTGTGTGATGGGTGGGTTTAAGGTTAGAGGATAGAATATACAGTTTGTACAGTATAAAAATCATTATGTCTCAAGTCCTCATAAAACATGAAAACCCAACGTGTGTGTGTGACCTCATTAAAGTTAAACTTCTCAAACTGTCACTTAATTCCAAGAACCATTACCACCATCTTCTCCTCCTCCTCCTCCTCCTCCTCCTCCGCCTCCTCCTCCTCATCATCATCATCATTCAGGTAGACACAAATGCACAATGAAGCCCTCATTACCTCATTTCTTCTTGGCTTAATTGCAGTCAGACACATACAGTACATAGACTCACATACACTACATACACATTATGCACAAGCACGCATACATACTCTCACACCATAAAATGGAGTATTGCAGGTGTCCTGAGTGCCTGTGCTAATGCGAAGGTTAAGATTAAAGCTGGAATCTCCTTTTCCACAAACAGAGAGATCAAAGCGACAGTTCTGATGCCGGCCTCATAATCTTCCACTTCCCACAGTTCAGAAAAAAAGTGGAAAGAGTGAGTGAGTGTGTAACAGAGGCCAGCTAGTAAGAGCTGTGCAAGTCAACCTCACTCCCCTGGCCTCAAGAGGCACACAAGCGAATGGCGTTAGAGGCTGTGGTTTTTAGTGTCCTTGTTAGTGCGCCTCGTCTATCATGTCGGTTCGATACACTGGTTCGGAATGATGCAAGTACAACTGGAGAGGTTACAATAAGGTGACCAGACGTCCCCGTTTTCCGGGGACAGTCACGTTTTTTGGTGTTCTGTCCCCGACTGGAGGGGGCCCCGGAAATGTCCCCGTTTTACAGCTCGTTCAAAACAACCCGCAGATATATTGCAAAAAAGCGCCCAATCACCATAAAGCAGCTGCTGATTATAGGAGCAATAGTGTAGTGATTATTTTCACCAGCAGATGGCACTGTGAGATACGCTTAGTCTACTTGGTCGCGCACACGCCGCTACTAACGTTCCTTCGTGAAGAACGCTACCGAGAGCAGAGCGCCATTATCGCCAAATATCAAAAGAAACATCATTATCGCTTTCAAGGTAGTAACAAACTAACTATTCACGTTAAATTAAAGTAATACTGATTGTATGTACCTCAACAGGGTGCGGGACTTGGGTGCTCAGTCACAAAGCAGTGATTAACTTACCACACATCTGAACTATAAAAAAAGCCTAAACAATTACACTTGCAACAAATACATGTGCACAATACACATACTTTCTGTTTAAAATAAGCCTAAAATGCAAAATAACAAGACCAATTGGATAGTAAGAGTTATTTTCAAGCACAAACGTAACAAAACCGTAAAAAAAAGTAATCTATATAGTATAAACTTGTGAAAATAAAAATATTAAATACAATTATAAAATGATTATTTATCTTATGTTGTTTTATTTTTGTTTTTGTTAAGTCATGTTATAATATTGTTTTGAACTGTTTGTTATTTACAATGGTTACTATTAACTGGTTTCATTTTTTTAAATTTTTTTTGCGGGTGCGTTGAATTGTATTAAATCCAGACCAAAAATCCTAATAATCAAACTAAATCATAATAATTATTAATGTTAAAAATAATACAGGGAGCCCACAACAACAATAACAACAAAATCATTCAAAAAATGTATTGTCCCTATTTTTTAATTAAAAGATAATAACAAATGAGATTTTAGTGATATTTTGACCACTCAAATAGGAAATGTCCCCGGTTTCCATTTCAGAAATATGGTCACCTTAGGTTACAAGTGCACAATTAAAGGGTTAGTTCACCCAAAAATTTGAGTCTGACACAAGCTAGAAGAAATTGTTGAATAAAGTCGTTATTTTTGATTGTTTTATTGGGGGGTTTTTTGCACAAAAAGTATTCTCGTCGCTTCATAAAATTAAGGTTGAACCACTGTAGTCACATGGACTATTTTAACAATGTCTCTACTACATTTCTGGCCTTTGAAAGTGGTAATTAAATTGCTGTCTATGGAGGGGTCAGATAGCTTTCAGATTTCATAAAAAAAATATTCCCAAGATAAACGAAGGTCTTATGGGTGTGGAACGACATGAGGGTGAGTAATTAATGACACAATTTTTATTTTTGGGTGAACAAACCCCTCAAATCTTCCATTGGAACATTATTAGTAATGTTCAAATACATGTGTCCAGTCCTGCTCCTGGAGGTTCAAGGTCCCACCCACACACACACACACACACACACACACACACACACACAGACACACACACACACACACACACACACACACACACACACACACACACACACACACACACACACACACACACACACACACACACACACACACACACACACTAAATAAATAAATAAGGGTTCCAAAAGGGACTTGCAGTGCCATAGAAGAACCATATTGGGTCCCCCCAAAGAACCTTTCAGTACTTAATATTAACTATTTTAATAATCTGAAGAACCCTTTTCCACTATAAATAACCTATTCTGCAGTGGGAAGATTCCATGGATGTTAAAGTTTCTTCGTGGAAGCATATACAGTATATACCAATTTAATATCTTTGTGTATGAATGTAAAATGATGCCAACCCTGGAGAGAGAAATTTTAAATCTGAACAGAATTGTGGACGAGATTTCAGCACTTTGAGAGGAAGGTTATCAGCTAATAACAAGCCTGTTCCTCACACGAAGCTATTGCATGACCTTCAGAAGACTTTAATTACAGAGCCTAGGTGAAACGGACCACATTTATTATGCTTTTATGATTAGGAGAGTGTTCTTAAAGGGTTAGTTCACCCAAAAATGAAAATTCTGTCATTAATTACTTACCCTCATGTCGTTCGACACCCGTAAGACCTCCGTTCATCTTCGGAACAGAAATTAAGATATTTTAGTTGAAATCTGATGCCTCTGAAAGTCCTCCATTGGCTCAATGGCACCCTTCACTCTCAAGACGCTTAAAAGGTACTAAAGACGTCGTTACAAAGTCCATCTCACTACAGTGGTTCTAAAATAACTTTATGAATCGGCGACAATAGTTTTTGTGCGCAAAAAAACCCTAAATAACGACTTGCATAGTGATGACGATTTCAAAACAAAGCATCATGAAGCTTCGAAGCGTTATGAATCACTGAGCCGAATGATGATTCGGATCGCATGTCAAACCGCCAAACTGCTGAAATTTGGCGATTCAAACCGCTGAATCGACTCAGTGATTCATAACGCTTCGAAGCTTCATGATGCTTTGTTTTGAAATCGTCATCACTCGTCATCACATCAATCTGTCATGAAAATAATGTCACAGTGCATAGATAGACAGACAGACAGACAGACATATGGACAGATAAATAAATAAATAGGCAAACATACATAAATACATTTGTTGATTTTAACCTTTGGACAAACAGAAGAGGACAGGATAAGTCTCTATCGATCATGCTTGGCCTTGAGCCGGATGACTCCATAATTCATATGCTGCGCTTGCTGATTTTGTGTTGTTCTTTTATTTCTCTCATTTCTGAGTCACAAAGAATGACCAGTCACAGACACAAACATATGCATATGTATGTGTGACTGTGTGTGTGCGCGCCCTATTCATTCTTCACAGTCAGAATCATGCAGTACAAATGCATTTAAATGCCTCTTTTAAGCACACATGCCCTGCAAACAGCCATGACTGAGATAAATCATATGCAAATGTCTGTGCTCATCCTGTTTTTAAGCGGGAACCGTGAATATACAACCATCTGTAATGTGAATGGACTGTGATGTATGTGTTTGTGTATTCATTTCTGCTTTTATTTTCCATACTTAAAGGAAAAATGAAATTCGTCATCATTTACTCACGTCATTCCAACCCTGTTTTACTTTCTTGCTTCCGTTAAACAGAAAAGGGCCATAAAAAACCTACATTTCAGGAATTTTCAAGTGGGTTCCAGTGAAACATTTGAAAGGAAAACAAATATTTTGGGAGTGTCAAAGTTAACTGTAAAACCGTGTTGAAACAATACTTATTGTACATATACAAATACATTGGATTTGAACTGACAAATATTTACTCTTCAGGTTTATAGATCATTTCCAGTTTTTAAAGGCATATTATTTCACTGAATTGGCTTCAGTACAGTAACAACATCAAATATAATTATTGAATAAGACAGAATAACAATTTTTCTTAGTATAAATAACCTGTTATACAAGAATAATACATAAATGTAATACATATTAAGAAGAATGTCCCTGGCAAGAGGCTGATCATATTTTGGAAAAGGTTGAAAATACCTGCTCTACATGATTAATTCAGTGTATCCCAAGTTATCGGAAGTCATTAACAAACAAACTAACTGAAATGTAAGTCATTATTCAGTGCTAATAAATAAGTAAATTGTCTGAAGTCAATATTTTTATTTGTATAAAGCATAAAGAAACAGAACAGTGAATGAAATTCCAGGTCTAATTCTAATTGGTAAATAGTCATTTTAGGACTATATTTGCAACTACTATTTGCATTATTTCCATCAAATATGTTGTTAGTTCTGAAATTCTTCATGTTATTAGTGAATAAATACATAGATATGCTGTTCACATTTGGATACCCTTGTGGTCTGGTGGTGGAATTTTTGTAAACAGTGTCAAAGGTTTCAGGTTCTAATCTGCCCCCATATAGTTTTTTTTTCCTCATTAAAATCAAATATGTTCATCGATGATTGCTTAATAAAAGCAGGGACACTTTGTGTGCGTTTTGTTTTGTGATTTCACCGTAAAGAAAAGAGTCTCCGCAACGGCATTAAGCAATAGATTGACGTGATCGTCTGTGTGAAGACTGTGCACGAACCAAAAGAGAACATGAACCCTGCCTGCTTTGATTTGATTGGCCATCTCAATCATTTTGACATTGACGAGCACTTTTAGACCACTGAGGCAAACCAGACTAAACATTTAAATTTTAAACCTTTTTGTCATCCTAACATACAGAGCCCTGCTTAATGGTAAATGGTAAATGGACTGCATTTATATAGCGCTTTTAACAGACCTACGGCCATCCAAAGCGCTTTACATTTTGCCTCACATTCACCCATTCACACACTCATTCATACACGATGGTTAATGAACTGCAGCAGAACAGTGCAAGAATTTTAAATATTGAGGGGGTGGGGGGCAATTGGGCCATTTCTAATTATTGTCCCCCTCAATGTCTATGGTGGTTATGGCCCTGGTAAATACCATCGGGTATTGGAAGATATCGCTATACAAAAAATGTCCCATAGCTAATTTATGGCTTTAAAAGATTGGAAATATAGGCCATTTGTCACTACTTTTATGACACTCTTGACACACAGACGTTTTTTGGAGCTGGATGGTGTAAATCAATATGCCGTTTTTTTGTATATAAAATAGCAGCTCAAACACTTTTCTCCTATTATGCATTTATAGAAGAAGAAAAAATAAGTAAATGACAGCAAAAAAATTATTGCTTTAAATGCCGCAGTGCTTAATTGCTGTTCAAATGAAAAACATCAAGAGATTCACCATTCAAGACATATAATTTCAGCAAAAAATTCAAAAGGAGGAGTGTTCGGAAACCTGTTTGAAAACAGTGAATATTTTTGCGATTCGTGGTTACACTGCTTTCACCATATAATCAAACACTGCACAGACTTCTAAATCACCAGCAAAACAAGCATGTCCGATGGCCAACAGTTATCGGGTTCCTCCGCACACACCCTGCACCCCCCCCCCAAACCCATCTCTTTTATGAGGCAGGCGTAAAGGAGGGACGCGGGGGCACTGATGCATACTGAACACCTCTCCCCTCCTCCTCGTCCTCCTATCCTGTCTTCCCTCCACAGCTGTTCCCCTCCCCATCTCTTTAGCTTCCCATGAGCCAGCGACGATGATTGATCCCACTTCTAATTCAACTGTTACATGTAAATCTATTTACGTGCACATATATTACCCTTATCAAATCCATACAGATGTCTTCCTCTATATCCCCTTCTCGGAGCCTCTAGCTCTCTCTTATAGGCAGTCTGTCCTCATGGCGTGGTGGAGAACCTTGCAGCAGGATGGAAATGTATGCAAATGATAGGGCGGAGAGAGAGGCGAAAAGAGACGTTGCCTGTGTCTGATATGTTGTCGCTATAAGTAAACGGCTGTCCTGAGATACAATAACAACTTTGCTGGTGTCTTTACAGAAGGGGGTGGACATGTCACTGTTTTTAGAATCATCTGTTTCCTCTCTTAATGCTTCAGCTGTTTGTAGCAGCCAAGCCACTTCCATCTTATAAAACAGAACGTCCTTACTCTGAAATCTGATTGGATGAACCATGTTTAAGGCCGCCTATAAAATAAAATAAGAAACACCGGAATAGACACACCTGTGTCCGCATAGCAGTTGAATTCGGTATTAACGCCTCCACTTTACTGTATTGCTTATTAGAAAATAATAATAAAAAAAAAACACCTGTGACCACATATATTATTTTAATGCTGTGTTGCTTAGCATACACTGTAAAAAAGAAATCTGTAAAATAACAGAAAATGTACTGGCTGGCAGCTTATTACCCGGACATTTCCGTTAACCCTAAAACACAATGTAATAAAGTTCAAAATTCAATATACAGGTAAAATGCCTGTAAAAAATAAATGTGGAAAATTCTGTCAAAGTAATTAAAAAAACTACAGATAGATAATAATAATAATAATAATAATTGATACAATTATAATAATTGTCTATTCTTATTATTAATATTATCAGGAATGCACTGATATTTAATTCTAGGCGATAACTAATAAATGGTAGATATTAAAATTCTAAAATGTGTTGTCTAAATAAATAAACAGTAAAAGCTAAAATCACAATTTTAAATGTGTGAATTTAGTGAATGTAGGCGTTGCAAAATTATAATGTAAAACATATGAAAAACTGATATAGGCTACATGTTGAAATTTGATAAAGATTACATTTGGATTAATAAATGATTAATGTTTTTATTTCATAACTTTAAGAGAACTTTTATAAAAGATTAATAAAAGATTAATACATGCTTTAGTATGTATTAAGTACTTAAGTATTATTAACTGTTGATGTTAACTAATGTAATTAACTAATGTTAACACATTTAAAAAAATGAAAGCGTTACCCTAATAACAAATAATTAAATACATGTAATAATTAATAAATAAAATATATGATACTAAACACTGAAACATTGATCCCCTAAAAAAGCAAAAAAAAATGTCTCTAAAATCTAATGTTGCTATTTTTTTTAAAACAACAACAACAACAACAACAAAAAACACACATAAAATGTATTTTTAATGTAAAAAAAATTAAACGGGATAAATAAAAATGGGAAATTTATGCATTTCAGCATAATGTTACATTGCGTTTCACTTTCAAAGTGAGTGGCACTAAAAGCCAAAACAGATGAAAGTGTATCTGGCATCATTTTATTACATTGCTTGTATCGCGGCACTTCAACAAATAAATGCCCAGAGTGCCATTAAAAGGGTAATGCTCTATCGCATTTGAAAATAACAACACCAACACTAAGGGCCCTATTTTGACACTCTAGCGCATGGTCTAAAGCGCACGGCGCAAGTGCACTTAGGGTATTTCAAAATCCACTTTTGCTAGTTTAACGACGGAAAAAAGGGTTACCGCCTGACCCTATACGCCTGGTCTAAAAGGGTTGTACCTAGTCTCTTAATGAGTCACGAGTGTGTTTTGGGCGTAACGTGCAATAAACCAGTCAGAGTCTCATCTCCCATTCCCTTTAAAAGCCAGTTGTGCTTGCACCATGGCGGATTCGCCATTTACATGGCGGAATTTTCGAGCGGAAAAACTGAATGTGTCTCTAGCGAGGAAACGGATCTGCTTGTCCAATGATGCCTGAGTCGCAAATTTGAATCCTTTAATTTTTCATATTTAAAAATATTTGTGTGCTGCTGCTGCTGCTGCTGCTGCGTCCCTGTGTGTGTAATAAGCAGAGTGTAGGCATGGTGCGGACCCGCTACACTCTTAAAAATAAAGGTGCCAGGAAGGACCAAAAATGGGTTTTCACCGCGATGCCATAGAAGAACCATTTTTGGTTCCCTGAAGAACCGTTTTGGGAAAGTATCTTTAAAGAACCATTTTTTTCTAACCATTTTATAGTCCAAAGAACCTTTCTACACTATAAAGAATCTTTTGTGCAATGGAAGGGTTCTTTGGATATTTACGGTTCTTCATGGAACCACACACCTTGCTAAAGAACCTTTATTTTTAAGAGTGTATAGGCGCATATTACTAATGCGCTCTTTAAATAACTAAAAAAAAAATATTGCACCATTGACTTTAGACCAGGTTTCAGTCAATGGCGCAGTCATTTTCAGTTGCTCCAAAATAGTATTGTACCAACAATGCGCCCGAACACACTTCGTTTTCAGACCAGCATGGCCATGGTCGCACAAACAGGCGCAAATACGTTTGCTATTTAAACAACGTGGCACAAGACGTGAAAATGATAAGTGCGTTGGGCTGAAACCTGCATTGCGCCATGTGTATGATAGGGCCCTAAGCCCAACTTATAGTGTTCCCCAAAGCAAACGTGAGATGAAAGCACATTTGCTGAAGTAACCATGCCATTTTAGCTGGCTTTTACTAGTCTTTGATCTCTTTTTATTGTGGAAGTGGAATGCTGAACCAGGTGAGCCACAAAGCAAGTTTACTACGCCAGAACAGGCATACATATGGAGTTTCTTTGTGCGATGCAAACATGAAAATGTGTACAAAAGCACTAAAAAGTGAATGGTAAAAGTGTTTTGAGGTCATAACATTGAAACCAAATGAAAAAAATCTGCCCCTGCAATGATAATTTGTGTGAAAAGGCATTAAAAAAAGTGTTTTACTGCCACTATTTTTAATTTCACCTGGAAACTGCAGTGAATTGTATGTATAGGCATGTTTTTGGAGTTTTCCAAAAATATAGGAAGATGCACAATGATTATTATGAAAATAATAAATCTGATTATAATGAGCAGTGCTGTATCTGAGGTTGAAGTTGATGTGACACACATTACACGGTAAGAAAGAATGTGGACGTGAGGTCTAATTTCACCCTTCAGCTTCTGGTGCAAATCACCATACAGTGCCGCCCTTCACCCTTTCTCATTCTCTCTCTCTCTCTCTCTCTCTCTCTCTCTCTCTCTCTCTCTCTCTCTCTTTCCGTCTTTCAAGGAAACATGGATATGCCAGTGCTAATTGGAGAAGTGAATCAAAACCCTAAGGGCCGGGTCGTATTGTTTACTGCACAGTTAAAGGCTCTGCCAAATCATACCAAGCCTGCCTGCCGTGTTATGGCTTTTTAGACTGGCAAAAGTGGAAAGTCCCGTTGAGGCATGTTTGTACCGCTGCAGGTCTGCTCTGCTGATGGCCCTCATTAGCCGGTTTGATTGGAGGCATTGAGAGAGAGCCATTAGGCCTAAACATAATACATTTTGTAAAAGGCATCCAGGCACAGCCAGGCTCTTAACTGCTTATCGTCTGAACGGTCTGTATGTGACAGATCACAGGATCAATGGAAAAAACATGAGATTCTGTACATTCATAGCATGCACTGAATTATAAAATCATTTTTACTGACCTTTTATGATGTATGTTTTCTAGGGGTGTAGAATAAATACTTTCATTCTACATTTGCCCAAGGAGGTCTATGGTACCTGGAGAAATCTATCCGTTAGCATGACCATTTATCTCATTGGCAAGCTCGTCTGATGTAGGATCGCACGGAAGTAAGTGATTTGAAAGTGGACATCTTTGCTCATGGGCATTCAGTTCTGGACACATCTGTTTTTGAGTCAATCACCTGAGCTGTAAATGTCATGTGACTATAATTACTATGGAGCATTTCACAGTTTTAAGAGCCCTCCAAAAGAATTTACAACCCGTAAAAAATCCTCTGTAATGTGTGTAATTTAATTTACTACAATTACTTACGGTATATTGTATTGCCATATACTGAGAGGCATTTATGGTAAACTAAAATATAGCCTATACTCTAATGTAATTTCTATTTAAACTTGTAAAAAGGGGACTTCATATATAGAACCTATTTGGGGTTCCCATCATGGGAACGTTTTATGGATTTAATGGATTTAATTTTAAATAATTAATTTTGTTTTAATTCATTTTTTATTTTGATTACATTTTATGAATTAAACAGCTCTTAAACACTTTATCACTAGAACATTTTTTAAATAACCCATTAATGAAAGTATTATGGAATCTTTTAAGATATTTCTCCTCATATATAACTTTTTGGACATGTAATTGAGTCTAGACAGTTCTATAACCCTGTTGAATAATTTTTTTTTTTTTTTCTGAGAGTGTGTATTTAAATATTTGTATTATGTAGTATGATGAAACACAATTAATGTCACATTCATATTAAAGTTTAGTTTGTCTTAGTTGCATTTTTTTATGGACTCCTATTATGGTTTCCTGTTTCCTTTGTTCTCATTTTCCTGTCACTTGTTTATCACAATGGTTATTGATTTATCAATCAGACCTGTTTGTAGTCTGTTCATCAAACTCTTGCTTTTATATACATGAGTGGATTTTGTTTAATAATTGTTTTTAACTTTGATTTTGAATCTGTATCATCTTCATTGGACACTAAGACGTCAATTTAGTACCTTTAAAATATATTAACTTTAAATATAATGTTGAATAACACAGTTTAAATTTTAAACCAAGTACTTTACATGTGCTTTAATACATCAAAATGAGTACTTTAAATCAACAAAATGTACACATACTGTAGGTGACCTTTTATTTAATTTAAATTATATTATCTTCAAGTACTTTCTCTTTAAAACTATACTTTCAAGAGCTGAAGTACACTACACTACACATTCAATACAATTATGCACACTTCTTTTTCAGAAGGGTTTTCAACTGAAGTGGGCCTACTGTTCGCTAATGTTGTGTAGCGGAGAAATATATGTATATTCATTTTGCGCAAAAATCCTGCACATTAAAAGACGAGTGTGTCAAATGCTTGGGGTGAAGGAATGCCTGGCCCTCCATGTGGTAAGTAAAGCGGGTGACTCAGAGTCGTGTGACGGTATGTGCGAATAGATGAGCGGAGGGAGCAGACCCTCGAGGTTTCGCTTGCCCGACCAGATCATTTCTTCACCCCAACACTGACATACACAGTCTGTCCTAATCATTTCTGTCCTTTCCTCCACACTTCACTACTCAGCCCCTCCTGAGACACACTGGCAAACCAAACAAACCCTGAGGGCCCAGACGAAGTCATGAGAACGAACCAGTCAGATAGACTGGCTACACAATGAACCGTGAGCTACACCTGGGAAAGAGATTCCTTTAAGCTTTTCCTCTGGTGTTGGCTTCAAGAAACTGGAGAGAAAAGTTGGAATTGACAGTGGGTGGTGTGTGTATAAGAGTAAGTGTGCTTGTCTGTTTAATCTGTGGCCAGGTTTGCAGACACATTACCTGTGTTAGTACATTTTTTAAGTATATATATATATATATATATATATATATATATATATATATATATATATATATATATATATATATATATATATATATATATATAACTTACTGCAATGTGCAACAAGTGTCTCATAGTAGCCGCCTAAGCGAATGCACAGAGTAGCAATATAATATAACTTTCAACACACTCAAATGTATCCAATATGATAAAACAGCCCTGGGATCTGATCCACAGAAATCTGATCTCACCATCATCAAGTCCATCTGTGATCACATGAAGAAACAGAAAAAAAAAACTGAGACAGACTAAATCCAGAAGAACCGCGGCAACATCTCCTGGGCTGGATTTCCCGAAACCTTCTTAACACTACGTCGTTCTTAAGTTATATCTTAAGGTGCATCTTAACGTTAATACGTGTTTCCCGAAACGATCTTAGTTAAGAATACCTTCTGTAAGTCATACTTTCTTAAGGTTGGTCTGGACCCCTCTTAGCTATACCTTATCACTCATTCTGATAGTGGCCACCACTGTTTCTTTACATCTCAGTCTCCGAATATAATTCTGCTAATTGAAGTGTTTTCATGCAAAGAATACCATTGTCATACACTGATGGTTTTTAGCTTTCTAATTATATTATCCAAAGGTACATCAGCTGGCAAACCATTCTGGAATCTATTTAAAGGAAATGTTTGTGGAGGGGAGTTTGGTCAAATATGGCAGCGGTACAGCGAATAGTTGTGCTAAATCAAAGACGGCGTCGTCCGTGGAGCCATTTCTATGTGCACACTTTCATCCGTGAAAACTTTAGTCCCCTGGCTACCATGTCAGAAGCTGCGGTTCAAAATAAATTTTGCCTGCCACGGCAGCAAATTCAGCAGCTTTTAGATCTTGTTGGTCCGACTTTGTCAAGACAAACTCGACGGAGCTCAGCCCTGAAATTCAGCTGCTGGCGCTCTTCTCTTTCTGTCTCTTTTCTCCGCTAGTAGCTGTTGAGTATGTTCATCCAATAACAGAAATTAGTGATTTACACCAATAATGTGATGCGGGAAATTAACCATGCTTGTGGAGTAAATGAAGACTATGGCAAAATATATTATGATAATATAAATGGCATACTGCCAGTTAGTGTAGTGTGTTGATGCATGATGCGTTTGGGCATAAGAGGTCGCAGGTTCGCACATTAATTTCAAAATGATATAAAATATCCATGGTTGGATTTTGCAATTTGGATTATGTTTATAAGATCTCATGAGTCCTGATAAATGCAATTCCAACTATTTCTGAAGTGCTTCTATTACAAAGAACACCGCTTTCTCACATGACGCAATTAAACAGCCCCTGCATAGAGTGAATAATCCATTTTTGAGCCATTGATAAACCCATTCAGAACCACCACCACCACGGACAGCATCTGCTACATTTACATTTTACATTTATGCATTTGGCAGATGCTTTTATCCAAAGCGACTTACATTGCATTCAAGGTACAAATTTTACTTTTTTTTTGTCAGTTCTTGCTTTCCCTGGGAATCGAACCCATGACCTTGCCGTTGAGCTACAGGAAACTCAACATCGCTCTTAAGAAGGTATACCTTCAGACGACCCCACAGTAGCTGCAAGAATCTCCAGCTGTCTGGCGGACATCTCGGCATCAGTGTTGCCACAGTTACTTTGAAAAAGTAACTTAGTTACTTTACAGATTACTTGATTTTAAAAGTAACTAAGTTACTTTACAGATTACTTGATTTTAAAAGTAACTTAGTTACTTTACAGATTACTTGATTTTAAAAGTGACTAAGTTAGATTACAAGTTACTTTATTAGTTACATTCATCAGTTGCCGACAACACCTCTGCAGCCTTAACATAAAAATGACAACCGTTTTTGCCAACACTTTATTGGAAGTGCATTTTTAACAGTAATGTCAACAACGTATCTCCTGAAATTGTATCTCCAAAAAAAATATTTTGACTAATTTTATAAAATCTAAACATGTTAATGAAAAGGTACAAATTACTTTGTGTTCTTATTAAATACATTTATGAAAAACAATTTATATTAATTTTTTTAATTTATATTTATATATGAATGTAAATAATTATATGGGCCTACACAAATAATATAAAATTACAAGATTTATAGTTTATTGTAAACCTAATGTGCAGCTCTGTAAAGGGACAGCAATTATTGTATCGATACGTGAGAACAATATATTTTTTAATAATCTTTAAGTGCACAAAACTATGAAAATATATGAAACGCTTCAAAACAGAGCGGCAACAAAGTGTTTATGAGCATCCCGGGTGAAGAATGATGCACTTAAAGCAACATGGAATCAGTTTGTGCAGTGCAGTGCAGCGCGAGTGCACATTGAAAAGTTCACGGCATAAAGAGAAGATGAGTGTTGAGCCCACAAATCCTAGTCTACTATGTAGCCTATATCGGTCCAAACATTCACTGATTATTTGTTTCTTCACAGTTTTAAATTCCGGTTATTGTGCGTGTGATGCTAATTTGTCCTTGTGTTGTCACCTGGGTAGCGAACACAACATCTTTCAGAAACCGCTAGATAAACTCCAGCAAGATAAACTCCAGCAAGATAAATTATTTTATCAACATATCAAGTATTATAACGGGAATATATCATATGGAGTGAGCTTTACCGTGCTGCTGCTGACTGTAAACGAACGCGACGTGCAGTTTTGCTGAACGGAGAATGACAGCTAACTTACAGCGGAGGAAAGACATTCAGCTATGGAATGGCTTTAGATGACTTTGTAGGCTACTAGCAAATAATAATATGCTAATAATGATTGCTGAAGGATAATGTGACAATATATATTTCTGATGATTATTTAATTATCACGACATGCCTAATCTGAGCAAGTGACTGCCTGTCTTGAGTTTTGTCGACAGACGGAGGCGGCAAGAAATTTGACGGAAGCGACCGCCTCGTAATTCTCTATGCAGGAAAACCCCTGCTGAGACTCAACAAGAAAGCAAAAATATATATTTTTACTAAGGAAAATGACAAAAATAGTAACTCACAGTGACTTGGATAAATTACTTTAATCTGATTACTGGTTTGGACATAGTAACGCGTTAGATTACTCGTTACTGGAAAAAAGTAGTCAGATTAGAGTAACGCGTTACTAAGTAACGCGTTACTGGCATCCCTGCTCAGCATTGGATGAAAAAACATCACCTGCAGCTCAACCTGGCAAAGACTGAACTGCTCGTCTTTCCTGCCAATCCGATAATACAACATGACTTTGCCATCCAGCTAGGTTCATCTCGGATCACCCCTTCAGGGTCGTCAGAAACCTTGGTGTAATCTTTGACGACCAGCTGTCCATTTCAAAGACAGCTCGTTCATGCAGGTTTGCGCTCCACAACATCAGGAAGATCAGACCATTCCTAACAGAGCCAGCAACCCAGCTTCTCGTCCAGGCCCTGGTCATTTCTAGGCTTGACCACTGCAATGCGCTTCTGGCTGGACTTCCATCATGTGTGATCAAAACGCTCCAAATGATCCAGAATGCAACAGCACGTCTTATTTTCAACGAACCCAAAAGGGCCCACGTCACACCACTCTTCCTCTCTCTGCACTGGCTACCACTCGCTGCTCGCATCAAGTTCAAGACGCTTACGCTCGCTTACAGATCCACCACGAGCTCAGCTCCTGCATATTTTGACTCGCTCCTACAAGTACCTTCAAGCCCCCACCAGAAGCCTTCGCTCTGCTAAGGAGCAACCATCACAGAGAGGCACGAAATCCCTTTCCAGAACATTTACATTCACGGTTCCCTGCTGGTGGAACGATCTTCCCACCTCCATTCGAATTGCAGAATCACTGACAACATTCAAACAACAGCTTAAAACTCATCTCTTCCGCAAGCACTTAACCTCATCTTAAAAATAATTAATAATAATTTTCCTAATTTTCCTTCTGTTTTCCTCTACTTCTTCCCTGCCCTAGTGTATGATGCTCTGTGCAATGTCCAAAACTTAGTACTTCAGGCACTTTCTGTGTTTCGCTGCCTCCTCATGACGGATCGCTTCCTGTACTCCTCAGTTGTAAGTCGCTTTGGATAAAAGCGTCTGCCAAATGCATAAATGTAAATGTAAATACCTTAAGCAACCTCCTAAGGTATAGTGTGGGGTAAACGCCTAGAAATGGTATACCTTTACTTAAGTTATACCTTTGTAGTCTTCGTAGCGCGATAAGAGATAACGTTATCAGGAAAGGCAGCCAAAGACACTTGAAGAAACCTACCTCCAAAGCTACAGTACTGTGAAAAGTTTAGGTACTTGTGTAAAAATGCTATAAAGTGAGGATGCTTTCAAAAATAATGTCATAAATAGATGACAAATCAATTAACTTTTATTAACTAAATCACATCAATATTTGGTGTGACCATCCTTTGCGTTATAGTTTTTAAGGTTGCTTTTGCAGATTTGGAGATGTTTCCGCAGTTCTTCTAGATTTAGTCTGTCTCAGTTTTTTCTGTTTCTTCATGCAATCCCAGATGTACTCGATGATGGTGAGATCAGATCTCCGTGTGGAGCATACCGGCTGTTGTCAGACTCCTTGCGCGTATGAAAATATCACTGTGTTATTACAATTAAAGGCAAAAGGAATGTTTAGAAATGTAAAATCATATTTCATACTGACACACTACCGATAAATATATAACTAACTGGCTTAAAAATACTGGAAAAATACAAACGTGCCCAAGGCTCAAACCTCCTTTTTATTCAGATATCCAAACTGAGCAAAAACATATGCAGTTTGGTTTCTAGCTTGTAATGTAAATCAATAAGATCTTTATAACATTATTGCGGACTACGTACATAAAATGCATATACATATCAGTTGTCACTATTTCTCCCAATAATATGTCTTAGTAATATGCTCACATTTTAATTTTTCAAAATGTTTTCAAATGTTTTTCAAAAAACAAAATATGGATAATCAAGGAAACCTAAGTTGCTTCATTCCAGCAAGCGTTCATCTTTAAACATGGTCCCACTTTATATTAGGTGTGTTTTACCCAGCACTCCCTCCACTCACTGTCATGAGCAGCACTGTGGCAGCAGTGGAGACAATTTAGGTTGGATACCACCATCTCTCAGGACCTGAAGTAGGACACCAACATAGACTGCATTGCGTAAAAAAAAAGCCCAGTAGAGGCTGTACTTCCTTCGCCAACTGAAGAAGTTTAATCTGCCACAGGGTCAGATAACAGTTTTACTCAGCTGTCGTTGAATCTGTTCTGTGTCAGCCACCATATTAGACATAAGTAGATTGCAATGGACTGTTAGGGCACCTGAGAGGTTAAACAGTGTGCACCTGTCCAACCTCCATCTCCAGAGTGAAGAAACGGGCAGGTAACATCATCACAGACCCCTCTCCCCCAGGGCACAGCCTTTTTGCACTTATGTCCTCAAGTAGACAATACAGATCTCTGCACTAACATCCACCTGTTTTTACAGAGCTATATCTTTATGCCACCCAGGCATTGGGCAATAATAACTCTCATGTTAATACATATTTATATACAGTTGTATATACAGTACATAATATGTACATAGGCCTTCTACTCTCAGCTAAATGTATATTATATCCTTATGGTGTTGATGCCACCCAGGCATTAGGCAATAATAACTCTCACGTAAATACACAGTTATATTTATACAGTAGTATATCCAGTACTTAAAGTCCCCCTAATTTTATACCTTGAAACTCATCTTTAATCAGCAAAATTACATATTTAAAAGTTTTTTCCTGTGAAAAAAATGTATTGCCTTAGAATTAACTCGACACCCTTGCTTCGCTTAGTATAACGTCGCTGCCCGATGAAAATCACATATGTCCAAAACGGTTACTTTTCAGGAAGTGAAAAAAACACAGTATTTCAAAAGCAGTTGAATGTAGCGTTGTCATACGTTGGTATGGCATCTTTACATGTAACCATATTCTTGCCAGTATAATGATATAATCCACATTTGACCAAAATTGAGTTTAAATGGACATACGTGCATATTTTACAGTAACGGTGGTCGATACGCGTTCTTCTGATCATTAATTAGAATGGCCAAGTCGCGTTTCATATTGACAGAGGAATACGCTCAGTTTATTAAAAAGCCTACGTCTTAGTTTATTAAATATGCTTAGTTTATTTAATATTAATTATAAATTTATTAAATGTCTCTTGCAAACTATGAAGGGACAATGAATCAATACACTGACATGGTAATGCTAGACAGATACTTTGTTTGTACAGTCCTACCGTAATTTTGTCACTCCTAGACGTACGTCTGGCGTCAGGGGGGAAACGTTTACCTCGATGAAGGAAAGTCATTGTCTCACCAGGCTATGTTTCATATTGACTGGTGAGTCATTGTCTCACCAGGCTATGTTTCACGAGACCGGCGAGATGCTTCCACAGGGCGGGAGATACGCGGCGTGATTGACAGCTTTGACACCAAATGGATATACGTGAAAATCAGATGACATGATTTCATAACTTTTCATTGGCCATTTAGATATGTGACGCATACTGTATACGGAAATGAACCTGGACATTCAATCTGTCGAAAAATCTCAAAATCGGCAAAATGGACATACGTGGTTTTCATCGGACAGCGACGATAAGTGGATCAATGCATTTGCAAATTAGCCCCACCTCCACTCACTCGCACAAGCTCAAAGATCCACTTGGTCAACTTTTACTCAAGTTACCGTAGTAAATGCTGCACAATGGTATCGCTCTTTACAACGTCGGACACATAACGATAATTCATATTATTAGCCTTTTGCTTGACTCAAACAGCTAATAATGTGTTGCTAATGTTACACAAACCATGTTCCTGTTCACCATCTCAGAGTCAGACAGCTACCTTCTAACAATCAGTATCCTAAGAAACGCTTTGAACATCATAGAACGTCAGTGGAGAAAGGCATATAGTTCATCATAACATTGTAATATACATCACATACACAATTCCCCTGCTAAATACACAAAAACGTTCATATCAACAGAAAAATGATACCGGGATAAACTGGTTTCTCTTGAGTCTCCCCTGCTTCAGAGCAGTCATAGTTAATGATATGCTAAAGCACGCCCTCATGTTGATGCGATTGGTTACTTTGGTAATTTGTGATGTCAGAAACACTGTCTTTGGTTTACTGCAATTTTAAGGAGAAAATTCTCAGCCATGGTGTTGACTTATGAATGTGCACATGGTTTGTCTTAAAGCATATTGAAATCACCACATAACCATATAAGGCTGCTGTTACTTTAAGACCTTGACAGAGCGGGAATTTTGTCATAATTTTCTGTGGTTTTGTCTGTGCAAGCGCTGTTCTGAAGCGTCTTTCTGTGTGCACAAGTGTGTCACACAGACTGGAGATTCACAGACGCGCACCAGCACCGCACTGCGTTCTCTTTTGTGTGTGAATGGTTTAAAAGCATTTGCATGATCAAGAGAGTGATTATATATCGTAATGCTAGCCAAAGGATGGCAGGGAAAAAAATGGATGCTGCGTAAAATGCATTAACATTTTATTTCCTCCAAAGGAGCGTGCTGTTTTCTGGTCTGTCACTCATATGAAAATAGCAGTACTTGAATGTGAAAGTACATATCCTGGATATGGAACAAGGAAGTGATTCCACAGTGTCAAGGTTCAGATATTTCCATATGACCTACATGCTAAAAGGCACACCATGTTGCTCAGAGAGGAGCTGGTCATCACATGGTCACATATATCATCTTTATGTGCAGGACCATGTGTGTGCATGTAAGTGTGAAAGGGTTAAAGATGAGGAAATGTTACCTGTCAGTTCTTACAAGGCCTGGCTGACAAGGCAGATGACAGCGGTTAGTAACTTATGTGTCCTGATTGTGTCGACGCTTCCTATTGACACACTGCAGACATGCAATACATTATGGCAGCAAGAGTACAGTACATACTGTATACTAAATATCCTGTTACGCCTTTGCTCTTGCCGCTCAGGCCTTGTGCACTTCCTGTTCTAACCTGTTTTGCAATTAACAGCTAACCTGTAATTACCTGCCGATTGGTGTCGCCTGCTGGGAAACAGCTTAAAAGCCGAGGCACACCCACACTCTAAAATGCTGGGTTGTTTCAACCCATGTTTGGGTCAAAAAGAGACAAATCCAAACACTGGGTTTAAAAATTGAATTGAAAAAAATCTACCAATGTTTGGGTTTGTATATATATTTTACCCAAACATGGGTTGAAACATCCCACCATTGTTTAGAGTGCAGGATGCGTCTGAAACCGAAGGCAGCTGTCTTGTCATGTAGTCAGCCTGTCATTGACCTGTTAAACAGGCGCTTTCCAAGACAACATAATGTCATGTCTAATTATCTAACAAAATATAAGAGACATATGAGAGACGGTGGCCAATAAGAGCTGTATGTGTAATCCTCACTCCCATGATTGCTCTAGCGTCTTTGTTAGTGCACCCACCTCCCACGCCAGAGGCCCCGGTTTGAATCCTGCTTGGAGCAGGTCGAGTAGGACCGGTTACATTTGGTGCCGTGACCCGGATGGGAGTGAGGTTTAGGGGGGTGAGTGTAATGGACGTAAGCCAGTTAGAGCTGTGCGTGTAAACCTCACTCCCCTGATCTCAAGAGGCGCTCTAGCAGCTGTGGTCTTTAGCATCCTTCTTAGCGCACCTGCCTCCCACGCTAGAGACTCCGTTTCTAATTCTACTCGGAGCGGGTCAGGTATGACCGGTTGCATTTGGTGCCATTGACCCAGATAGGAGTGGGGTTCAGGTGTGTAACGGACATAGGACAGTAAGAGCTCTGCGTATTAACCTCACTCCCCTGAGTTTAAGGTTTGAATCCCGCTCAGAGTGGGTCAAGTAGGACTGGTTACACAAACAGATATTTAGGGTGTATTCACACCAGCAAAGTCTGCTAGGTCACTTCCTTTGGTCCGGACCAAATACAATGTAGATTTTGTTTTGTTTGGTGTGATTCACTTTCACACTGCCCTTTTTGCAAGTGAACCAAAACTTGTAAACAAAACCACATGTGCTAAGGTCATACATTCATTGGACATAAATTCAGGGAAAAGCAGGAAGTGCAAAAACAGGCTAATCATGGAGATTGTTTGATATAGTGCCATTTTTATTCTTTTACTGATGTGGTGTTATTAGCTGCTAACGCAATATGCAGAAACTTATGAGCATCATATGATACATTGTCATCTATACCAGGGGTTCTCAAATTGTTTGGCCATGGGACCCACATTTTCCCAGTCATTAAGTCGCAAACCACTTTTTAATATATATACTGCACTGAAAACCCTAATAAGTTGATTGAACTCATTTGATTTGAGTAAACTCGTTGCCTCAATTTATTTGAGTAATGGAGTAATGGAAATATAAGGAATATTTAAGTTCACTCAACTTGGTGCTCATGTTGACTGTACTTAAATTGTTAAGTTCACCAAACTTGGTGTTTATAAAATGTACTTAAACAATTCAGTCCACTTAACTTGGTGTTAAGTTGTTCTTACTTAAACCGGTTAAGTTTAGTCAATTTAATTCTATCTGGGATCTGAGGAAGTGTACTCCCAGAGTGCATTGTGGCATGAATAAATTAATTGCTTCGTTTGACTATTTTTGGCTTTATTTTACTATTGTTCTTTTGTCAGTATAACCCCAATAATGACAACAAGTAAAATAGTAAAGGTCGTATTAATAATAATAAAACAAATTAAAAATTTTAAAAAAAAATCCTTGTTACCATTGTTGTGTTTTGCATGCTGATTGTTGAACTCTGTGTTTGACACACTCAAGCATGGTCAAATGATATTGTGACAAATATAGAGAGATTATATCAACTCAATTAAAAGGTTTACCATAAATATTAGAAAAAATAATGTTAAAAGATCATTTTCTGACATGAAATATAGTTATGCTATATGTCATTAATGGACAAATATTATATATATATATATATATATATATATATATATATATATATATATATATATATATATGTAAATGTATATATTACTTCCCTTCTTTTGAAATCATACATCTATGATTTCGTGTTGCATTGCTGTATTAATAGGAAGTTAATTACTATAATATGAATGAAGTTCCAAGTGTCCAACTAAAGGGAACACTAATCACAATTATGGTGAGAGGAAGTGGAGGAAATAAGTGATAAGTCTATACAAAAATTGCCCCACCTCAAAAACACGTACGATTTAACCAAACAATATTGACTTCTTCTTGCCATTAAAAATCAAACAAAAAATAACTTTATATCTAAATATTTTTACTTACCAAATGTAAGATTGCACACGATGAAAAGGTCTCCATCTTGATTTGAATCAGCAGCAAGCAACAGACGAGGCGAAAAGGACTGCCTTTTTTAAATATCCTCCAATCAGTGCATTAGTTTAGTTATTGCCAGGCAGAACTCCTTGCATGGCCAATCACATCAAAGCAAGAACAGAGTGAGCTATTTTAATTAATTATGATTTTGAGTTAATTAAACTTGAAATCTTAAGTTTATGTATTTTGTAGGTTAACAAGTTATACTAACTTACATTTATGAGTTTCTTGACTAAACTAGAAATATTTAGTCAAGATTACTTGATTGTTTAAGTAAAGACAACATTAGGGTTTACAGTGTGTATATTTTAAGGAATGTTTATATTTTATATATATAAAAATGTTGGTTTTAAAAAAAACAAGCACATTTATCTGACAAAAATTGTTAACACACAAGTACTGTCCCACTTAACATACACATATTGTACGAATATGACTAATACCGAATAATGAAGTGGCTTGCGGGTGACTGACATGTATCTCTTTTCAAACAGATTACATAAACACAGAATATTTGTTTTCGATTTGGTTTACATTATTTAAAACCTTACATTTCAATGATTCTTTAGACATATGTCTCATGTTTGTGAGACAAGTATTCACTAAGCTAGAGTTCCTTTTCTGAAGACTATCTAAATGAACGTCTTTGAGCGAGAGGCTGCAGATTGCGCATCATGTTTGTTTTCTTTATTTAGCAAAAAGCTAAACATTTTGTTTTTAATGTAACTGTACACAAACGGCCAACTCGAGAGGGTTAAATAGTATAGCCTAGTCCCAAACTAACTTTTGTTAATACAATAAAGTAGCCACCACACTAATTTAAAAATATACAAAATAATATAAAGTGAAAATAAAGTGGAATTTCGGGGTTATGGAAACAACAGTTACTATGGTGAATACACAATTCCAACATGAACTGTTAATAAATCATATAAACTGCTCCTGATGAACAGAATGAACATCATAACTGCATGCAAATCCTTCCCAGCTAACACAAGTTGTTTGGTACTTTAATTTTATTTCACTTAAATTGACAGCGTAAAGTTGCATGCTCGTAGTTTCTCTTTTGCTTTATATATGAAGTGATATACAGCGCGCGCCTCTATGGCACTATGAAGAATAGTGCATGCTATGAGAACATTGTATAACGGCTGACAGGAAAGTTCAGTTGTCTGAGGTGAGAAAGTTTGGTTGTCTTTTTATTTCGTAACAAGCTACGAAAATAGCGTTAGAATAATGACACTGACATATAGCCTGACAATATATCATCTACCACTGAATCAGGACAACACGTTTTCACTCCGCGACCCACCAGTTGAGAAACACTGATCTATACAATGTTGTAATTAGGATTTTGCGAAACCGAAGATGTGCTGCAAGACAGTTCTAGCAGAGAGAGCATGCTCTTATGTGTGCCTATGGCATGCTGACAGTGGAACTGCGCAGAAGACGGATTAGGTCTCAGAGTTGGCTTGGAACCAGACTGAGACCACCTCTTCAGCTGGGAGTGCGCCTCTCCACCTCTTCTCGCACCTGAGTGCGATTGCTGTATTCACACATGCCCAAAAGATCCACACCAAGAGGGAAAACGAACTTGACAGGTGTGAATACACCCTGAAAACTGCCCCTATTATGCCATTTTAAAGGTGTCTAATTTTGTTTTGGCGGTCTATTACAATAGGTTTACATGAATCTAAGGTCAAAAACACTTTAATGTTCTCATAATATATACATTGCAGCATCACCTGTATTTTCTCACAATGGCTGGATCAAGGATCCGGTCTCTCTAAACCCCTCCTTTCCGAGAGCCTACTCTACTCTGATTGGTCAGATGACCCAGTCTGTTTTGATTGATCTGCTGCTTACAGAACATGTGGGAAACGACCTAGCCATTGTCATATCTGAATTTCAACTCTTCAGCACTTGTATACAGAGTGATACGAATGGCGTCAGCTTTACCATACCAAATTTGCTTTCGCAGCACAGAAAACAGCCAATATGTCGCTAATACGAACCAAACTCTTCCAGGCCTCAGCAACCACAGTGTTTGAGGGCGGGTCAAAGTAGATACGGAGATTATATGGAGCCAATGGAGATCATAGGCAGACATTATGAAAATTTGTTACAAACCTACGTTCATGCAGGAAAACTAAAATTACTGACAACTCTGTTCAGGTAGTTCAGAATCAGTTCTTTCCTTTTTCTGAGACAATAATTAACAAACAGCTATATTACACACTACATGAAAGGCAATATTAAAAAAAAACACAAAAGGGACACTTTAATGTCTATAATGCATCTTTCTTGGTACAAATTTAATCATAATTTAAAAAAGGAAGATGCAGTAGACATTGATTAACCTATTTCCTGCTTTGAACACTTCATCAGATGCCATCAGATTTTATTCTTTAAGTCAAGTGGAGTATTAGGCAGTGTCAAGACAAGAAGGTTATTACTGCCACTCAAACAGTAGAGCATTGCGCAATGTCAAGGTCATGAGTTTGATTCCAAACCAATGCAAGTACTGATTAAATATATACATCAAATGCAGTGCAATGTAAGACAATGTGAAATGGATTGCTTTCTTACCAGTTGAGAACATTAGCAAAATTCATAATATGAAATAACAAATTGTTTCGCAGATCACCTTTTCACAAGTGGGTACCCAAGTTTGAAAAACTGATTTCACAAAGACCAAAACAAACCAATCTGACTTGAAAAAAAAAAAAGCTTAAGTTCTAATGTTACAGCGGCCTCTTAAAAATAAAGGTCCTTTTTTTGGCATATGTGGTTCCATTACAAAGTTTCCTTGAAAAGGAATAAGGTTCTTCAGATTATTAAAATGTTCTTCACACTAATACAAATGGTTCTTTTAAGAACTGTTCACTAAAAATGTTTCCTTGAGGTACCCAAAATGGTTCTTCAATGGTCTTTTGTAACCTTTTTTTTTTTTTTTATTCCTTTAACCAAGGCTGTAAAAAATGCATAATTGTACTTTGATTGAGAACTTAACATGATAGATCTACGGCTGAATGTACAACATCATACGTGTTTTAGGCTGTGCTTAATACCAGGTATTTTAATGTTTCTCGGTAAAGTGATATCACGTCACTTTATGGCATTTTGTGTAATGTTGCGCATGAGTTCCAGTTCACATCTACTAATTTTGATTGATGACAAGATCTTGTAAAGCCAACAAGTAAATCCCCAGGGGGGTTCAAAACACTTGAACATCAATACATAATATCATCTTCATAAAGATCTCTCTGGATATTCACGGCATGCAAACCTGAAAATTCCATTTAAGACAGCTGTCGTCAGTTGTCATGATCAATTATGCAAATAAAGACAGGATGAATTATTGATTGCATGCATACTGATCAAGGATTAAGGGTTGTGTTGTACATGTTTTAGAGGTAGCATGATGGGGGTCGGGGAACGGCTGAGTTTGGAGTCTGGTTCAGGTGTACCGAAAGGTCTTTCTGGTCCACTGCTGTCTCACTGCACTGGCGAAAAAGCCCAGAAGCGTAAACACTGGAGTCCGATTCCTGCCAATCGCCTGATGGATTCCTGGAAAGTTTCACTGCTGAGCACCAGACACTAAAAATATACCTGCATTTGACAAATTTGAGGGGACACGGCTCGCTGGGCAGTGGTGTGTCTGAATGGTGAGTGTACATACACAGGAAACCTGTTAACATCACTGTGAGAAACCCTGATATTTGTAGATTATAAACCACATGGCTCTTAATCTCAGTGGATGTTGGCATGAAAGCTATTGTTTGTGATTGTAGTGATTATATGTGTGTCTATTTATGGTGTGCCTCGGTACAGTGTTTTTGTGGATGCTGTGAGTAAACACCAGAATCGGACCCCAAGAATAGTGTGGGAATATGTCTTGCCACATGCAGTGCTCCCATAGAGGGTCTTGGGTTCCTCCGGCCTTTCCTTCCATCTCTCGATCTCCTCCTCTGGAACTCTTCCCAGAAACTTTGGCCTGGGGAAAAGACTGAGACCTCTCTCCCACACACAAACTCCGACCCGGCCTTTAGCGCTCTTCCAAATATGTCCGCTCTGTACACTCACGCCACTTCTAAATATAGCCTGATATTCACATGACGTGTCATTTAGAATAATATTGGTGGCACACATGTCTTAAAACAGGTCATTGCCTCTGTGATTGGCTGGCAGAGAATGGGAGTGCATGGGAGTGGGCTGCATGTGGGATGGCTTCTTTCTGCTCTGGCTTTATTCCTGTGCGATTTTGCCTACCATCAAAAATCTGTCTTTCATTAATTCAAAGCAAAGTTAAAATGCATTTTGCAAACTGCAAATAAGGTGACCATCCTACTATATTTAATGACATTAATAATGAACTTAAAGCTACACTGTGTGATATTTTCCCCCATCTAGCAGTTAAAAGGTATATGACCATCCAGTGAATTTTAGTTTCTCTTCCTCTCAATTCCGATTTCGTTTTAACTCCTACGGTGGCCGATTTAGTCCAAGATTAACATGGCTTCCAGTTCCACCTCGTCCACATTCGACACGGTGCCATCGAGTGTTAAAACGCGAAAGGCGAAGCTTGAATTTACGGGTATGTCCCTCTTTGGCTAATGTACTTTCAAGATGGAGGGGCAACATGGCGACCCGCATTCAAACCCCTTACCCGTATGTATTTTCAATGGCATATTATAAATTTACGAGAATACTTTATTACTTGAAAGAAGTAAATATACATTAATGAGCACATATATTTTTGAAAGAACTAAGTGTTTTTTCCTAAGAATGAACTAAAAAGTTACACAGTGTAGCTTTAACATAGCTCTTTTCCAACATATATAAACTCCCTTATTGTCTACTGACTACATAGGCATCTGCCTTCAAGGAGCCTCATAACTGACCTCAACTACACTAAATCAATAGATTTAGCTGAATATATTGAATCTACTGATTAGATTTAGCATAAGCATGTAATTATATTAAAAAG
Organism: Gobio gobio; assembly: GCF_949357685.1. Taxonomy (NCBI): domain Eukaryota; kingdom Metazoa; phylum Chordata; class Actinopteri; order Cypriniformes; family Gobionidae; genus Gobio; species Gobio gobio. The sequence continues at coordinate 22,185,116 of NC_137103.1, forward strand.
CAACACGATCACAGAATGCGTATCAATAGTACGAGTGTGCAATGTCGTGGAATGTATACGCCAAAATGAGTTTTGGCGTGCATATGGTACGCCGTTTTTCATGTGCATATAATGCACAATTTATGGCGTGTATATGACACGCTTCTCAGTAGGATGGGGGTTGGGGGTTTGTGCGTATAATACGCCATAAAGTGCGTATCATATGCAATGAAAAAACTGCATACCATATGCACGCCAAAACTCATTTTGCCATATACATTCCAAGACATTGCAAACTCGTATTATTTATAAGCATTTCCGTGTGATCGAGCTCTAAAAAGACATGGTTAACACAAATATTAAGTCAAATGCTTTTTCTATACTATTTCTATTTTGCAGCGTTAAATTAAGTACATGGACACCCCTGTTCAAAAGTTTGGGGTCAGTACGATTTTTAAGGGAAGTCTCATATGTTCACCAAGGCTGCATTTATTTGATCAAATATACAGTTAAATGTGAAATATTATTACAATTTAAATTAATTGTTTTCTATTTGATTATATTTTTAAACGTAATTAATAGATGGCAAATCTGAATTTTCAGCATCATTACTCCAGTCTTCAGTGTCACATGATCCTTCAGAAATCCTTCTAATATGCTGATTTTCTGCTCATGAAACATTTCTTATAATGTTTAAAATAGTTGTTGTGCTGCATAATGTATTTGATACCGTGGTACATTTTTTCAGGATTCTTTGATGAATAGAAAGTTCAAAAGAACTGCATTTATTTGAAGTACAAATCTTTTGTAACATCATAAATTAATACGGTCATTTATCCATCCATTTAATACATCCTTGCCAAATAAATGTATTAATATCTTTAAGAAAAGATTACATTATAAACATTTGTCTCGATTCATCTTTTTTTTTTCACTTGTTACAATGCATTCTGGCATTTATTTCTTGCCAAGAAAATATGCAATTTTCCCTTCAAATATGTCAGAAATTAAGCGTGTTGTTGATGTCTTAAGATGGGATTAAACTGGGTTTTGGAACTAAAATAAAATATGTTTTTTAAATATATTTTTTAGCTTCAAATACAAATATTTCCCACCTGTCTCAAATTTCTGAGCCAGAACAAACTCAACACAATCCAATTGGATTCTACAGAGTGAAAACAAAGGGGATAGTCCCAATTTCCCTCAGGTCATTTTGTTGTAGTACAAGAAACAGAATTTCAGACCAGGGTCTCACCGGCAGCTGGGCTTCCATTTATACCATTCCCATGGCCAGAGGAGTCTCCACAAAGTAATCGAGGAACCCATATCTTCCCCCACATGCTCTCACCCTATAGGCAAATAATATCTCTTCCTCCCCCACCGTAGCCAAGCTCAACTCAGGGGTGCAGAACGTATAGGTACATTGGCCATTTAACTAGCCAGTGCCAATGGGCATAAGCTTCATGGGAAGGTCTCTGGTGAGCAAAACATGGTTGCTAACAGAGATTGAGTTGTTCTAAAAGAATATGAGAATTATTAAAGAAAAAGCTGCAAGTAATTCACCAGTAGCTTCTTCAAAGAGATCAATAATCCAGAGGAAAACCGCTTCCACGTTTGAAATGGAAAAGAATGGATTCAACTTCTTGGAGTGCTGAAGGAGAACAAAATACAATTGTGTGATATTTACGATGAAGGCACAAGCAATATGGCTTCCTGCAATTTGAAATGATGATTATAGACCATAAGTGTGGTTCAATATAGGAAACTACACAGTGATTATTGTACACGACTGCTCCTTCTCTTTCACAAAAGCAGCATAGCTATTCTATACAACCCTTCACAGCTGATTCCAGGAGTGTTATAAACCCCCATGCCCAGTGCCCCTCTCTCAGCCCCAACCTTTGTTCCTTCAATATAAAGCTAATAATGCTCCACATGCCGGGCAGCATATGTAGGGCATTAATATTTAAGGCCAGAGGCTGAGAGGGTAGGAATGAGAGCAGCCTTTTATGACCAGAGACAACATTATGTATTAATGACCATCTAATAGCCAAACACCTCATATGACTGAAACCACATAAAATCTCCAGCAGCAGTTAAACAGACTCGACCTGCAATGAAAGTCAGCTGTGGTGATGATATTAACACTAATAATACATGAAAGTCAATGTGCTCATTTTTCAAATGATTTGCTTGAATAGGATAGGAATTCATATGAGGGATTATGAGCCACATTATTTTGATTCATCAATTAGGTGGTGACATTATATAGTCTACATACTCACCAAACCCATTAAATTTCGAATTCCATGAAGACCTGCCAACATTTACTTCATTATACTGCACTGCCACACATCTGGAGACGTATACTCATTAGTGGTGCTTACTAAGGCAAACATCATTATATCTGTCGCTCATACTAAGGATTGGGGATATGAACAAACCACTGCGTAAATATGGCACTTCATACTTAGTTCTGGTCCTCGCATCTGATTGGTTGAGCTGCCTTTCAAGAGTGCTGATATAGCAATCCAACACCGCTGAGACTTTTCACTATATGCATCACTCTGCTTTTTTGCACGTTCCAGACAAGCCGTTAATAGTGAGGATTATTAATTACAAGTGAGGATACATCGTTCGACAATATCTTCATATTTCAATTCTCTCAAATGATTCGTTCAAAAATGATGATTCATTTAGGAACTAAACAAGTGACTGCTTTTATGAATGAGTCATTGAAACCTTTACTCAACTGATTTGTTTAAAAACACGGAATAATTCGGGAACAAAACAAGTGGTTTTATGAGCCACTTGTCAATCATTTGAATCATTCTCTCAACAGTTCAAAATGCTTGGTTCAACAAAACAAGTAACTGTTTTTTTGTGAATAAGTTAATAATTTACTTCATTCTTAATAGTTTTGTTCAAAAACACTGAATCTTTCAGGAACTATACAAGATCATTTTTGTGAATGATTCATTGAATCGTTTACTCAACCAATTTGTTCAAAAACATTGTAGCTTTTTTTTTGTTAGAGTGTGCACGGATATGCACTTTGGGTAAATGAAATAGTAGACCATCAGAGTATCTTTGGAATACTCTTTTCAACATACTACGATTTGGGATGTACTAATTCTATTTTCGAATACTATATTTAGGACAGAAAGTATGCGAATTGGGACGCACCATGTGTCTTTCAAGAACGAAACAAGTGCCTGTCTTTATGAATTAATCAATGAATCGTTCTGTACTGCTACAGACATGAATGAGACCTCAATAAATTCAGCTTGTTGAGGTTTAGTAGGCTACTATTACTTTTCTTATGTATTTCGGGTAGATAAACGAGTGTATTAAACAAATAAAATATATTTTTAAAAAGTATCCTAAGAAAATAATTTATCTTATAATAATAATTTGCTGGGCTCCTAACATTTCATAGCCTCACCTGTGGCAGTACAGTATAATGATATATTGAAATTATGCATTTCGTATTCTATAATTCATGTTCTGTAATGCATACTGCATAAAAGAAGGAGAGTGAAAAGAGCTATCTTGCTAGTATGGCGTGATGTATGGCTCAGCATGCTGAGTTAGGTGACAGAAGGCCCTGTGTCTTTACCCAGCGGCATTGCAGGTGATTCATCCATACATTAATTAACACCCCATTCATTTCGTTTAATAACTCATAATGCATAATTTAACCTTGTTCTTCCTCTATCATATTACTGCGTCTATCCAATTCTATTCTGTTCTTTCAAACTCACACACACACTTAAACACCCAATATACACAAAACCTCTTGATTTGTTGCCCCATAAAAAACTGATTATAGTGATGTGAGATTTGTTACAGGAATGCGACTCGTCGTTGAGAGGTGTGTGGAGAGAGAGGCGGATATATCCTCGCTTGACCTCACTGAGATAAAAAAAAATGCTCCAGAAAAAGCTGAAATGAAGAGGGCTTGTGTCTGTTAGAAATATATAATTACATCCTAAGTGCTCTCACATTTCTGGCATCTTGGCAAAGCATCTACAGAGAGCCACGACAGACTGAGGGATTGTTGTTGTTGTTGTTGTTTTTGAGGGTTTGTCACAGTACTGATACATGTCGTTTTCATTTATTAGATTAATCCACAGTAATCAAACTATAAAATCTCTTAGAGCCCTGCAAGACCAGTTAGTGCCCACAGCGGGGGCACAGTAGTCATTGCCCAGGCCGAAGGGGGCAATTATGCCAAACCAGCAGTGCCACTGTCTGAGAGACTACCCACAAATATGAGCCACCAAAACACTTTGCCATCATGTTTCGCTGTATATGTTTTCTCTGTACCTATTTCTGAAGGATGAACCTAAGTACACTCTGAAAAGTGATACCCATCTATTTTTCCATCTATTTATGCACCAAAAACAGTATTCATGGTTTATCTGGCAAATCTGTGATATCAAATAAGCATGTGTGTGTGTGTGTGTGTGTGTGTGTGTGTGTGTGTGTGTGTGTGTGTGTGTGTGTGTGTGTGTGTGTGTGTGTGTGTGTGTGTGTGTGTGTGTGTGTGTGTGTGTGTGTGTGTGTGTGTGTGTGTGTGTGTGTGTGTGTGTGTGTGTGTGTGTGTGTCTGCTAAACTGTCTACCAGCATGTCCAGACATTGACTTACTGGCTAAAAATGTCATTGTACTGATGCATTGTTTATCTTTCTCTCTTTTTTTTTCTTTAGTCGAGTGTCTTGAAATGTTTATCCCACAAATGCAGTAATGAAAGGGTGTGGCTGTGGATGATTTGAGAGTTTCAGCGGGACATGATATAACTTGCAAAATCTTCAAATCTGAAACTCAATGATGAATTCACTTAAGGTTAAATAAGTGAAAGTAAACTCTCTCACAGCATTGCATAACAACATTTACATACAGACTCTAAGACTGTATTTCCTTTGTGTGCGTGTGTTTAAAGCTGAAGCCAGTCATAATGCTGTGTGCGTGTGTGTGTGTGTGTGTGTGTGTGTGTGTGTGTGTGTGTGTGTGTGTGTGTGTGTGTGTGTGTGTGTGTGTGTGTGTGTGTGTGTGTGTGTGTGTGTGTGTGTGTGTGTGTGTGCGTGTGTGCGTGTGTGTGCGTGTGTGTGCGTGTGTGTGCGTGTGTGTGCATATGTGTGTGTGTGTGTGTGTGAGTGTGTGTGTTTGTTTTTGTGATTTATGGGGACACAAATTTGTATAATGGCACGGGTATTACATTGGTATTACGATTTCATATGTCCTCATATTTAAAATAGCTTTAAAAACATACTAAACAATGTTTTATTAAAAAAAAATGCAGAATGTTTCCTGTGATGGGTAGGTTTAGGCGTAGGGGTAGTGTAGGGGGATAGAATGTACCGATTGTACAGTATAAAAACCATTATGCCTATGGAATGTCCTCACTTAGATAGCAAAACAAACCTTTGTGTGTGTGTGTTTCTTTATATTACAAATGTCCCCACAAGGATAGTAAAACCTGAGATCACCTACATTGTGGGGACCAGCCAGCGGTCCCCACAATGTAAACATACTAAATTATGTTTTTTTGAAAATGTAAAAATGCAGTATGTCTCCTGTGATGGGTAGGTTTAGGGGCAGGGGCAGGGGCAGTGTAGGGGGATAGAATGTACAGTATGTATGGTATAAAAACCGTTACGCCTATGGAAAGTCCCCACAATTCACAAAAACACACAACATGTGTGTGTGCTATATGTGGATGTTGCTCACATAACCCTCATATTCAGGGAAATAAATGTCAACAGATAAGCAATAAATATTTTACACATCACTTGTGACATATATTGTAAAAGTATTGGTATAGACTGCACTTAACTGAATTAAGAATGTCTTTTGCATCCGAAATCGCATACTTCCCAACTATATAGTAGACGAAAAACAGTATGTGACAAAATAATGTCAGAATTCACAGTACTAATAAAAGAGAAGACAAAAAGTACTCTGTTTAAGTCAATTTGTTTTTTATGCCCTTCCATCGCAAACTTCCCCCTGTCTCTTTCACTTGGATGTACATCATTGCTTACATTGCATGAGTGTCCACTACTGGTGGAACCCTTGAAATGTGTTTAAATTGAACGCCCTAAGCCCTGAATCATTTGGAATTGTATGCACACTTCAGAATATATTTTGAACATATAGAACGATATAGATAACATATAAATATCTCTCAATACATCTGCTGTAAGCCATTTAGACTAAAGCACATGCAACTCTTTTAATATAGACTAGAACATTTTGGCATTTTCAAATTCCTTCCAATCTTACTTTGAGGTTTTAGCTTTTTACCTTGACCTCCCTTTGTTTTCGGCCCCTTTCAAATGCCCCAGGACATCAAATGCAAAGACAAAATAAAGCGGGAGTGGAGAGAAAAAAGGAAGGAAGATTGGACACCTGTGCATGACCTGGGATGAATTCCACTAAGTCATGAGGGAGAGAAGGAGAAACGAGGGAGACGGGGGGTAGAGGAGTAATATCATCATTACGGAAAGTCTGTTCCCTCTTGAGATCGCCACAGGGGCCAGTCTGAGAGAGCAGGACAATTAGAGCTTCACTTGCCGGTACACGGTCACGTTACGCTAGCAGCGCCACCATTTAGGTGTGTTTTACAATCACCTTTTCACATGTTTACATCTTTACTAATCTCAGAGGAAAACAAAGACCCAAGTCTGTGTTTAGACATGTAGAAAAGGTGAATCTCTTGAACATTGTTGAGAATAAAACGTATAAGAAAGTGATCACCAAACCTGCAACCATAGAAAGACCAGTGTATTTAGCATTCCTCATCATGTAAGCTTAAATTGTGTTGCTAAGCTACTCAGAATAATATAATAAACTGTGTAAATGTCTTTTAAAACTACAGCCTTATAGTGGTGTTAGTAGATTTGAAAGAAAAAATCTATCCCAAAACCTAGTGAGATGCCCATCTAGGCAGCATTGTAGCACATTACTCCCAATGTGAGGACTGTTAAAAAATGTAGGCAGTAATGGCATTATTCCAGACAGAGTTTCCCAAACTGTGGTTTGCACACCACTGGGGGTTCATTGGGGAAAAGCAGGGAGTTTCCTGATTAATAATTAAGGATGCAATTTATTGGCCGATACCGATTTTAACAACTATTGTCCGATTCTGAGACAGATATAACTTTTGTCATTAAAATAGATTACTGTTTTGGTCATGTAATTATTATGTTTTATTATTATCACCATTAAATTAGCAAAGTTCAAAAACGCATGCATTAAAGCTACACTGTGTAACTTTTTTAGTCTATTCTTAGCTAAAAACACTTAGTTCTTTCAAAAATATATGTGCTCATTAATGTATATTTACTTCTTTCAAGTAATAAAGTATTCTCGTAAGTTTATAATATGCCATTGAAAATACATAAGGTAATGGGATCTAACGGTGGTCGCCATGTTGCCCCTCCATCTTGAAAGTACATTAGCCAAAGAGGGACATACCCGTAAATTCAAGCTTCGCATTTCGCGTTTTAATCGGTTTTAATACTCGATGGCACTGTACAAAATTCTCTGCCTCGCGCATGTGCGCGTCAACTTGTTCAGACTTGTCTGGTGCATGTGCAGAGAGTTTTCATCTCAGCAGCGTCCAGTAACAGTTATACAGAGTTTTCCTGGCTTGTTTATTCCTCAAAAGTCTGTTTTTCCTTGTGTGGTATTTCTGAGCATTAATAATTCCGTAAGTAATAATAGTTATTGTCATTGTAGATGTGTTTCAGAGTGTGTCATCGCGTAATTCAGCTGATGTCACCTCAGAAGTATTTTTGTGTCAACATACAATAGCGTAATGCTCACCTATTTGAATAATCATTCAGTTATTTTGTTATCAACAATGTTTATTCGTTTTTAGAAAATATTTGCTTGTAATGTATGTTGATGGAAATATGTATCAGGTCTGATCGGCATATTAACAATTGTTATACAGAGCGCAGTGCAGTGCTAACGTTAAAGCGGCGCACACACTTTTGTAACCCGACACCGCTTGTTAGCAGCAGCTGCGGCAGCTCCGCTCCTTTTAATGCAGCTGCATTTAGCGCCTATATATGGTACAATAAGCTCTGGTTTACGGTTACATTATACAAATGTAACGTATAAGTATAGTTATACAGTTCTTAACTGTGTATGTATATTTACCATCCTTATTTGTTCTCTCACAGAAACCACATTTATGTACATATCCACGCAAACCTGTTTATGCCTTGCAATTGGATGACTGCATAAACATTACTATCATCAAAGTTCACTCTGGATTAGCTGCAGTTCTTTCTAGCCGAATAATTAGGCCAGTTGAGTTCCAACCATCCCACTGCGCACAGAATATCCCACAGGCACCGTGTCGAATGTGGACGAGGTCGAACTGGAAGCCATGTTAATCTTGGACTAAATCGGCCACCGTAGGAGTTGAAACGAAATCGGAATTGAGAGGAACAGAAACTAAAATTCACTGGATGGTCATATACCTTTTCACCACTAGATGGGGGAAAATATCACACAGTGTAGCTTTAAGGTACACTAGCTATATTATTGCATCATCAAATCATCTTCATTGAACATGGATTTGGTCCATTTAACAGTCAAGAAGCCAACATAAATCCAACAGAACAAAGATACATATGAAATAAACAGTGCTTTTCAAGTAGGTCTAAAAGAGGTTTTCGGGTCCAGAAATTAATCAGATGTATTTAAATATAATCAAATGTAACATTACACTGCTGTATAAATTAAATATATTGATTCTTATTAAAGTTAAAAAAAGTATTTTAGTCCAAGAGCAGTGAGCGTTTATTTTTTTGGATTGACATTAAAACAGACAGCAGTGCAGCAGGAATATTAGGCTGCTGTCACTTTAAGAGCTGGACGGATTCAATATACTGATACACTTGTGCATTTTATTTCTAAATTGTTTGCATTCAATTAAGCCATAACTGACTCGCTAGGTGACTCGTGAATGTTACTCGCCACTCGCTAGGATACTCGCCAAGATGGGCATTTTGATATAACTTTGCGTGAATTTGTCCATTCAAGCAATAAGAAGCGAAAGATAACTCAATTCAGTATTCACGCTGTCTGAGAGACGGCTTTCTGGGTGAATGCTTTGGATGTGTGCGCACACAAGATCTTCTTCGGAACAGTGATTGTTCAGTCAATTGTCCCAATCATCGTTCACGCTAGCACTGGGCACTCCTTATTGTCGAGCCCTGCTATGTTTTGTACAAGTTTCATTTTGTTTTGGCAAATATGAAATTATTTTTCCCTAAAGAAAAGTATATATTTTATTCCTTTACCTGCATGTCATGTGACCATTAACCTACATCAGAGAACCGTGAATATGCAAATGTGATGTTAAATGATTCAAATATTAACTTTAAATCTCAAGGGGTATGTAAATATTTTCGGTCAAAGGGTTTCAGCTGACAAAATTTTTTCTAAGATACCTAATTTTGGCCAAATATTGTGAAGGCTATTCAAGCATGCATTGTGACATGTTTAGTTCTCCTGTCTAATTAAAAATAGACTATTTTACCCAATATTCATTTGCGATGTATTTTATTTTATTAGAGTATTGCGTCATTAGCTTAGCATGTCAAACTTGAATCTTTGAAATGTGGGATGCTGTTCTGGTGCAACATTGAGTTGCTGCCTTTACTGCCCAAACCTTTTTACTATGAAGGGTCCAAAATCAAAAGAAATAGGTGGCCATTAGCTGAAAATAAATTTTGCATTATACAACTTTGGCTGCATCCCAAAGCTTAGGCAGCTGACATGTTGCCTCACTGCCTAAAGCAATGACTTACACATGAAGGTATAGATCATGAAACTGATTTCAGACAGACTTCTGAGGCAGCATTACAGTTTAATGATCTACGACAAGTGAATATTTATGCTGCGTTCATCCAATTAATAGTTGGGTTTCCATTCAAACATGAAGCAAATCTTGCAAAAAAAAGAAAAACAAACAAATGCGAATTAGGCTTAAGAAAGTGGTATTAAAAGACCAAACTCAGTAAACACCATTCTAATAAAGCATACTATGTACAGAAAATGAACGCACCGCATTTAATTACAGAAAAAACCGCACCGCATTTTAAAAACAGAGGGAGAACTAAATTCCAACAAGCTCTCTCACCCTGAACATAAATTTGCATTCTTTCATCATATTCTGGGCTCATCTGCTTTTCTGCACATAGTATGCTTTATTAGTATTAGTATAGTATTAGTATTGGTATATATTTTTTCATGCAATTTCTGATGTGATACTTCAAAATGTGCACAAAAACAAGGTGATAGAAACATTGCTAATGACATTGATCCCGCAAATATGCAAATAAGAATGTTAACCCAGGGTAAATTATGAGTAGTGTGAAGAGTTAAGCAAGATAACCCAGGATTCAGTTTACCCAGGGTTTAGAATGACCCAGGATTAACTATTTCAAGTGTGAAAAGCCCTATTGTTTGAGTCTATTGTTTTCTTTATTTATAGCGAATAAAGCCCGGAACACACCAAGCCGACGGTCGAGCAGTTTTCGTGCGTCAGCTGACTAAGTTTTCTCTGTGTGTTCCGCACCGTCGGCTGAAGTTGGTCCTCGTCGGCTATTTTTCGGTCAGTCGGGCCATCTGATCATTCTGATTGGCTGTTCAGCTACTGCCACCTGCTGGTACGGAAAGGTATTTCCTCTTACGCAGGCGCAGAGCAGACGTGCTACTTGGCCGTCGAGCGTCGGCCCGCAGTCTGCTTTCTTCACCACTAGTTTGTCGCCGTTGGCTTGGTGTGTCCAGGCTTTTAATGTTTGTACTGTTTATGTACATTTTTGTGCTGTACAATGTTCCATATTCTCGCCCCACCCTGCTTCATACCACATCAACACTAATAAAACTTTAATACATTAGCTCACCCATGAACATGATTTCTACGTGAGTCCCATCGGAATACTTTGCAGGTGATGATGACAACTCCCATGATTCCGAAACTTTTTTTGGTTAAAAATGATCCAAAATCTAATTTTGAGCAGCCAGTGTTCAAAACGATCTCCTTACCGTAGCCACATTCACAACGGTAAGCTTGTAATAATGCGTTATAATTTGAGGGGTGCTGGTGGATTTCCGCAGGAAATTCGAGCATGTCTTTGCATCGTTACATCACGTCTGTATACATAAAGAAAGAGTCCGGCTAGTCAGCTATATCGCATGTGAGGATGCTGCGGGTGGTGGATCATTTATAGCCTTTTCTCACAGTAGCTGGAATAATTCATTAATTTTGATGTCGGACTGTAATCCAGAAAGAACCAAACGACAATCATCAGTGACAACTGGAGATTCACCCGTAGTCAAAAGCAAAAGATTAGACTGTACAGAAATTCAAATCTACAGGTCACGCAATGCTGATGTTGTTAACATTAACAATATTTGAGAACAAAGTATAACAATAATAATCATTTGCACGGTCGGTTTGATGTGAAATGAGCTAAGCGATCGTTAGATTTAATCATCGTTGGAAGCGTGACTTGTTGTAATGCTTTTTAAAACTAAAGTAGCAGACATGTTACTTTAGACTGGGTAAACCCAGCCTGATCTGTCGGGAATTTGATTTTGCCCTACAGCTCAGTCTGGAAACATGTACATTCATTTCTACTGCTTCTGTTACACTTTTGCGGGAACCAATCAGACTGGGTTTAACACGATGACGGATAGAGAAGCGATGGGTCATTGCCCGTTGATCACGCCTCTTGTGGTCTGATTGGTTGAAGGACTATCCAATTGCATACAGAGTCATTTGAATTATGCTCGTTTATCACGCCTCTTGTGCAGTAGAAAATACATACACACCCCTGGACTCATGTTCAATCTTAAATTGAGCTTGGTTTGGTGATAGCCAGACAAATGTTACTTACTTGTTCAGATGACATTTTCCGGTGAAACTTATTATTTTGGTCGTACTTCCAAGACGTAGTATCTGTCATTCCGAAGTACAGTATCCACACCAATTCGATTTATCTGCGCTGAGGAGCCGTGACGACGTCACAACCCATGTCAAGATAATAATTCCTTAACTAACTGCAATTCCCAGTTTCAAACAGAGATGGCGACAAAGAGACTAAACTTACGGACTGCAGCTTTAAGTTTTAATAGTATTTCCTTGCAGTGACCATACAGCCTTCCGGTTGAGAAGTATTCAGATGAAGCCAGGATGTGAAATGATCATTGGATTCCTGGTTGCCTCCCTTGTTGTTTTTCAGCTTTCAGACACAGTGTATATTATATTACATTTTTCTTTTTTAAAAATTGAATTAACTTATATTGTCTGCATTGCAATGCAAAAATAAAACAAAAAGATAATTTAGAAATTAATATATGCTTTAATAGCATTTTCTTTCTCCCATGTTTTTACACTGTGTGCATTAGAAGAGCACAGGTTAACTCCCACTAATGTTGTCCTACAGCTCACCTTAATGTTGTTGGCTGATTGCTGTCTTACGGTGCTTGCAAGTACAAAAGGCTTAAGTGAAGCCATTGTTCTTAACCTTTCACCTAGTCCATCTGTAGTAATGGAGTTTTAAATGACCCTCTGGGCTCCACTTCGCTTTTGACAGCTCTCAAATAGAGAGCTCAGTAAGGACAGATAAAGAGATCCATTCTGCACTACTGTACAAATATAACCTGTCACAAATAAGCAGACTTTTATGGAGCTGTTAGATGAAAAACCTTAGATGTTCACATTCTCTTCACCGGGATCTCATGTAATCCAACCATAATCCACGACAAGTCTCTTACTAGGGACATAAAGCTCTTTGTATTGAAATAATATAAGCTGTTTTATCTTGCCATGCCTTCATCTGAGGTCAGCCACTAAACAATGCAGCCTGTTAGAAGATTGATGTCATGATGAGCAGAAACAATGGGGCAGTGATATACTTGCTGTTTAATGTAGCAGTCTCTAACCTCCTTGACTTCCACCTACTCAGCTAGATGCAAAAGTTGGCCCTCGTTCATTGCAGTGGCCCCATTGCATCAGTGCCGACCCACATTCACATGATCAATATACCGTAGTCCAGCATAACATTTGCTCCACCTCTTGAATTATGAGGCATTAGGTTCATATAGTTTTTCCCACTACGAACATGCTAAAGGTGAAATATATAGAATAACCTCCACCCTTATTAGAAGCTGATACTGAATGTGCTGTGTGAGTAGATACTGGAAGATGAGTTAGTGTGGCCTCCTGGAGAGGATACTGAAATCTGGGCCAGTGTAGGATACATTACTGTAGATCCAGAGATGGTCTCATCCATATTTACCTCAACGTAAGTTCTCCAGTCCTCAATAGGGCCACTGTATACGCACTCATATTTTTTTCCCTTCTCTTTTTGATGGACTCATGAATAAATTATACAATTTTCTACATAAATGTTTACTATTTTACTGCATTATGTGCACTGATGTTTAGCATTTGTTGAAACCTTTGACTTCTGTTAACTAAAGTTGTGTTACTTATGTTAATTAAAGAGAGAATCGCCTTCCTTTTATGATGTGATTTTGAGTGTTACCATTATTACCTACTTAAAAAGCCAGATTTTTATTTATTTTATTATACGCTGTCCTACAGCTCACCTTAATGTTGTTGGATGATTTTTGTATTAAGCCCAACGTATACTTCTTTTACGTGTGCGCACAGCCTTTCAAAGTATACTTCTTTTGACTTATACACGCACACAGGTTTGAGTAATCTCTTGCCACAAGTTACAACCTGTGTAAACACTGCCAAAAACATTCAATGCGCATGTGCGACCGGCTCGGTTACAAAAATACGGCGGTGGACTTTCAGTATGCACAAACTCTTCTGATGACGAAATCTGCGTATGCATAAAAAGTGAAGTATACTTTAGCCTTTATGGTCCTAGCACAAAGTACAAAAAGCTTTATTGAATCCATTGTTCTTAACCTTTCACTTTCATTATTATATCATATTATATGTTTTATTATTTTGTTCTATTTTATTTTATTGTATTTTATTTTAATATTTTATTCAATTGGTTATACAGTTCGTCCCCTTGGAATTATAAGGTTCTATCTGACATTTTTTGTCAAAATTGAGTTATTCACATATTCTTATTCTGTGACAACTTCTATACATTATGTGATGTTTTTTAAGTTTTAGAAATTTAGAAAATAAAAAGGTTCTTTCTACACAGTCAAATGGAATGCAAAAAACTCTAAAGCTCAATATCTCCAAACCAGTCAGAATGCAGATAGAACCTTATTATTCCAAGGTGGCGAGTTGTGGTCAGAATTATTGGCACCCCTGGTAAATATGATCAAAGATGGCTGCAAAAAATAAGTTTGCATTGTTTATCCTTTTTATATATCATTCAAAAAATTCACAAAAACCTTTCATTGAAGTAAAAGAATGGAAAGTCAGGGGAAAATCACATTATGAAATAAATGTTTTTCTGCAAAACATGTTGGCCACAATTGTTGGCAAAAATGTTTCATGAAATTGTCTAGCTATGACGTCTTGTGTCACCGGAATATAAATATGAGGAAACACAAAGGCCAAATTCCCTTAATCATTCATCACAATGAGTAAAACCAAAAAATATAGTTCTGATGTGGAGCAAAAGATTGTTGAGCTTCACAAAATAGAAAGTGGTTGTAAGAAAATACCTAAAGCATTGAAAATCACCATTTCCACCATCAGGGCAATAATTAAGAAGTTCCAATCAACTAAAGATGTTACAAATCTACCTGTAGGAGGACATGTGTCTATATCGTACTAATGCACAGCGAGGAGGAAGGTTTGAGTGGCCAAAGACACTCCAAGTATCACAGATGGAGAATTGCAGAGATTAGTTGAATCTTGAGGTCAGAAAGCCTAAAAAAAAAAATCAAACAATCCCTACATTACCACATGTTTTTTGGGAGGGTTTCAAGAAAAATCATTCTTGCTCATCCAGAAACAAACTCCAGCAAATTCAGTTGTCAGAAACCCATCCGATGTGTTTGAAGAACCCCATGTCCATGGTTAAATATACAGCTGGATCGTTAATGTTGTGGACCTATTTTTTTGCTGGAGGTCCTGGACATCTTATTCAGATACATGGTATCATGGATTCTAGCAAATACCAACAGATAAAAAATCAAAACTTGATGGCCTGTGCTAGAAATCTTATAATGGCCGTGGTTGGATCTTCCATCAGAACAATGATCCAAAACAAACATCAAAATGTGTCACTGAGCACAAAATGAAGCTTCTGCCATCCCAGTTCCCTGACATGAACCCTATAGAAAATGAGTGGGGTAAACTGAAGAGAGGAAGCAACAACATGGATCTGGGAATCTGAAGGATCTGGAGAGATTCTGTGTGAAGGAATGGTCTCTGATCTCTGGTCAGGTGTTCTCCACACTCATCAGGCATTATTATAGAAGAAGACTCAGAGCTGTTATCTTGGCAAAAGTATTTTATAAAAATGTGCCAATTATTATGGCCAACATGTTTTGGAGAAAAGCATTTATTTCATAATGTGATTAACCCCCCACTTTCCATTATTTTAATTCAATGAAAGGTTCGATTTTTGTGATTTTTTTTTTAATTAAAAGATCAAAAGGATAAACAATGAAGATTTATTTTTACAGCCATATTTGATCATATTCACCAGGGGTGCCAATAATTCTGACCACAACTGTAAATACTTGTAAATAACATTTTTGCTATTAGCGCTAACAAACCAATAATTCGTCTTTAATGGTACATCTGTCTAATGCTGTCAACCCCTGCTCAAGCGAATGATATGTGAAAGAAATTACTACTGAAATGTCAAGCACCGATTCATCCTGACCCATGTGGCCTGTCTCAAAGAAAATATATCATGCTGAATGTGTTTTATTCATGTCTGCTGTTAATTTTCATATCAGAACATTGATGCAAACTGAGCTTTATTCATGAGGTAAGCTAAACCATGAAATGTAGATGAGGGCAGATCCTTAACAAGGCTCCTCATCCATATGACTGCACTGTCCCATCCCCCCGCCCCTCTTCATTCCTGTACTCTACAACAGGGGCTTTCAATATTTAATGTCAAGGACCCCCAAATGATCATCCTCTATATATATTTAATGTATAAAGTTGGAATTTATACTGTGAAAACAACATTACAAAATGTGTAAAATATATTTTATTGTTACATTATTACCAGTGTTATTTTTGGTATCAATGAGATAATATTACAGTTGAGAGAGAAAAAAAGAAAATAATTACGTTAAAGAACTGAATACCCTAAAACACTCTCAAAATTATGTTATTTTGATAATAATTATTTTTCCTTTTCCTTTTGTCTGTTTGTTTGTTTTGTATAGTACTTGTAAGTATATCACCTATTCTTGATAATATTTTTTTATTGTTATGAATTTGTTTTTATTTTTGTACCTTCCATTTTCATTTAAACTTTAGTTGAAGTTTTAGTAATTTTGTTGTGTGTTTTTGTAATTGTATTATTATTATTTGTCAGGTTTATGTTCTGTTATGTGTATGTGGACTCTTATTTTGACATTCTGTTCCGTTTCCTTTAGTTCTTGTTTCCTGCTCTAACCTAGTTTAGTTTTTCCTTAGTTACTGATTATGACCTCATTTGTTTTTATAGTTATGTATTAGGGTATGTTTACAAGACAATGTTCAAAGTATCTTTGGGCAAGTCATTTCACTCGGCGGCCATCTTTGAAATGCCTCTCGAGCAGCTATTTCAGTCATACAAGTGCAGTTCCTACAACGTCAACAACAAAACGAATCTCACTCAGCTAAAATAACCAGTTGTAGAGTGCAGCCTTACATGTTTGAACCAGAGTCGGACACAGATAAGAAAATGTCACAACTTTTAGACTGCACCTGGACGTTTCTAAATGGTTAGTGGATACATTTATGTATTTTTATTTGTTGTGGAGTTACGTTGATTCAACTCATTGACTAGCATGTACCGTCATGGTAATCTATAAATTGTTGTATAGGTGCTCGTGTGGGAACGTAAAAAAATTCCGTCACCTGACTATATGATGCATAATAAATGTGTGTTTATGAATTGTGCAGACTTTGAGGCATTTGTGAACTATTAGGTACGGTGGCCCAGTAGTGCACAACACAACGCAATATAAAAAGCAAACAAAAGTTCACAACACAACGGAAACAAGCCACAACACAAATAAATCAAGCCACAACACAACGAAAAAGCCACAACACAAAGAAATCAAGCCACAACACAAAGAAAAAGCCACAACACAAAGGAATCAAGCCACAACACAACGGAAACAAGCCACAACACAAAGAAATCAAGCCACAACACAACGAAAAAGCCACAACACAAAGGAATCAAGCCACAACACAAAGAAAAAGCCACAACACAAATAAATCAAGCCACAACACAACGGAAACAAGCCACAACACAAAGAAATCAAGCCACAACACAACGAAAAAGCAATATACAATTGCACACTTAAAACTGATCGTAGTGTTTAAATATTGGTTAGACTGGTGAATCTATAGAACAATGCAAAGAAAACTAACTTTACCGCACTCCAAGAGCCCCCTAGTGGTTGGGAGCATTTCCGTTATGTTGTGGATTTTTCGTTGTGATGTGGCTTAATTTATTTGTGTTGTGGCTTGATTTCGTTGTGTTGTGGCTTTGTTTTGTTGTGTTGTGAACTTATGTATGCTTTTTAAATTCCGTTGTGTTGTGCACTACTGGGCCACCGCAGTACGGTGTATTATTTATTTAATTATTTACATACTTATATCTAATTAATTTAATTAAATTTTCATTATTCCTTGTGGATCTCTGACGCCGTTTGAAGATTCCTGCTCATTAATATTGTAACTGCATCCTGTTGTCATAGTTTTCATTAAGATTTCTAGGCCCGGTTTCACAGACAAGGCTTAGATTAAGCCAGGATTAGGCCTTTTTAGACATTTAAGTAGCTTTTATAAACGTGCATAGGAAAAATCATTACTGGTGTGCATCTTTAGACAAAACAATGGCACTGACTTATTTTAAAATATATCAGTGCAAGTTTGCATATTATCTTAAGCCTTGTCTGTGAAACCGGGGGACATTAGAAAACAAAGGGGCAATCCTTAATCCAGATTAATCAGGAAATAAATGTGCTGAAATAGTGCTGCACAGTGAGTAAGCCTGTAGAAAAACAATGTAAACAGAGTTTCAACCTGCCTATAAGATGGTGAATTGCACCATGCAAATTGAGTTCCACGCAAAATGCTTGTTTTGGGCGTGTTTGAGTCGTTACGTAATTTGCATAATTCCTTTGGTAAATGAGGTGCTAAAATAACACAGGCAAGACGTGCAAATAAATCACGCTATTTTAGCGGCTGCAATTCATTCTTATAGCAAATCTTTTCCCTGAGGGTGTATTGGCACATATTTTCAGTGTCAGATTTACATTTGATTGTCCTAATAAATAGGAATCGTGTGTGTTGGGAACGCAGCTACATCTGTGCCAGAGCTCCACATGGTCTCCTCGAACTAGCCATTTGTCATTTTTCATAATTATGCATTGTCTTTGGTCATGTGACTCCCACATTAATGCTTTTGATCTATAGATTTCATTGCCATGAAGACCTCAGGGGAAATTGAAGATAATTGCAAGGAGAGGACACAGAAAGAATAATAGCGAACAGTGTTTGTTTAACCTCCTATGCCATTCTATCACTTCACAGAAATTACCTCCAGGCCACCAAATTAATATTCAATACATGCTTGTTTATTGATGACAAAGTCTTTTGAAGCACTTTGGACTCCATCATCGTGGGCGATGCATGTTATTCAGATATTTCTAAATTTCATATTAATTCATCTCGCGAAATGGTGTCAACAATCTGATCACCAGTGACATAACACGCAGGCTGGCTGATTAAACGACTTCCGCCCCTTTCACATTTCCTTCCTTTCCGACCCTCTCGTTTTCATCCTTTCCTTCCTGTCTCTGTAAGACATACATTACACGCACATCCTCCCACTCATGCAAACAGTCCCAAAACAGCATGTGTATCTGTTCTGCGCCGAGATTAAGTCTGACGATTGAAATCAATGATCTCTGCTTTACTCCAGTTCTCTCATGGCTTTCTCTGGCTGACTGGATGATTCATCCTCTCGTCATTCCTGGACTGAGTGGGATGCAGAGGCGGAACTATGTGGGACTGTGTGGAGGAGAGAGGCAGGTGCACAGATCCACCCCCACAAACAAGGAAGCAAGTTCAGACGGAATCAGAGTTCAATCCACTGACATAAAAGTGGATGGGACTACTCTGGGACTGAGGATGTAAAACTAATCTTCTTGAAAATCCAACTTTTACCACAAAACTTTTGCTTTACCAAAAACGTTACATAAAAAAACGAATGTCCGTGAGCATCAGATTTTATCGCCCCCAGTGTAACCCTGTTCTATATCTATTGTTCTATCGATGTTCTATTTTCTGAAGGAGTTAGACGTTAGTGGGTGAAGCTTACGTTCACACAGCAAAATGATAAATGAAACATAATTGGATGGTCTAAATGAATTTATGAATATGTTAAAGCTTTTAATAACATCTTCACAATTTTGATTTAATCATTTGCACATACATATTTTGGGTTTCAGAGATCCGATAGATGTTGTTTTTGTTTGTTTGAATGAATCAATGAATGATTACTATTACTACAAGATTTTAAAATCCAACTGCAAAAATCAAGACAATATTTTAGCACATTAAGCATCAACATCTCTGGAGCTTCGAAAGGGACATGGTGAAGGAAAAAATGATGGGATGGGAGGAAAAATGATTTAAATTTGTGTGTGTTTTCTTGCAAATGTTTTACATATACCCCCAAGAATTGCATTCGCTCGCAAAGGACACCAAAGTTTTGCGAGCGAACACAAAGTGTCTCGGGGGAACGCAAAACTTTTGAGAGAAGCGTTGAAATCAATTTTTTCCTCCCATCTCATATTTTTTCCATCACCATGTCCCTTTAGGGGCTCCATAAACACCTACAGTCAAAATCAAAGTTTAAACTGGAAGCTGTTATTCTCTTATTTTGTTTATTCAGTATTTCTGTTTCCCCCCCTCCCCCCCAAACAATACAAATGACCTCTAACAGAAACCATCATGGAGTCAACAGTTATTAAACCTATACATCTCCAGAATTGCATATCTCTGTAATAGGGCATGAATATTGATGCCACTGGGAGAATGTCTGATGAGAGAGGACAGATACTGAATGCTTTAACAGCTGTGTAATTGAATCAAATTCATATTACATGATCATGAATTGAGTGCTTTGTTGTTTTCTTCATAATGCACAGCAGGCTATGGCCTGATGAGAGTCATAAAAAACAAGGTCATGGGTCTGTCTGTCTGTCTGTCTATCTATCAGACATGATATGCATATTTTTGTGTCCAAATGCATTATTACCTTTTAAAATAATTTGATATATTCATGACATTTACATGATATATATTCACACCTTTATATGTACATGAACTTTAATGGCATCCCATTCTTAATCCGTAGGGTTTAATATGGCGTTTGACCCACCCTTTGCAGCTATAACAGCTTCAACTCTTCTGGGAAGGCTTTCCACAAGGTTTAGGAGTGTGTTTATTGGAATTGTTGACCATTCTTCTAGAAACGCATTTGTGAGCTCAGGCACTAATGTTAGACGAGAAGGCCTGGCTCGCAGTCTCCGCTCTAATTCATTCCAAAGGTGTTCTATTGAGGTCAGGACTCTGTGCAGGCCAGTCAAGTTCCTCCACACCAAACACGCTCATCCATGTCTTAATGGACCATGCTTTGTGCACTGGTGCGCAGTCATGTTGGAACAGGAAGGGGCCATCCCCAAACTGTCCCCATAAAGTTGGGAGCATGAAATTGTCCAAAATGTCTTAGTATGTTGAAGCATTAAGAGTTCCTTTCACTGGAACTAAGGGGCCAAGCCCAACCCCTGAAAAACAACCACCATGTTTTAAACACATTGTTCATGACTCAGAAATATGAATTACATCAGTTTTGAAAAGATTAAAAAACACACTTTTTTAAGCTTTATTTGTCAATAATTGAATTATTTAAATAATTTTCTCCCATTGAATGCAGTGTAATTTTAGATAGCTGTAACATTAGTATTCACTTTTTTAAAAGACTGTAAGAGCCATTAAGACTGGAGTAAAATAATCAAAGAGTTTGTGGTCTTGTGGTCCAGATCATGGACAGGCTCAGTTTTAGAGCTATGCTGTCCTGATGTAGGACAATCCAACAGCAATCCATCAAAAAGATGAATCTATTCAAGTTTGTCTTTTATCAATATCTGTGGTCTTTGGTCAGGGAAGATCTTCTGAATGAACACTGCTATGTGAGCTATTATGAGATATAATTGTTTGACTGATTGTATATACATATACAGTATAACATAAAATGAAATTCAGCTCTGCAACAGCTATCATGAATATCTTCCAACAAACACAATGAATAAAGAAACATGTTATGCTAAAACATTTTGTCACTGAAATATTGTATAAGGATCTATGATTTTTTTTATATAACACACACACACACACACACACACACACACACACACACACACACACACACACACACACACACACACACACACACACACACACACACACACACACACACACACACACACACACACACACACACACACACACACACAGACTTAGCTCATATTTTACTGTAAGCAGTCAGGGAGGGAATGAAGTGGAATGGCAAAATGATTACTATATACATTAACATGACTATAAAAAGGGCATTCTGTAAAATTATGGAAATACTAATTTAGCTGATTGCTTGAGCTCCAATCCAGAAAATATATGCATATTCCCAGAACCCAACAGATCAGAGATACTTTTCACTTACAGTTTTAGTGTCTCAGTTATGTCACATCTGTAGTTTGATTGTAAATATTAAAGAGAGTCTCATGGCAGCAGTCCAGAACAATCAACTTTACACCCTCGTAAATAAGAGTTTGATGGGCGTTTAATTAACTAGTAAATTAATGGATCACAGTGTGTAAATTTCAACCTGATACACATGCATGCTTTGATAAAGAACCTGCAAGGATCAGTAAGAGCAGATGGACCTGAGATGGGCCTTATGTTGAGTGTGTGTGTGCGTGTGTATGTTTATGTGTGTAACCCCTGCTCTGCATGTTTGTGAACATGCATAATGCAACAGAATCATGCACCTTATTGCAATTTTATGAAGCCCTGATTTGCATTTTACTCCTGAAGACTTTGTGGATAAACACACACATAAACACACACACACACATGGATAGTTTCTCTCATCTTCTCACACAAACAGACTGGGCTGGCGAGAGGGAGGGAGGGAAAGCAATATGTGTGCTCTACACAGGTTACAATGCTGCTCATGGTATTGTCATGAGAAGTGTTTAAGCTCCATATTTCTCTCTACATGTTGTCAATTGCAAAAAAACAGACTTAATTTAATCCCATTGTGCATGTTTTACATTGCGAATGTTTCCTCCTTTTACTTCTACAATGGTCCGATGCCTTGTTACTGCAGAACAGTGTGGGCACGTTTCCCACTTAATAACAAATGCGAGACAAATGAATGTGACAAGTGCCGCTATTGTTCACAATGGCTAGCCTGCCAAGTTAGGCTTCAAATTTTTTCAACACTGAGCCCATCAGGGGTTCTTCTCAAGTTACTGCAAACAGTGAATAAGGAACAGTGGATCTTAGAAACCTAAACAGACATTTTTATTTATCAAAGGACAAAAATGACAATAAAAGAGAGCTGTTTGGGACTTTCACTTGTTTAATCCCTAATCCTTTTATCCCCTTGTGAAAAAGAAGTAAGCATTCTTATTACGGAAATTGCATACTTTAAAATAATACTGAAAGGCCCACTGAAGTGCCTTGAAATGCGCAGCATTATTCAATGTGTTGATGTAATTTCCACTGAAGCAGCAAGATAGGGCGGGACATATCGAGCAGCTCCTCCCCTTTTTCTAAAATAGCCAATAGCGTTTTGTTTATATCACAGCTCGGTCAAAGCCGCTGAGCTCGGAAAGGCCGCATTTGACAGCCACAGTCTAATAGATTCCACTTTTAGATTTAATTTGAAACTGTTACTAAAGCAAAACAGTGTACACAATCATGCTGAGGATGTGTAGTTTGAAAAGTGTGTAATTTTTGTTGGTGAATTACACTGGATACGGCGGTTCGCGTGGTACTAACATGAAACCAGACTTCATTCCCTCCAAAGGAAAGCATATTTACACTGTCCCTATCCCATATATAGTGCATTATGTGCCATTCACCATATAGAAAATACAATTGTGTGAACAAGTGACTGATTTTAGCTGAAGCTTCAGCATCTATTTATAATGTAGGGGGCGGGACGCATTAAATTCTAGAGAGCATTTGATTGGACAGAAAATCTGATGAGAAGCTGCTGAAGTGCAGAGTGATGTCATCAAAATAATTGATTCATATTGGTGGAAGTGAGAGAATATAAGTTTTAAACGCTTACATCTTCTAAATGCAAATTTTGTCATTGTTTTAGAGCCCATAACTTATAGTTCCCTTTCGTTCAGTCACTACGACGTAACGTTAGTGACTAACGAATGGGGGTTTCGCTTAGAAGCCTATCAACTTCGAGTTTTGAGAAAACGCCCAATGGCGTGCCAATGCCATGGGCATGCGGAATTTGCATACGTAACTCCGCCTCACTGCGTGAGTATATAAGGAAGTACGAGGCAATATCGCATTATGTTCTGCTTTCGGAGCCAAGAGTACCTACCTCTTCACTCCTACAGCCTTCTGAGACTCTGTCAGCTTCTTCGAGACGAGCAGCTTTCCAGTCGGTGTTGGTGTGACGGCGCGTTCCAGTGATCGCATACTTCCTGCCTGCTGATCTGCGCAGTGGTCCGTTTGACAGCTGTTGTGTGATTCCCTGGGCGCTTCGGCATCGACTGCGAGGCTTTCCTCTCACAAAAAGAGCTTGCGCGTGGCACGTCTTTTTCAAGACGGCTCGCCCGTGCACTTCCGGGTGCGATCGATTTTCCGCTGCTGTCTGTGGACGCATTCACTGCTCGAGCGTGTTTGGGCTTCAGCACGTTCGGGCAGTGTTTGCGGATGTGTCACGTTTCCATTGCGGGGGCGTGACCATCGCGATGTCACGGTCGAGACTCAATGATCTCCGTGAGGAGAGAGAGTCCCCTCTGCCACACCCCAATCTACCGTCCCCGAGTGAGATGGTACTTTGGCTGGTGGCCAGGGTGACCTGAGGGCGGTGCTGTGGTATTAAGAACCCCGACGTTCATTCCTCGGGCCACGCCCCCTTCTTATACATCGCTTCTGTGAGTGTTGGATTGAATCTACGGCCCGTCTCTGACGCCCCGTTCGTTCAGTTCACGCTCCGGATAGCAGTGAGATGTCGATCGCCGCATCCCAAGGTGGGCTGGAGTCCTTTGGGGATGACGATTAGGTTGTGCTCCGCCTCCGGGTGTGTTAGCACTGCCTGATCTGACCTAAAGTTGACAGCCATGTTATCTCGGGCAGCCGCGGGTCTCGCGCTGGTGTGGAACTCCGCCCAGTCGCGGGTGCTCGTGGTTGCGCGATTGGTTTTTGGGGGCGGCACCCGACAGCTGTTGGGCCCCGCCCCCAATGCCTTTCGCTCCCGGGGTGCATGAGGAGATCACGCGGTCCCGGAGGTCCCCGTGCTTCCCGTGACCGTTTGGTGGCCTCCTCCGCCTTCTCTGCCCTTGATGGGGCCGCGGCCTAGGGTACACTGGGGCCCCCTCCCCCCCACTGTTGAACTCTCTGTTGCGCACTACGGTGTCCACAGAGGGCTTTGACGTGGCGTGGTGTGGCTGTCCTAAGCACCCCCCCCAAAGCCTGTGGGCTCGTCTACTTAGACGGTGGCGTGGTTTCGCAGAGCTACGGGCAGGCCGCCGCCCCTTTGCACATGCACAAGGGTGGAGCCGACCCAGGGCTCTTCATTGAGCTGCGTGCCGCAACTGACCCCGCCCCCGGGCGGTGAAGGTGGCCACACGCTCCCTGGGTCGGGCGATGTCCACAGCTGTGGTCCGGGAGAACACCGGGCCTTACCTGGTGATGTGGAGGACGTTGAGCGGGCCCGCCTCCTCAACTCACCCATATCCCAGGCTGGCCTCTTCGGCGGCGCGGCTGAGAACTGCGCCCAACAGTTCTCGGCCGCCCCAGAGCAGACTGAGGCTGTAACACGTACTGCCCCGGCGGCCAGCTGCTGCACCAGCCGCCGGCCCAGTCGCCTCAGTCCGCTCGCCGCCGAGGGCGCCCTCCCTCTTCCCGCCCGGCCCCAGCAGCAGCCTTCACCTGGGCCGCGCCGTGGAGGTGGTTGAGGATGTCGCCCAGTCCGCTCCCCAGACTGGTTAAACGCCAGGATGGAGGTGGACAACTCAGAGATGGGTTCCAGTTCTTCCCAGGGGATGGTAGAGGGCCGGGGGAAAATCCTTCCGCTGCTGGCCCCCGGGCTAGCAGCGCTTGGGAAGAACTCATGTTCCTGTCTCTGAGCACCCAGAGACCGGTGATGACAGTGCGCGCCACCCTCGGGTCTCGCCACTCGCATCCCTCTCTGTCGCCAGCCCCCTGGCAGAGCAGACCCCAGTGGAACGCGAGTCCTTCCCTGGTCTCCTCTGTCGGGGCGCAGCCGTTAACCGTGCTCCGACCCCGGGACGCCCAACAGCCTCCCTTGTCCGCGCCGGTAACGCTGCCTCGCTGCCCCACCCAGGGTACGTCTGTCGTCCGTATGACCCCGTTGGTGCAGTCTCTGGAAGCCTGGCTTCAGCTTCCGGGGCTGTCCCGCTGGGTTGCCCGGACCGTCAGGCTCGGCTACGCGATTCAGTTCGCGCAGGCTCCTCCCCGTTACTGGGGAGTCCGCTATACCGTGACCGGGGCCCATGCCCCCGTCATGCGTGCGGAGATTGCCACTCTACTGGCGAAGGGTGCGATCGAGCCTGTCCCTCCAGCCGAAATGAGGTCGGGGTTCTACAGCCCCTACTTCATTGTACCCAAGAAAACCGGTGGGTTACGACCAATCCTGGACCTTCGCATCTTGAACCGATCCCTTCACCGGCTTCCGTTCAAGATGTTGACTGCGAAACGCCTTTTCAAATGCGTTCGTCCGTACGAATGGTTTGCAGCGATCGACCTGAAGGACGCCTACTTCCATGTCTCCATCCTTCCTCGACACAGACCGTTCCTACGGTTTGCTTTCGAGGGGCGGGCATACCAGTACGCGGTTCTCCCATTCGGGTTATCTCTGTCCCCTCGCGTCTTCACGAAGATCGCCGAGGCAGCCCTTGCGCCCCTTCGGCAGCACGGGGTCCGCATCCTGAACTACCTCGACGACTGGCTTATACTAGGCCACTCTCGAGAGCAGGTTTGCGGACACAGAGATCTGGTTCTCCACCACTTAGCCCGTCTGGGCCTTCGGGTCAACTGGGAGAAGAGCAAACTTTGCCCCGTGCAGAGGATCTCTTTTCTCGGTATGGAGATCGACTCGGTCGCCATGTACGCGCAGCTTTCGAGCGAGCGCGCGCAGTCTCTGCTGACTTGCCTCCGACAAATCGAGAGCAAGAGTGCGGTTCCACTGAAACTATTTCAGAGGCTCCTGGGGCATATGGCATCTGCAGCCGTGGTAACGCCGCTCGGATTGCTTCATATGAGACCGGTTCAGCACTGGCTTCGCGATCGAGTCCCCAGATGGGCATGGCAGTCTGGCACGCTCCGGGTCCAAGTGACTCAGGCCTGCTTACAGACGCTCACCCCGTGGTCGAACCTCAGTTTTCTACGGGCCGGTGTGCCCTTAGAACGAGTTTCCAGGCATGTTGTCGTATCGACGGATGCCTCTGCCACGGGCTGGGGTGCCATGTGCAATGGACAAGCAGCCGCGGGCTCCGTGACAGGACCCCAGCGCCTCCTGCATGTCTATTGCCTCGAGTTGCTGGCAGTACGGTTCGCCCTGCACCGCTTCCGAGTGCTGCTGAAGGGTCAACATGTGCTTGTCCGGACAGACAACACGGCCGTAGTAGCGTACATCAACCACCAGGGCGGTCTACGCTCCCGCCGTATGTCTCAACTCGCCCGCCATCTCATCCTATGGAGTCAGAAGCGCCTGAGGTCCCTTCGTGCTGTCCATATTCCGGGAGTCCTGAACCACGCAGCCGACGAGCTCTCGCGGTTTCAGCCTCTCCCGGGAGAATGTTCAGCTGATTTGGGAACAGTTCGGCGACGCACAGGTAGATTTGTTTGCCTCCCACGACTCTTCCCACTGCAGCCTGTATTATTCCCTGACCGAGGGCACGCTCGGCACGGATGCACTGGCGCACAGCTGGCCGCTGGGCCTACGCAAATATGCGTTCCCCCCAGTGAGCCTACTCGCACAGCTCCTGTGCAAGATCAGGGAGGGCAAGGAGCAGGTCCTTTTGGTCGCCCCGTACTGGCACGGCCGGACCTGGTTCCCCGAACTCATACTCCTTGCGACAGCCCCTCCCTGGCCTATTCCTCTGAGACCGGACCTCCTTACTCAGAGACGGGGCACCCTTTGGCACCCGCGTCCCGACCTCTGGAGCCTCCACGTGTGGCTCCTAGACGGGACGCGGCAGGTTTGAGTGGCCTACCACCTACGGTGGTCGCTACCGTCACTTCCGCTAGGGCAGAGTCCACTCGGCATGCCTATGCGTTGAAGTGGAACCTCTTCGTCACCTGGTGCTCTTCCCGCCAAGAAGACCCTGGAAATGCCCGATCAGGTCCGTGCTTGAGTTTCTCCAAGAGGGGCTGGAGCGAAGGCTGTCTCCCTCCACCCTCAAAGTATATGTGGCCGCAATATCTGCCCACCACGATCTCTTGGAGAACAAGAAGGTAAGTCAGCACGACCTGGTCATCAGGTTTCTGAGGGGAGCCAGGAGACTGAATCCTCCTCGCTCTCCTCTCGTACCCTCTTGGGACCTCGCAGTAGTGTTAACTGCTCTGCTGAGACCTCCCTTTGAGCCTTTGCGGTCGGTTGATATTAAGTTTCTGTCTATGAAGACGGCTCTGCTGACCGCATTGGCCTCAGTCAAGAGGGTCGGGGACCTGCAGGCATTTTCGGTTGACGAAGAGTGCCTGGAATTCGGGCCGGCTAACTCTCACGTGATCCTGAGACCCCGGCTTGGATATATGCCCAAGGTTCCCACCACTCCGTTTAAGGACCAGGTGGTGAACCTGCAAGCGCTGCCTTTGGAGGAGGCAGACCCAGCCTTGGCATTGCTCTCTCCAGTGCGCGCCCTCCGCGCCTACGTAGACATGACGCAGTGTTTCAGGACCTCAGTCCAGCTCTTTGTCTGTTATGGTGGAGAGCGGAAGGGAAGTGCTCTCTCAAAGCAAAGGCTGTCTCACTGGATAGTGGACACCATTGCTTTGGCTTACCAGCAGCAAGGCCGACCATGTCCCCTTGGTGTGAGGGCACACTTCCGGAGTGTGGCCTCCTCTTGGGCTCTAGCGCATGGCGCCTCGCTAGCAGACATCTGCAGAGCTGCAGGCTGGGCGACACCCAACACATTCGCCAGATTCTACAATCTCCGAGTGGAGCCAGTGTCCGACTATGTACTCGCCCCCCCGAGGGGCCGGTGATGGGCCAGGCTCAGGTGTCTTCGCTTGCTCGCCACTCCACTCCACGGACTGGATACGTGCGATATTTTCCTCAGGTGAGCTCCCCAAGAGCCCTGAGCTCCTCCAGCACTGTCGACGCCGACATCAGTTCAGTCTGCCCCTTCGAGCCCAGACCCTCATGTCCGGCCAGGTGCCCCATGTGCATGGTTCCCTCCGGCGACCCCCACATGTGTATTTCACCGTAAGTCTCCGCAGTGAGCGGGTTTCTTCCCTTGGCGTGTCCCCGCCACCCCTAGGGTTAAAAATCCACCTTCGGCTGGTACCCTAGAGATCTTCCATATGCAACCCTCTCCGGGTCATATGTGTCTCTTAAGTCCTCCCCACGGGTAGGCATCTTTGGCATTCCCTCACTGGGATATGCTTCCCAGTGTACCTTGGTATTCCTGTGTTAAGTGGGAGTCCTTCGTCCGTACTAGTCTTACGACAGGGTACTCACACTTACGCAGGGCACTGGAAGACAGCTGAGTGGCGGGATTATATTGGGACCCCCATTCGTTAGTCACTAACGTTACGTCGTAGTGACTGAACGAAAGGGAACGTCTCGGTTATGGATGTAACCCTCGTTCCCTGAGGAGGGAACGGAGACGTAACGTCCCCTTGCCACTTCGAGCTGTGCTACCTGGAACGCAGGAGTTCAGTCTTGGCTCCTCAAGCAGGTAACATAATGCGATATTGCCTCGTACTTCCTTATATACTCACGCAGTGAGGCGGAGTTACGTATGCAAATTCCGCATGCCCATGGCATTGGCACGCCATTGGGCGTTTTCTCAAAACTCGAAGTTGATAGGCTTCTAAGCGAAACCCCCATACGTTAGTCACTAACGTTACGTCTCCGTTCCCTCCTCAGGGAACGAGGGTTACATCCGTAACCGAGACGATAACCTTAAGGGTAACATATTCATAATACAAGTAAAAATAAACTTACGTTTTGATTTTGTGGGGACTTTAAGTTGTCACTATAATGTCATGTTTTCAGACACTTAAAGGTGCAGTGTGTAGTATTTATGAGGATCTACTGACAGAAACTGAAACTATGTTTTCAGTGGTGTATAAGGACCTTACATAATGTACCATTATGTTTGTATTACTTTAGAATGAGCCATTTCTATCTACACACACCACAGGTCCCCTTACAGTGAAGTCGCCATTTTAGCCCTAAAGGACAAACTTCTCTACAGAGCGCTAGTCACTGGCTGTGTCCGAAAACCTAAGCAACTGATTTGTTGCCTCGCTGCCTTATCAAATACCTTGTAAGGCAGCGTTTGTGCATGAAGGCACCACACAAAACTGATTTCCGGACAGACTTCTTAGGCAGTGTAACAGTTTAAGGATGTTCAGCAAAATAGAGCAAGCTTTGATGAGAACTAAACAAATATTTAATAACTACATTAGTCATTTCTGTCTAGAAACGACATCAGAAGTGGAAAATGTTGGTCAAAAATGTACATTTACACACAAACTGACCAGCAAACGCAACTTTGGGAGTCAGTTTTTTTCCAACTCAACTATCACAGAATAGAACGCATAGGATTGTGGGATATCAAAGGGAGTGAAGGATACATTTATGCTGCCTTCAAAAATTAATCAGATTAAGGTTTCAGGAGACAGAAAGTAAAGCTAACATTAGATTCAGACGTGCCTTGATGATTTTCCTACCTTGAAATGTGTCCTCCGAAGGCAGCATTTTCCAGGTTTCGGACGCAGCATCTCTCCGATGACGACATTTTTGTCCTGTATCGGCCACCGTAGATTCTTTATGTGCTCCGAAAGAGAGGGGGGGGGGGGGGGTTGCAATTCACAACTTCATCACTAGATGCCGCTAAAATTCACACACTGCACCTTTAAAGGCACAATATGTAAGATTTTTGGATTAAAATATCCAAAAAACACTAGAACAATGTTATATATTTTGTTGACTTGTGTCCTTACATTATCACAAACGTTCCCAACATTATTTCAATCCAGAGAAATAAGCAATTTTAACCAGGACACGGACCATGTCTGTTCGTCGCCTTTCAATGACATCATACCCGTGTTGCCCTCGATTTCCCGTTTTATTTCGTAGAAACCATGGAAACACCAAAGACGCTTTATTATATTAGGTGTTTTATTTGACAGGTGAGCAACTGCTTGGATACATTCATCCACAGAAAACGAATCATTGTTAGTGTTTAAATGAAACTCAGTTATTCTTATTGTTTAAATCTCGTTTTTAATTTACTGCAAGTGCCATGTTTTACCATGCCTAATACTGATCTAGCTTACTGCATTGTGCAACAAGCATCTCAATAGCCGCTGAGCAAACGCACAGAGTAGCATTATAATATAACTCTTAACAAATCTAATATGATAAAACAGCACTGCGTTTCCCCACATACAGATGAAGTGGAAGCGTTGGCTGTAGATATGAAGACAACAGCTCCCATGATTCCGCGAAATCAAGACGTCATCAAGCATGGCGAAAAATTACATATTGTGCCTGTAATTGCATGTTAATTAAAATGAAGTAAAGATTAAAAAAAGAGAAATATTTACATTTAACTTAATTTTGAACATTAGAGTAAATTTTTTTGACCCACTAAATACACTTTTATATTCATTTTCATAATTACTTCTAGTATTTTTGCAATGTAGTACATTTAAAGTACATTACCTTTAAATCAAATACCATACGGTTTAAATTATAATCAAGTACATATGCTTTAGTATGTTAGTCAAAATACATCAAAATAAGTTTTCTTCTTTAATGCATATCACGAGATTATTAAAACAATGATTTAAAAAGTAAAGCTTTTAATTCGACATGTTTAAAGGTGGTGTAAGCGTGTTAGGAAACATGAAGGTGTAATCTATTTTAGTACACTTAAGTGGTCTTTTTTTTCATTAATATTATTTCTGCAGTACTTTTTTAAACATACTCTTAAGATTTGAGAAAACGACACATTCGATACAATTAAGCACACTTCTTTTTCACAAGAGTTGTGTCTGTATTTTGACACAAATACACAATGACTGATGATGATTTGACTGCATTGAGCATGGCTTTGTTTATCTATGAACACAGCCGCATGCATTGCACAAATTAGGGGTGGGGTTTATAATTATAATTGTATACTCAATTAATTCCAGCAGTTCTCATTTGCCATACATACCTGATTCACTCAAGCTTGTCATTTGCTTATTATTGAGGGTGAAAATCAGTGACATTATAAGTTCGTATGGGCCAGTAATTCTCAACCGATTACTGAGCTGTTGCATTGAGTTATTGACAGGCAGAGGACAGAATCAGTAAGTAAGGTATTTTGAAGAATTTCCAGTCATTCCGCTAAAATCAGTGAATTGTTGCCCTGACTGACCTATAATTGACCTTGCCACTGAATAAGGAGGAGATCTAGAGCTGAGACAGCAAAAACTGTTTTAATGTGAGGAAGGAAAGGTCTTCAATCCCTGTGGGACTTTTTCAAGGCCATGCACATGAGACCATTTATAAGATGACAACAATGGGTTAAATTAGATGAGACAAAAACACTGTGTATAAGGTTTCCTTTAATGATCTGCAGAACATAGGACACGCTAGCTTTATAAATTACATAGATTTTAGGTTTAATAGGCTATAAATAGCCTAGACATTTTCATGATATTAAGAGATCACCTTTTTTCGCTTTTTAGCATGAAGCGCAATGCAGCCTATATCAACAACATTTCACTCAAAGCAGAGGCAGAGAAATGACAGAGAAATTCCACCACAAAAAAATATTTCTAGCCTATGTGGCATTGTTTTTGTGTGTGTGTTTTTTTTTTGTGTGTGTCTTCAATCAGAAGAGACATCTTTTCCCGGGAGGTGTGTGCTCTTATTGGATAACGCACAGCTAGACAGTACATTTCAGTTCATCCGAGAGGAGTAGCCTATAAGCATCTCTCTATTTACGCACATAGCATTCACTGACGTACTCAATCCTCAGCAGACCCTCCATCGCAGCGTCATCACTGATACCCACCAAAAACTAGAGCAGAACTGATGCAGTGCTGCTTTCACGTGAACACACTGACACAGTTTCGCTGACATTTTACTGTCCGGGCTTGAAATGCTTCATTTATGTTAGAAATACTACGTGGAGAGCGAAACAGTCCTCCTACTAGCGAGCGACGCGTCTAACTACAGCGCTCGCATTATAGTCGTGCGCGTGCAGTGTTTCATTCATATATCGGCGGCGTAATTTTTTTGTCGCTCCCGTGCAG
Source organism: Gobio gobio (assembly GCF_949357685.1). Taxonomy (NCBI): domain Eukaryota; kingdom Metazoa; phylum Chordata; class Actinopteri; order Cypriniformes; family Gobionidae; genus Gobio; species Gobio gobio. The sequence continues at coordinate 22,218,080 of NC_137103.1, forward strand.
TGTAGGTGGGGTGTTGTACATTATGTGAAGGAGGAGTGCGAAGTAAATGCAATGACCGGAAAGAATCGTCTACTAGTGGAAGGCGAAACAAGGCAAAAACACATACAAACACACTCGGGAACGCTAGAGGCAGTCGCGTAACACAAGACGCATTCAGACTCTGTACATATAAAGCACTGGTTGCGTTACATAACGAGGATGCTCCGCAAACTTTCGGCTTTTTATAGTCTCACGGTTAAACGATTCGCCTCGAACCGAATGCGTCAATATAACGAGGCCAAGTATAGTAGCCTAGCCTAATATAGGCTATAGGAGTATAAGGGCACACGTATTGCATATGAATTGTATAATGCGTCAGAGGAGAGAATATAGATGATGCTTACTGACGTGAAGTGGGTTTGTCCCTTATTAATAAAATGCACAACATAATACTATAATACTAACCGTAACTTAATTAAGATAACGTGTTGTGCACATAAAACTTTTAGGTATAATCCTCATTCGAAAAACATGACACTATAATAATACAGTGAACGTCACAGTGGGCTAATATTGTCATAGATATGAGCTAAAACGCATTCGATAGTCATCATAAGCGAAATGAACACTCTCTAAACGAAAAAGGAATAACTTATGCCCTGTACAGTACTGGTTGTTTTAACCACCCCAGTTGTTCCTCAAAGGGAACCAAGAATATTGAAAGCATAGACTATTCGCAGTCATTTTATTCCGTATTTGAATAAAATACAGAACTCGGAGCGGCCATCCGTCCTGCGCGCTCAGTGGGTAGCGTTCCTCTGACAATTCTCAGACACCTTTGGATGTTCTAGTGGGGGCGGAGCGGCGAAAAGGAGTAGAACGTGATTGGTGCTCTATGCTGTCAATCAGATGCTTCCACCAATGAGCCCAATGAGCTGTTAAAAAGGGGCTGGTTCGCAGGTACGCCTTCCCCCGAAGGTTTGCACCGCCTACCTCTGTGTGTGCGCGTATTTTTTCTTTCTATTTTTTGTGTAACCAAAGCTGGATGTGTAGGACGTCACATGTTGTTTTTCCCTCTTCACTCCAGTCACTTAGCGATATGTGTTATTTACTGTTAAACCGCTCCTCGCAGCGAACGCGCACTCCGCGCCGGGTACAGAAGAGAGTCTGACAGGATTATATCTGACTGACAGCACAAGTTGAGGAAAAGTGAGAGTTTTTCTTCAGAGCATATGAGAATGGCGAGTCCGCCGCCGACAGAAGGACAGCTGATTTCAAATATGACAGTGAAGAACAACAACCACGTCAAGAAATGCGGCTATCTGAAGAAACAGAAGCACGGACACAAGCGCTTTTTCGTGCTGAGGGAGCCGAGCGAGGGCTCTCGCGCCCGGCTGGAGTATTACGAGAGCGAGAAGAAATGGAAAAACAAGTCGGCTGCTAAACGGGTAATTCATTTGGACTCGTGCCTGAACATCAACAAGAGAGCCGATGCCAAACACAAACACCTGATCGCCCTTTACACCAAGGACGAGTATTTCGCCGTGGCTGCCGAAAACGAGCAGGAACAGGAGGACTGGTACACTGTCTTAACGGATTTAATGAACGAGGGGAAAGTGAGCGACGGTTCCGCTTCTAATTCGGCGTCCTCCCTCGTCGGCTTTGATGAGGCGAACTACGGCGTGATAACGCCCGTCGCCGCTACATACAAGGAGGTTTGGCAGGTCACTTTGAAATCTAAAGGACTCGGACAGAGCAGAAACTTAACGGGCGTTTACAGGCTGTGTTTATCCAGCCGGACCATCAGCTTCGTGAAACTCAACACGGAGGTGGCGTCAGTGATTTTACAGCTGATGAACATACGCCGCTGCGGACACTCGGACAGCTTTTTCTTCATCGAGGTGGGCAGGTCCGCGTCGATCGGACCCGGCGAGTTGTGGATGCAGGCGGACGACTCGGTGGTGGCGCAAAACATTCACGAGACCATTTTGGAGGCGATGAAAGCAATGAAAGAGATGTCCGAGTTCCGCCCGCGCAGCAAAAGCCAGTCGTCGGGTACCAACCCCATATCTGTGCCCACCAGGCGGCACTTTAACAACCTCCCGCCCAGTCAGACCGGGCTGACACGGCGCTCGCGCACCGACAGCATGGCAGCGACGTCTCCCGTGACAAAACTGACGTCCTGTAGGATTCGCACGGCGAGCGAGGGTGACGGTACCATAGGCAGCCCCATCAGCCCAGGCGCCAACAGGACGCATTTGAGCCGCTCTAACACAGTGACAGGTCGCCCATGCAGAACATTTGAGTCATCAAACCTGCAGCATAGTAAATCCATGTGCATGCCTGTGTCTCATTCCCCTCCCTCAGCTGCCAGCCCTGTCAGCCTGTCAGGCCCTCGCCCCTCCAGCTGCACCGCCTCCATTTCAGGCTCCCCCAGCGACGCCGGCTTCATCTCCTGCGATGAGTGCGGCTCCAGCCCAGGTGATATACGGCACCTTTTAGCAGCAAACCGAAGCAACACACCTGAGTCGCTCGCTGACACGCCCCCCTCACAGGAGGGCAGCAACCTGTATGGATATATGATCATGGAACGGCCGAACAGCTGTGGACGGCGAAGCATCCGGGTGGCATCCGAGGAGAGCGTAGGAGACCTGGAGAAAGCCTACAGGAAGAGGACACACTCTCTCACCATGCCTTACCAGAAGAGGGTGCCATCACAAGTGTCCTCAGCTTCACTGGACGAGTACACGCTCATGAGAGCTACTTACACAACTGGGGGCCATTCGGGGCGCAGCTCTCACACCGCATCCCCAAAGGTCACCTACCCGGAGGATTATGGGGACATTGAAATCGGATCGTTACTGAAAAGTTCCAGCAGTAATCTGGGCGACGATGGCTACATGCCAATGACACCAGGTGTGGCTCCGCAAGGGGGGAAGACCGACAACTACATGCCTATGAGCCCAATGTGCGTTTCTGCTCCAAAGCAGATAATCAACCCCAGGACGCACCCACTCACTATAGCTAACGGTTACAGAACCAATTCCCCCAGCAGTTGTTCTTTGGATGACAGCGGCTACATGAGGATGTTGTGCGGCTCTAAATTCTCCATCGACAGCTCAGATGGGAAACTGACTAATGGTGAGTACCTCAACATGTCCCCTGTAGATTCAGTCACCCCTCCAGACTACTACCTAAGCCCTGAGTCTCCGTGTCTCAGACAGCTTCACTTGTTTAATTCTTTGCCCCGCTGTCATAAGCCCCAGCAGACACTAAAGGATGCGGACAATGATCAGTATGTTGTCATGAATCCTCAGAGTCATAGGATAATAGAGGAGTCAGTAAAAACAGCCCCATCTACTGTAAGACAAAGCCGCACAGATAGTCTCATCCTCCTGCACAGGATAAACCGGCCCACCCGCCTCTCCCTGGACACGTTCCGGACGTTACCCAGTATGAACGAGCACCCCCTCCCCTCTGAGCCAAAAAGCCCCGGTGAGTACATAAACATAGACTTTGGACATGTTGCTGAAAGTTGCACCCCGCCCTCCATTTCTTCCTCCGAGAGCCCAGCCTCATCCTTCGGATCGTCTGCCGATCAGAGGACATCCCCCCTCTCTGATTACATGAACATAGATGTGAGTTCTCAGTCACCCAAATCTGGAAACGCAGCTCCTTCTAATGGTTTGGAGCCCCTGCTGGAGCTCACGTCCTGCCCCGCCCACTCCGAGGAAGATAAGAAAGAGGAGAGGTACCATCTCACTGCACAGGTGGCCCCAGTGGGCCCAGTTAATAAAGCTAAAGACGATTACACAGAGATGACGTTCACTGTGCCCGCTTCCCCTGCGCAGCCTGTCTCGCAGCCCGCAGAAGGTGGGCAGACCATCAGCCCATCCTCCTGCATGCAGAGGCTGACTGTGGATGAGACTGCGGGAGTGCCTGCCGTTGAGGCATTTCTGCTGCATGGTACCACTTTGGCCTTGGTGGATCCCGACCGGGGTGCCAAAGTGATTCGCGCCGACCCCCAGGGACGCAGGCGGCACAGTTCAGAGACATTCTCCTCAACCACCACCGTGACACCAGTTTTTCCCTCCTTCGCACACGACGCCAGGCGGCACGGTTCAGCCTCTGTGGAGAACGTGTCTGTTTCTGTGAGGAACAGCGAAGGATCGGACGAAGAGTACAACAGTCCCATGTGCAGGGAGACATCGGCCGGCTTTCAGAACGGACTTAACTACATTGCCTTAAACTTGATGGACGGAGGACTTGCCAGCTGTGATTCGCTTGTCCGGTTCAAAGCTGCCAGCTGCTGTAAAGAGGGCATCAATGGAATACATGCCAGTCCGTACGCCAGCCTTGGGTTCAAGGAGACGGCAACAACTGTAAAAGGTAAGCTCTGTCCATTCATAAAAAAGATAACCGGTGATGTGCAAGCTCACAACCATCATTCGTTAATTCATTAGTCTCTCTGAAATGTTCATTCAGGATGATTTAGCTGTGCTAACTCACTACAGTATGACATGACAGAATACTTTGACAAAAAGAACAACTGCATAATATGCAGTTGTTATTTTTGCAAAAATGAACCGTCATGTCATACTGTAGTGAGTTGGCACCAGGTTAACATGCCACATGACAAATTTCCCTCTTATGTGAGAGAGCTAATTAAGCAACTTGCGAGTCAGAATGATGGAAATGCCTCTTTAAAAGCTGTGGCGCAGTTTATTATTCTCAGTGACTGGTCGTTTTATCCGTGCCTGCACGAGTGTCTGGGATGAAAACAGTTCAGTTAAAGAGTTTTTATTCATTCTTACTGGAGCTCCCTATTAGTATTGTGAGGATGACTGTGGGATGCGCTGTCGGTTTGAGAGGGCGTAAATGTGAAAGAGACGAGAGAGAGCATGTCAATAATTTAGCAAAAGAAGAAACATTCCCAATATTTGCATTAAACCTTGACTCATTCTCTGAATCAGAGTCACTATGTCATACTTGAGTGAACAGTAGCCCGGATAAAAACAAGTGAGTCAGTTGTTTATCCGTTTTTCAGGTGGGGGGGTTTCAGGGCTGGAATGCAGAACGTGTGCAAAGGTCGTCCAGAGAGGTTAGCGCAGGCTTGTTTTTCCAACCTGCCAGGTTTCTTTTAAGGAATGACCCACCTTTTGTTTTTCGGCACGACTTGAAAAACAAAGTTGTTTGTGCAGCACAGAGATAAACATGTGGGCTGATATAGACACAGATATAGACTCACGTGGAAGATAGGTGTAAGTGGGACTGTGTGAAGGGTGTATAAGTGTTAAAAAGGAGTTTTCTACACTTTAATGAGACTCTTGCACTGACAAAAAGTCAAGGTGAAGGATTGCACTTAAAGGGCAGAGCGACTTGTCTGATGAATGACACTTCACAAAAGAGTCTAGAAGCAGAAGCCTCTTAATACAACACACACACACACCATGTAAGGCAAATAGACGGCATCAGGAGCTCATTTATGATCTCTAGGGTGTGTGAGTGTTTGTGCTGGCGGAGCAGGTGTTTCTGCAGTTCTCTGTTTACCTCCACAAGAGGACGGAGCAGAAAGACGTAGCCGCGGGCCACGGAAGCCCTAGAAAAGTGGGCGGAGACCACATAGAAAACTCGCAGAAACATCGGCGCACACTCGCCAGAGCTCAGCCATCCAGCCCTGGGATTGGTCACAGACAACATTCCACCGAAACAAAAGATGAGCCACAGAGACGGAACACAGAGCTCTTATTTGTGTAGAACGGCCTGATAGTCTTCCTGATAGGAACTTGCGCCAGGACGGGACCCATTGAGCAGAGATGAGAGCACAGATAGGCTGCGCTCTGTTTACTACGCCAGCGTCTGTAATGCCACATTCCACTCCATCCCTCCTCCCGTCGCGTTTACACACTGATTTGAATAGCACATTTGTGAATGGGAAGCAGACACATACTTTGACAAACATAACTACATATTTACATAGTGTGCAGGATGTTTGACTCAGGTTTATGACGGAGCGTCATCCCATTGGACTGATTGGTGTTTGTCACGCTCGGCCGTTTTTATTTCAGCGGTTTTCACATCGGCATCCTCCCTGAGTCACTGAACACCGAAATCCTCCAGCAGTGTGTTGTAAATTAAATTGGTCCCCTCTGACCTGGCCTTGGATATAGAGGGCTATGGAGATCAGCGGTTGACGAGCGGGGCGCAAAGAGCTCTGAGTACCTTTCATTTCCTTAGATTGGATTCTTTCCATTTCGTCCCTACATAATAGCACTAGAAGAGAGAGTAAACACTGTCTTATTCAATATTTACCATTAGCACATCTCCGAGAGCTGTGTGTGTCTGTGAGGGGCTTCCAGAGAATCCTCCCTCCTGAGAATAGTGTGTGTGAGGGGGCCGGGCTAGCAGATGGCGGGGGCCAGGGTCGTGCACCTGCCATTCCAAGCAGTGCACAGTGGTTATCAGGCCTATCAGAGCCCTGACAATACACTAATGATTAGCGGCCATCTGCTGCCCCACACAACAGCCCAGAGAGAGATATGAGGAGGAGATACAGTCAGATAACCAGTGAAAGCAGTTGGCATAAGCTTGAAATAAAAGTGAAATCTCTCCTTTGTTGCAGACACATCAAGTCCCGCCCCTTCCCTCTTTGATATACTTGATTTAATTGAAAAGTACAGCAGTGAAAGAGAGATTGTGTCTATCAATTTGCCTGCTTTTATTTCTAGAGAACAGGCTCAGGCGACCATCCCCCATCACAACACACACACACCTATTCCTTTGAATCCTAGTCCATCATCATACTATCTTTCTCTCTTCCATGATAAAACTTTTTGTTTAATATCTCCTCTGATTATTTTAATTTCTTCCTTTCTGTCTATCACCAATCATCACTCTGACTCTCCATGTCCTCTTTCACCTCTTAGTCTGTTGTTGTTGTTGTCGTCTGCTATTGTTGCAGATTTTAGAGTGTTAAACTCATCCAAGATGTTCTGTGAAACTGCTTCCCACTGCTTCCCACTTTTAGCAGCACAGATAAGGCGGATTACATACTGCCACAGATTAGACATTGTTGAGCAGCTTTGTTTGGTGACCAACTAAAAGACACACACGGCTGAATTTCACGAAACCTTTATATTTCACCCCAAATCATTAGAATTAAATAATAAATTACACTTGTTTAAAGCTGCAGTCCGTAACTTTTTGCACTCTAGCGGTTAATAAACAGAACCGCATGCGCCTTGTGGAAGAACATTGCAGCCGGAGCTACTTCTCTCTGTTTATGTCTATGGCGAGTCACGCAGGGACTGTGCTCCTCCGCAGCGGTTCCTACCAAACCGGTCTGAAATAGTCCCAATATAAACTTTTATTTTAAGTGTACCATAATGATTCAGGGTAAGACAAAAACACGGTTTGGAAAATGGATTCATGTTGTACGTTCTCATTTTATCATTTTTGTAAAACTTGAACATAAAAAAAAATTAAGCTTATTTTTTAAACTTATTTTTTTTGCATGATAAATATCTTATTTTCATGACAAATACCTCCTCCCTCAGAAATATTATAATAATGCAAAAAAAACTAAATCACAATCATGTTTGTTGTACTGTCATTTTATTTTAATAATTTTTTTTTTTAAATCTTATTTTTTTGTGAGATTCACTCACAAACGACACCTTCAACTTGCATCCCTTCTGTTTTTCTTGGGATTGTATGAATCTATAGAACATACAAAAGTTATTTATATCCCTCTGTCCTTGAGATCTCTCTCTCTCTCTCTCTCTCTCTCTCTCTCTCTCTCTTTCTTTCACACACACACACACACACACACACACACACACACACACACACACACACACACACACACATACACATAGTACATTCATCACTTTCTGTCATTACTCTGTGTGTGTAAAGTATATAATATTTAACATATGTTAATGCTATATGCTAATCCTATAAATGTAACATCCCGTGTGTGGTAGCATGTGGCAGAGTGGGATGTGGCTGGAAAATATCATTTGAAATCTGCATGGGATGCTCTTAAAGAGCACGTGCCGTGTGTGGGAATAATTGCGTGGCATGTGGCCTGATTCTGAATGAATGCTCCTTTTCTCCCCTGCTGAGCTAAGTCATCTGAGTGTGTGTGTGGAGCAGAATATGTAGTGATGATGCTTTACTGCCATCAAATGAATTTAAATGGCTCCTTGGGTATTATCTGTGCTGCTGCTTTTTGGATTTGTATAAAGGAGGATGACTGTGAGATCTGCTGAGCTCGCACACCCTTATGCACACACTTTCTTATTCATGGACAGGAATTCATTTCCATATGACCACTGAGCTCTGTTGGCTTAGTTGGCTGTAGTGTTATGAGATTAGACCGTGACATTTACATATGAAGATCATCACACTACGCATACAGTGTAACCTTTTGCCCTGCCTCTCTTCCCGTAGTTGATGATGTCCAGACTGTCTGAGTCTCGGTTACTGTAAAGTTACAGTTAACAATTTGATATTGAGCCAAGAGCTGTTGAAATCAGCTTCATGTGTAATTTTTGTTATTATTGGCATTATTGTTTTGTGAGCGAGACAACTACATTTATTTGAGAGAGTGAATTCCTTAAATTAAAATTTCGTGTGCCCATGTACGTCACTCCTTCCTCAAACATTCACTGAATTGCTAGAAATCGCTGACAGTGTGAACATCCCAAAAGGGAGTGACATTGGAAGATCCTACTGAGTGAAGCTCAACAGAAACATTGTTATTTTTCTACCCCACGGGTTAAAACCGATACTCCCCTTCTATGATATATGAGACTAGCATGGATAAATAAATTAGTAACACTAGCACATGTTTACAGTACAGTCAGTCACTCAGCTGATTTTCACCCTACTGTAAATATGCGGTGTGTGTGTGAGAGCGAGAGAGAACAGTTGTGTGTTACAACATGTGTGTGAGAACACCAGGCTGTTCTCGACTCGACTGCAGGGGGGGCTATATTTAACCTGTGTGAAATAAATAAAAAATGAGTCGCGGGACAAATGTGTGTGCGCGCGCGTGTGTGAAGTGAGAGGGGACATTTTTTTTGTGGACGGGGGCAGCGGGTTCACAGGCTTTTGAACCAGCGTGTCCCAGATTACGGCTGCTTTAAATACCTCTGCTGATTTCCCACACAGGCACGGTTTTAACAGCGTAAAAATCTTTAGGAAGCAGTATGTTGCACTTCTGAAGACTTACAGGTTGAGTGATTACTCTGAGAGACGGGGGAGGGAATTTGGGGTCAGGGGGTCCAAACCTCACTTCTGATCTCCGTCTGCTCTTACTGATATTTGAATTTGAGCATATTTATAATAAACTTTGATGTTTGTCGATTTATATTTACTCGTTGAGATGTAAGAAGCAGCGTTTCCTACTGTTTCTGGTAATATTAAAAAAATGTAATGATTGAAAATAAGTTAATTTCTTGGCGTAACATAAACATAATGCATTTTGTATGTGAGATTACGGTGTAGCAGCGCAGGACACAGTGAGCAGTCAGTTCAGGTCAGCATTTGACAGATAAAATATATAAAGTTCCTCCCTCTGCTCATTCATCTGTCTCCGTCTCTGTGGAGTGCTTGTCCCATGACCTCATTGCTTTTCCTTTCCCCCTCATTCATCGGCGCTGTTTTTTTTTTTTTTTGTCTGCCTTTCCGGATCGGAATGGGACATCCATGGAATTGCCAAGCTTCCTCTTGCTTAATTAGCTCTGTGAAATTCAAGCTGCCTTCTGACCTCCACACATACACATACACTACATGACTCCGGATCTGTGGCATCAGTGTGAATGTGAGAATCAGTGAGTGGGGAAAGGAGATCTATGTCTGTTTTGAGTCTATTTTTACACATGACGAAATCGGACCACCCGACATGGTACTCTGAAAGTCTGGGTACGAGCAGACAAGCTCAAGTTCACATCAAGGTTTCCACTGCGCTGTCATCGTGTAAGAGTTTACGCTAATGTTTCTGTTGTCAATACAGCGTCTTTGTTTTAGAGGCGGTGTCTTTGAAGCACTCAACAGTGTGGTGACAGTAAAGTAGGTCAGGTCAGGTCATATAATGTCATTATCCAGTTAATGGTGACATGAAGCTGGACACACATGGCAGCCTTTTTGTACAAAAGAGAATCCGCTGATAAGAGTCAGTTGTTTGTGAATCGGTCTACACTGGCTTTGCTGTATGTTTTTGATTCACAAAAAAGAATCGACTCATACGAGTCATTTGTTTGTGAATCAGACATTTTTGTGGGACTTTAAATCTCGGGACTTTAAAGTTACCATGAAATCAAAATGGACTATTCTTTTTTTTTTTTACGGAATACTGCATACACATTTCCAAGGCCCGAGCAGCCATTAATGCTGTTGTTACTGTTGTAGACATAGAATACCGTCATTGTTTTTTGGCTGTGGGATTTTCCTTTACCCGTCAGGGTGAGACAGCGCCGTAAACATGTTTTCTGCTGTTTTTCCCACCGTCGGTATAGTTAAAAGGACAACAGGAAAGCACCTACTCCCCTTTCTCTTTCTCTGTCTTCACTAGTTGGCCACGAGCAAACAGATCTGTCAGCACTTAACTGGAAGAGTAATACTTCGTAATACCACACAGAGGGAGGTATCAAAGAGCAAGAAAAGATGAGGCACTTTACGACCGTGAAAGCGCTTGACCTCTCGCTGGCCCCTCCTCTCTCACTTTACCCAGATCTCCGTGAGAGAATGCAGCCCTACTGACGTTCATGGGAATGACTTCCATCCTTGTCAGAGTGGATGTTGTGATATCGGGCTCACATGCGGAAGTGTTCGGAATGTGCGCGGGCAGTCCAGATAATGGGAGCGATTATGGTGTGCAATATAGCCGATGGCTGTGAATTAAGGGTTTGTTAAGTGTGTGTGAGAGCGAGTCTTGCTCTATGAAAACAGCTCTTGTTCTAGGCGGATGAAAAGCAGCAGGAGGGGGAGATTGGTGGGGGGTAGGGGGGTGGCGCTAGCGCACAGCCAGGCAGGACAGACCCACGAAGGGTTTGTGTTAGCAGAGACTTCCGCCCAGTGTGAGGCCTACATGCAAATGAAACCTCACAAACAAGTACAGCGGGTGAGAGGTCAGGATAGTGATCTAGTCTTGTAAACAGAACCCAGACACCAGCGAGAGAGAGGAGCAAATTGTCAAACGACACTGTAATGTTTACATTTCAAACGTAAAGCTGACGCGTTTCGTTTTTTTTTCCTCTTTTACCAGACTGTGCACACAGGATGCGTTCTTGCATCCGCCTGTGCTGATTTTCAGTGTTGGGGTAACCCATTACAAGTAACTTGAGTTACGTAATCAGATTACTTTTTTCAAGTAACTAGTAAAGTAATAGCCTGGTCCTACCTGGTCCACTCATACATTTCATTTGTCTGGCCACTCCATTGACAAACTTCCTCGAAGGCGGGTACTCTGTTGAAGTTTAAAACTATTGGATCTGCACAGAGCCACTCTGGATCTGTCATAACCAATCGCTAACGTTTGGTCGTGACGCATGTCATCTCAAACTAGCGCACAACATCAACGTCATCGTTCTCAGCCACTCCCTCTGTTCACTGATTGGACCGGTTAAAATTTTATCGGATACCGCAGTCCCAGACGGAGTACTGAAGGAAAATGAAAATTGAGCGGAAGTACGTAGGAGGGCGGAGCCAGGCTAGTAAAGTAACGCATTACTTTTAAATTTACAGCCAAATAGTTACTTTTTCAAATAAGTAATGCAAGTTACTTTATTTTCCCATTTATTGACTGACAGCTCTTTTATCCTCATTTTGAGAGAAATCGTAATTGCAGAGTTGTATTCCTCAAAATGAACAAAATCAGAGAATTGCAAAATCAGAACACTATATACTATAAACTTAATATAACTATAATAAGATATGTTAAATAAAACAAATATTTTTTATGCATTTAATCTCGCTTTATTGACCAGTGTACTTGCTGCTGACCATAGATGATTCAGTTAAACCATAAGCAAAAGTTATATTAGATTTTAAGTTTTTATCGGTGAAGTGTTACATTTCCATCAGCCTTATTATTTCAATTTTGGTGTGAAAGGGCCTTTACATTTGACCCCCCCCCCCCCCCCCCCCCCCCAAAAAAATAAAAAAAAATAAAAAACAAGTAACGCAAAAGTAACATAACGCATTACTTTTCTTAAAAAGTAACTAACACAATTAGTTACTTGTTTAAGGGAGTAATGCAATATTGTAATGTATTAGATTTCAAAGTAACTTTCCCCAACACTGCTGATTTTTACATTTGCGTTGCGGACAAGCCGTTGTTTTCTTGCTATATGTTTCATGTACAGTTAAACAGGAGGAACCTGCATTCCATTGTTCTGCATTTAGCTGTTAACAAACACAAGAAAGCATTTGGTTTTAAACCAAAGGTCCCAAAATATGAACTTGCCAGGGAAAACCTTGCTAAAATGGCATGGTGTCTATAAAAACCTATTTATACTGTGGGAGAAAAATATTAAGCATATTTAAAGTCAACAGGGTGTTTCCAAAATTAAATAATTGGGTTTAAACTGCCATTATACTAAAATCATAGCAAATGGTTCAAATATCTGGAGAATGTTTACTTTAAAGTTTTCTTTTCCTCACAGATTTAACATTGATGTTAAAGGATTTACTAAAGACACTAGCAATGAAAAGGCTTGGATACAGCTTCTTCTTTTTTTGGGTGTGTGTTGCTGACCTTATTGCATATGCATTTGTAAGAGTTTCCCTTTCAGATGCAATATTTATGGGAGGAGAATATTTCAATAAATCATGCAACGTGATTTCCTAAGATTTGTAGTATTCCATTTACTGGCATTATTTAATCATTTAAAAAAAGCACGTCCTACCCCACTTTGCACTTTGCACTTTGCCCTGTTTAGTAAATTCATATTTAAATAGCACGGATATTGCTGGACATCTAAGGCCGTGTTGTGTGTCAGTGTACGGCCGTTCTTGGGCTCTTTCCGTCAGCTGCATAGTGCTAAATGTCAGCGAGTGTTTCCCTCGTCTGTCTCTGAGCACCTGCTCGTAGCGAAAGAGCGCGCATTCCTTACTTGGTAAAGGAGAGAACAAGAACAGCAGCGAGAGCGAGACAGAGGGAGTGTGTAACCTTTTATCCCCCGCTAGCCAGTTTCATTCCTCATGTATAAATCACGTACGGATGGTAATGGAAAAAACACACACCGCTCATTGAAAAGGGTAGATTTTCCAGACAAAGCACAGAGGAATATTATAGTATTTCAGAAAAACGCCGAAAGACTAGTGAATGCCCATAAAAGGCTGTCGTGTTGTGTGACGGCAGCGTGATCGTGTTGGGGGAACATTGTGTTTTATTGGGTTGTGGTGCTTTCTCTCTCTGTCTTTATAGACATCACATTAATGTGCTTCTTTCTCTCTTGTTCCTTGCAGACTAAACAGAGGCAGGCTCCTTCACCCCTCCGTTGTTCAAGTCGAGAGGAAGGGACGAGTGGAGGAGAGGAGGCGCTCGTGTGGACAGATGGACCACGTTGCTGCTGCTACTGCTTCAGCCCTCGGCTGATCTTTGACCTCCCAAATGCATTCGAATGGCCGTCGCCACGGCAACACAGACACTTGACCCCAGTGCGAGGCACGACGGCGACTCGCAGACTCAGAGGCGGGACTTCCTGTCCATCTGTTACTCACTACAATCTCTTCGATTTTTGTGTCACGGACCTTTTTCACTGGTTTTGTTACGAGCTCTGGACTTCGAGTGGCCAGTGTCCCTCAACCCCCTTAAAACCTGTGAACCAAACATCTGATCTGCACACGCACGCATACACCTGTCGCACAAGTCACTTATTTATTTCCCCGTGTGGCGGTGAGAGTGCGCGTGACTGCGTGTGCGTGCGCGGGTGGTTGCAACACTGCACAGAGGTGGCATTTCAGAAATTTTACTCTCAATTCGAAATCACAACAAAAGCAGTCACTTGAAAACCCTACCTCAGAACGAGCCAGGTTATGACTTACAAAAATCTATATATTGAGAAATTAATTTATTTTTCCAAGTGAATGTTTTCGTAAAAAAAAACACCAATCCAAAGCCTTACTGACTGTACTGTCAAACAGTGTTTCCTGGAGGACCTGCATACACTCACAAGAGTATCAAAGATAACTGTTTGCCATGGTAACTGAATGTCTTGTACTGCAGCGGAGGACGGTCCTGCGCTGCAATCAAAGATCTATTAATGTTATTTTGCATTCTACGCAGATATTTAAAGGATTTTAATATAATAATATTTATCTGAGCTGGTAAAGGACCTGGACGGGTGGCCGCCTGTCCGCAATCCCGCACATATGCAAAGCAGGCTTCCGTAAGGGAGGACTTATTCGTTTTGGAACGAAGCCACACGCGATTAACACACGCTAGATGAATGATGTCGAGCGCCTCGGGTCAGAGAGAGGAGCACCTCTCTCACCAAGCCTAGGCATGCTAGCACACTGTCTTTAAACCTTAACAGCCCAGAAGCCTCTGCTGACTTGCCCTCCTTCACTGCTCTGAACACACAGGCTTCCCTTTTGCCTTACATCCACACCCGCCGGCTCGCCGCTCCAGAGAGTGATAGATTCAGGGACGTCTCAGAAGGCCTGACACCATTAATGCTGCTCCCTACCGTCAGACAGGGATAGACTCGTCAGAACCAATGCTTTGTCTTGCACTTACAAACTCCCTAGATTGTAACACAAGACACTTTTGAATGTAGAGTATTCCGGAGGTCTCCACAGGAGACGAAACGCACGGCCTAAACATCCACTAACAGACTGATAGCAAGGCAGAGTTGTTCAGACCGACACTTAAGTATATGAAAAAGTTTGCCTAGAAAGCTGTACATAATGTATAAAGAGATTGCAACTGACATTTTTAAGTTAAAGATTATAACTTATTTCTTTTTTTATGTATATATATATATATATGTGTATATATATATATATATATATATATATATATATATATATATATATATATATATATATATATATATATATATATATATATATATATATATATATATATATATATATATATATATATATATATATATATATATATATATATATATATATATATATATATATATATATATATATATATATACGGTACGTGTTTGAATGAATTTCCCCCCCAAACAACTAAAGCACTAATGAAGGTACATGCCAAAGGCTGAACTTTGGGCCTGGCGCTTTTCTTTTCTAATTCTTCAGTACGTTTTTTAAAGAAAGTATGTACACTGTACGATAAATGCCACTTCGAGGATATTTGATAATGCTATAATATAAAAGAAAGGAAAAAAAAAAAAAAAAACAAGAATTCTTTGAATAATACTTGATATTACAAAAATAGGTACAAATTCACAAATGGCATATGCAATATTTACATTTTTTTAAAGATTAGTTTACAGAAAGGAACCAAATGTATAAATACTGTGTTAATATATTTAAAACCTTAAGAAAGTTTTTTGCTGTACAAATTTTCTCTGCCAATTTTGAATGGAAAAGTGTTTTTCTTCTTCTTCTTCTTCTTCTTGTTCATCTTTGCTATTGAATCCTAACAGTAATTTCGGCAGCGTTCTTTTGCGAACGCTGTTTCACAGTATGAATATTTCAATGCCTGAGCGAGTTTTTTCCCCCCCGTGTCTTCCATTGTATATACTTCATATTCTTTGCATTGTGACGCTACTTCGAAATGATAATTTAAACTTAGTGTAATTAGCATTGCTTTAGAAACTGTATTGATTCTGAATAGCCACATGCAATAAAAAAGTAACATTATTTAAGAAGCTCCGTCTCTCTGCTCATGTCTCTTTCACATCTTACAAATGACACTACTTGTGTGACTTCCTGAGCCAGACAGCAGATGTCTTCATTCATCATCTGTGCAACTTCACAACACACTCAAGGAGTCTGTGAGCTTACTTAAAATGCAGACTAAACAAATAGCCTGAGTTCATGAAGACACTCGTAATAGCTGCTGTCTAATCTACTGCCTGACCCAGAATACATAACTGACTAAAGGGATTATGAATTTTCACGCCCAAAGCCATATGATGAAGGATTATTAATTCTCAAGCCCCTGCTAATTAAAATGGTAATTAAGTCTAGGGGTAAGATGGAATTGCACAGTCTGGTCAGTGCCAACAGGGTGGGGGTTGGCGGTGGGCGACAAAAGGATCAAAATAAACAGGTCTGGGTTCCTTTCCTCTGGCCTGCCTGCTGTACTGAGCCGCCTCAGCAGATGCAAGGGTTCCTGGGATCACGCTGAGCTGAGACCGCCCGACTTTCTGTATCATGGCTCCTTGATATGTTCGGTCAGCATGTCCTGACTGATTAGACCATTGGATCTCAACCTTTTTCACTTCAGTGCATGTGAGTGATTATTCTATAATTGGAGATACATTTTGCATTTCAAAAAGATAAGGAAAAATTATAGCTGCGAGCAGCAATTATCGGGGTTCACACGTTTAAGGCCTTTCAGCACATTCATAAAAATAAATGCTTTATTTAGCAAGTAACCACTTAGTTTGTAGATGGAAAAGACCATTTACAGCCAATACAGGCAATTTACAAAGGAAAAATATGGCTTTTTTTTTGACAATTATAGCACCACCTCTTGCCCAATCTCTACCACATACATATGTGTGTAAAATTTAAGTTTTTAAGTTATTGACACTTTTATTTATGAGAGCATAACAATGAACCATTGATTTTTTTGCCACTTCCTATACAAATTTTGACATGTGGGCAATATTGTTTAGCTATCAACCTATGTTTTCGAATTTCCTGCTGTGGTTTCGATCAGACTAACGGTTTCGAAGATATTTGCAAAAGTTTTTTAAACGCTAAATCACGCCATTGGCCAAACCATAAGGATTCAGGAGTCTAAGGAGGTGACTCCTGTGAAAAGCGCTGGCTCAAAACTTCTCAGGCTCCTTCAGGGCAACGTGCCGATGACGCATACTGAGATTCATTCCGATCGGTCTCCATTCACTTTGTCTAATAGATGCTCAAATTTCATTGGCCGATGGTGGTCATGTTTTTTGAGATACGCCAATGTCCTCATAGACATACATGGTCAACCGGTCAACCGGACTAATGGTTCGGTGGTCATGGCCGTTTTCATGTTTTAGCGCCACTAAATGGCCAATCATTGAGCTCATACATGTGTTCCGAGTTTAGCGAAATTATCTTGTTCCTTTCACAAATTATAGCCATTTTAGTAAAAGTTGAACATTTTGGCCCGTGAATTAAAATTTTGAATTGTTTTGATATTTATTGATATTCACTCTCCAGGGAATAGTTATGCACTGGTTTGCTTCCAATCAGGCTAAACACCTTGGAGTAGGTTTTTCAAAAGATTTGTAAAAATTTCTCGAAAATGTCGCTAGAAGGACGAGCAAATCCATGCATGATCCATGCTATGCTAACAAGCTAATTTTCAATGCATGAAATTGAGCCAAGGATTCCAACGATATAAGACACTTGAGTCTATTCCTAACGGTTTAATTTCAGAAATTCTTTCCAGTATTCTCATTGAAAACACATTCACTTTGAACAATTCAGGGCTTGTCAAACACAAGTGAATTCTATTTTATTACTTTTAACAAAAAAGTTATTTCTTTATAATATTGTTTGTCAACTCTGTTACAGACAAATTAGACAATGTGTAGAAATAAGAGTTTGACAGAAACAGGATTGAAATTTTTAAAATCTGCTCATCTGTATATAGTAGTATGCATCATCAATAAGGTGTATACTAAATTAGATTTTTTTTTTTAAATCACTGTTTTAGTACATTGAGGCACTTTAAGTGTTTTCCACATCAAACATTTTAGAATGTCCTACTGCAGCATTTTGTTCACATATTTTAGTTTTTCTTCTTGAGAGGTGATCTAAATATTCATGGCTTGAAACAGATGGAAAAATTGTGAATGTTTTGCCCTCCCGGTCTCCAGTCACAGGACTGAAAACTATGAATTCTAGTGTTTTCTCACAAATGTCTGCCTCAGAACTTCAGAATTGGTAAACGGATTGTCTTCTTGGAACTGCCAAGCCTCAACTGAGCAAGCCAGATTTACTTTTCTGATAATCATTTTCTGATATACGCATGTTTTTCTATCCCGGCGGGGACTTCAATCTGAAAGCACACAGACTCATGTGGACTCGTGTCACAGTGGGGACCTAAATTGAGGTCCCCATGAGGAAACAAACGTATAAATCATACGGAATGAGATTTTTGAAAATGTAAAAATCCTGAAAGTTTTGTGTGATGGGTAGGTTTAGGGGTACGGTTAATGTAAGTGGGTAGAATATAGTACAGTTTGTACAGTATAAAAACTATTACGTCTATGTCGTCTACGTCTATGAGTCCCCACAAAGATATCAAACTAGACGTGTGTGTTTGATGACACCCTGAGCTCTGAGAGAGTCCCTGTAAGAAACAGCTTCCCTCAACGTGCTGACAATCCCATCATCCATCACAGCCCTCGTCAGCTACAAACAGCTCGTTTGGACCAATTAAGCACGCTAATTGATCTTATTAAATAATAAAAGTTAATGGATGATTGAAATCACCCCGTAGACTGGGGAATGGATGCCCAGACTTGATGAAGGAGAACTGACAGTGTTTACTATAAATACTGCGGCACTGTGTTTGTTTGTTTTTTATATATATATATATTACACAAAAACATTTAAATCCCAAGATCAAGTTATACAAGCTCATACACACATTACAGAGTAATGCTATTGTGGTAAAGGATTATTTTCATTGTGCTTTAAAGTAAGAGAAATAACAGGTTGCTCCACAAAGACTTCAATAAGAGTAGTATATATATATATATATATATATATATATATATATATATATATATATATATATATATATATATATATATATATATATATGGATCCAATTAACTAACCATTAATTAATTGCCTCGATAAACAAATTTTAAGCCTAATTACTTATTAATAGTTAGTAAAGTAGTTTTTGTAGCGTTTACATTTAGGTATGGGGTAGGATTAAGGGATGTAGAATATGGTCATACAGAATAAGGCATTAATATGTGCATTATAAGTACTAATAAACAGCAAATATCCTAGTAATATTCATGCTAATAATAACAATCTAGTCAATAGTGAAAATTGGACCCTGAATTAAAGTATGAAAGGCATTTAAAAGGCAGACACTGTCACGCTCTAAAAAATGGTGCTATATGGCACTAAAAGTGGTTCTTGGCTCGTAATCATAGGGCAGAGGTTTCCAATCCTGCTCCTGGAGGGCCACTGTCCTGCAGAGTTTAGCTCCAACCCCAATTAAGCACACCTGTACAAGCTAATCAAGGTCTTATTAGGCATACTAGAAACTTCCAGACAGGTGTTGAGGCAAGTGGGAGCTAAACTCTGCAGGACAGTGGCCCTCCAGGACCGAGGGGGACCACTTTTTGGTGCTATATAGCACCACATCTTAACAGGTTCTGTATTTGGTAGCAGTGCTATATAGCGCCTCAGTCATTTAAAGAACCGCTGAAGAACCACTGAAGCACTAAGATTTGGTGGTTCCCCGATGATTAGGAGCCAAAGAACCACTTTTAGTGCTATATTGCACCATTTTTTAGTGTAGTTTACATTTTTATGTGGTCCTTATTGTAACTGTCATGATGGTTTTGGGACTTTTTGTATTTATTTGACATATTCTTAACTTCATTCTAGTATCTACATTGTATGAAAATGAAACCTTTTCATTCATATTTTTTTGTGCTCGTAACAGCATCTGTCATTTACAACTACTTCTTTATCAAATGGATATGTTCCATTTTACAGACTTCAGAAAAACAAAATACTTGACATCTCAACAGAAAAAAAACGTTACTTTTTCTTTATCCTGGAAAAGTAAAACCCCCGGGCTGTAAACCCTTTTAAAGCACCACTGAGGGCTCTTGACAGACTGTCCTGTGGTCAAATCTATAACTCATTAAAGTAACAGTGCTGATATAGGGTCATTTTTACTTGCATAGTATATCCTTATGCCTGTTATATGGAATCGTGTGCTGATACTGCTGTATCCCGCTGTTCTACAGAAGGGCGTAATGAGCTTTAATAATGAGAGAGAGAGAGAGAGAGAGAGAGAGAGAGAGAGAGAGAGAGAGAGAGAGAGAGAGAGAGAGAGAGAGAGAGAGAGAGAGAGAGAGAGAGAGAGAGAGAATACAAGCCATCTGAGGGTTAAACTAATCATGTTAAGTGTATGAGACATGCTAAAGTACAACATATTAGTTAGACATTATTTGGTTAGACATAGTTCCTAAATGACCATATACTACACTGTTCCTTAGAGGGACTGGAAGAGTTTGTTTCGGTATGTATGTGTACTGCAATACTTGCCAAGTTGCTATACACTGCTGCTTCACTTACAGGCTTCAGAAACAAGCCTAATAGTCACATGGTTTCACAGCCTCAGAAATACATCGAGCTCAAACTGGCCTGTTCCAGCTTATGTGGGCATTATTTCTACAGTAGTCGAGGGTTAAGTGCTAAACGATACAGTGGAATGCTCTCAGACCTTCCAACTTCCAAGAAGTTAACCTGTCAAAACCTGTTTTTATGGTCACAGTTTTGATTAACTGACATTTTTTACCAGAAAAGTCATGGCATGAAACAGTGTGGGCAGTGGAAGGCAAGAGAGAACATTTATGTTCCTTCAACATTCACAGACATTTGCGATTTGTGTCTTGTAATGGTCATTGTAGTAATAAATGTTCATTATATATTTTAAAGATTCAAACTTTATTTTGTAACTAGTAGGGGAGAACCGGGGCGAAAGTAACACGAGATGAAAGTAACAAAGCGATTTTCTCCGAGCCCTGACTACATTTGCATTCCAAGCTATGACAGCATGTTCAGCACACAACCCTTGACGGATCTGCCAAATATAATGTGATTCCGCCATCGTTTCCCGCGGTTAGGTCCGAAATGCAGTTTTCAAGTACGGCAAGTAAATAAATGAAGCGGTACTTTTTTTTCTAATTACAAGTTGTGTTTCTTGTTTCATGTGTCACAGTAATGATCAATCTATGGGTTATTTAGTGCTGTTACACACCCTAAAGGCCTGTTCACACCAGGACGATTTTCGCGCGCGTTTATCGCCGACGTTTAACGCCTCGTGACTAAACAATGGGCGCCAATGTGAGTGTGCACACCGACGCGTAAAACGCCAGGCGTAAAAGCGTCATTTAAAAAAAACGCCTCGGGTTCGTTTTTTTTTTTGACGCGGCGCGTAAAAAACTGGCCGACCAATGAGATCCGCGCTTTTGTTCACGTGCCTGGAGCTGCTGAAGTGACAGTAAAACACGACTTGGTGGCGCTCATGCACAAAATCGGTCTTGCCGAGCACACATTGATACGACGAAGATATGGGGTGTGATTTATACAAAATGTGATGATTGCTTAGCAAACAGAGAGGAGAACTAACGTGTATACGCTCGTCAGCCGTCTGGCCAAAATCCCATAGTATTCAGGCGTCAGACGCAAGATTCGAGACGTTAGACGTCACGGTCACGTGTCGGAGCTGCGTTCAAAGTGCGCGGCGGCGATGGCGGCGACGTATGTAAGAAAGTATATTTTTTATAATGCGCATGGATAACGTGCGTGTGGATAAACGCCTGGATAACGTGCGTGTGGATAAACGCCTGGAGAACGTGCGTGTGGATAAACGCCTGGAGAACGTGCGTGTGGATAAACGCCTGGAGAACGTGCGTGTGGATAAACGTCTAGGATATGCATGTATGAATGTAAGAACTTTAGAAATACAAACCGGAATGCAGCCAAGAGCCCCGCTTATTTTTTTTATAGAGATATACAGGCATCTAGCGGCTACATATTGGTATTATGGGTAGTTTACCTTTCCAACAAACTGGTCGTTCACAGATCATTGCAGTTTTTAAATAAACAAAAAACGTACTGCCTTTATGCCTGCTCTGACCCAGGCAAAAATATTTAAAAAGCCCACACCTTGTTCATGAATTGATTGACAGCCTGCCTATAATAAAGAAATCACCACTCTAGTAACATTTTACATCATTTTCTAGAAATTTGTGTTTTGTTTTTCTTTTGCTGCCCATCATGTCCACAAGTCCTTGGTAGAAGACATACTGTATCTCAAAGGGTCCTTCCAGGTTACATAAATTGGAGGAAAAAGAAAAAACTTGGAGCATTAAAAACCCCACCTATCAACTTTCCCGTTTACTAAATGGAATAATATATGGTTCAGCCTTACCAGGGGCCTATACCATGAAGCCGGTTTAGCTGGCTAGCCAGATATGTTTAAGCTTAGTTTGTGCCAATCCTGGGTTTTAGGTACCATTAAAGTGGTTTGGCTTTTAGCAGTGTTCATCTCCATAGTAACTTACGCTCCACGGCTAACCTGCTCCAGGGCAGGTTATGTTCTGGATAAGAGATCTCAAACTGAAATTAGACCAATCAGCTGTAAGCAAAGTGACACCCCTCTGATGCAATAAAGTCACTCCCCCTGTTTCTACTCCAAATTAAAGGTCACTACATAGCAAATGATTTTAAAAAACTAAAGTGTCTGGCTTTTAACAATGCTTATTTATTATAATAATAATTTTGAATGACTTAGATATCATTTAAGTAATTATATACCCTTATTCACTTACACATGTATAATTTTAGTTAATCAATCATTAATAGGCACATAGTTAAAATTAATATAAATAGCCTAATGTATATAAATGTCATACAAATGAGCTTTAAAATCAATAAATAAAGCTATAAAAATGACTACATGCGAGTTTAAATGTTCAATTCTCTCTATATATCAACTAAACTAACTTCATAACTTTTACTTGTACTGACTAAGTAAGATTTTTCTTAAAGTTGACAGCTTTCATAGACAGCTCTTTTCTTCTTCCTGTGTACATTTGTTTAAATTCTTAATATTTTCAATCATGTAATATTCTGCAGAAGAGAGAAATCAATTCTGCAGAAGAGAGAAATCTCTCGCGAGAAGTAGATGTCAGTTTCACTGATCCACATCGTGTGATTGGCTGTTCATTACTGAGTCACAGCTAAAATCCTAAACTCAGGATCAAAGCCTGAGTTGACAGAGAAAGTTAATGAGCTCCGTCATGGTACCAATAAAGCTTGATTGCATCGGTTTGGTTTTGTCAACTCAAAACCAATCCTGTAACCCTGAGTTTGTTCAACTACCTTCATGGAACAGGCCCCAGGGCAGGTTATGTTCTGGATTAGAGATCTCAAACTGAAATTGGACCAATCAACTGTGAGCAAAGTGACACACCTCTGATACAATGAAGCCACTCCCTCTGTTTCTACTCCAAATTAAAGGTCACTACATAGCAAATGGCTATTAAAGACTTAAACCTCTGGCTTTTAACAATGCTTATTTATAATAATAATAATAATAATTTTTAATTATTAATTTTTTTTAATGTAATTATTATACCCTTAATCAATTACACATGTATAATTTTAGTAAATCAATCATTAATATGCATTTTGTTAATATTAAAATAAATAGCCTATATAAAGGTCATACAAATAAGCTTTAAATTCAATAACTAAATCTATATAAAAATTACATGTGAGCATAAATGTTCAATTCTCTCTTTATATGAACTAAACTAACTTCATAACTTTTACTTGCATTGACGTATAAGATTTTTCTTAAAGTTGTCCTCGACAGCTCTTCTGTGTAAATTTGTTTAAATTCTTAATATTTTTCAATCATGTATATTCTGCAGAAGAGTGAAGTGAATCACACTGCTTCTCTCGTGAGAAGTGAATCTCAGTTCCACTGATCCAGAGCGTGTGATTGGCTGTTCACTGCTGATGTCACAGCTAAACTCCTAAACTCAGGATCAAAGCCTGAGTTGACAGGGAAAGCTGATGATCAGCATCATGGGACCAACAAAGCCTGAATAGATTGGTTTGGTTTTGTCAACTCGAAACTAATCCTGTAACCCTGAGTTTGTTAAACTACCATCATGGTACAGGCCAGGGGTCAAGACACATGTTTGTGGTACAGTACATCATTAATGACAGTATATTTTGTGTTATATTTGGTCCTACATTGAGACAACTTAACATTTTAAAATTATGTTTATAGGTTGGAATGACATGTAATATTTTAAGGAGGAAGAGGAGCAATGGAGGCAATTTCATATGCAGCTTGGGGATAAAGATACTTGCACTCAAACCTTCATTACACGGCACAGGTTGTGTGTTAAAACTGACACAACACATGTTGTCCCTGAGCACACACACTACATGTGTTAAAGTGGAGCAGGTGGGGTGCGTGGTTGTAAGACTGCATTACAATGAGCCCTATTAGAAATATGATATTATATTCTATATTTTTTGAAATCTTTTGTGAAAACCATGAAAAAAAGGTGAATAAAGACTGGGAGTCAATGTTCAGAAATTCCTTATTGTTATATTTGTAACGATGCTGTGCTATATTAAGTGATGTGTTTGTTGTCAAACTCAAAAATGTGTATATTTTTAATGATTAAAAAATGCCTTTTTATTTAAAAAAATTAATAATTGTATTTTATTAACAAAATATTTTAGTTTGTCTTTTTTATATGATAACATTTTAAGCTGTTATTTGGACATACTACCCCACCCATGGGGCATGTTGTCACATTTCACTTCCATTCTTTCGGGGTATATCAACAAAAAAGCATACACTTATGAAACAAACCCACATAATTGTATTAGACGTGTGAAATTAATGTGGGGGGAAAAATACTCTGAACCCCAAGTGGATTCACACAAACTGAAATAGTTAAAAAAAATCGTTAGGTTGTGCCCTGCTCTCCCCTATATAAATAATCTAATGTGGATAATTGCATATTTTGTATTTTCTCCTAATAAGGACGTGTTGAACTGGGTTAGCTTCTGACTGATTTTAAACACACCTTTATAAATGGGCATTTCATTTAAATGTTTACTAACTGTATAGTTTAACATATTGATGTACTAAAATCTTTCAAATGCACAATTTAATACAGTTATTTACCTTTTTTTTATAGGCTAACTCCTTTCGCATTCCAGTATAAGAGTCCTACTATATTACATGTTGTAAATAAATATCCTTTTTTTTATTATTATTTACAGGGATTAACTGGCAAAAACACATATCCATCAGTCCCCCTCACTAGACGAATTGTTAATGCACAGAGCTTACTGTAATTACGTCAATTTAGAACATTGAAGGTTTTTTTTTCGTTAACTGGCAAAACTTCAGACGACACGGCGCAGACGTCACGTAGCTTCTCAGGCGAGTATGTGGGTGACGAAAGTGTAACGCTTCTTATCACACGTCATTGCTCACGGCAAGGTACGCGACGATCGACACGTTTGATTGCTTAGTTAGCAAAGTAAATGTATAAATCACACCCCATACGAAGACAACACAGTCTCACTCCCACTCGTCACATATTGACGCTTGGTCAGGACCCCTCGTCGTCACTTTTTTACGTCGTGATAACATGCACATGCCCAACACGTCTGTGTATGACGCCAAAGGTGTCTCATTGGAATCACTGCAGTACCCTTAACGTCGAAAAATGCCTTTCAAGGGGTACCCTGTACGTAAAAAAGTGACGACGAGGGGTCCTGACCAAGCGTCAATATGTGACGAGTGGGAGTGAGACTGTGTTGAATGAGCAGGTTAAGAAAACTATTTAAAATGGTGTCTTAATAATACAAATGAAAACCTAAAGTCAAAACATCATTTTATGTTTGAAGCCTTTCATATAAATACATTTTATAAATCTCAGTAGTTTTAAAGGTGTTGAGATAATTGAAAAACTTTTGTCCAGCAATTTGAAAGTCAATGTGGCACAACTATAGAATATACATACAACTATTTGGTTGCACCACCTGACATACAATAGTCCAAAAAAAAACCAAAGAATTTAAACACTTAAGTAAAATGTTATTTTACTAAAACTTGTTTAAACAAATTGTTAATGACTCAAAAATATGCATTACATTAGTTTTGAAAAGACAAAAAAACCCCACATTTTTTGAAGCTTTATTTGTCAATGACCCATATAACAAGTTTTTCCCTAGTGAAAAAACATCCAAACATTTTGACCAATGCAGCTCACACATTTTGGGTACAGTTGACATGCAATAGAGTTCTGGTGTTCCAGCAAACAGTTAACAGATTAGAGAATGTTAAGATTGTTTTGAAAAATGTGCCAAAGCGATTGAGAACAACTGTAAAAGTTGTGCCAGGTACTGTTCTCACCTGTGTTCCTGGGATTTACTTATATAAACTGGGACAATCTGATCTCTCTCTCACACACAAACACACACACACACACACAGGCACATTAAGTTGTTTATATGTTGAAGCAGGTGAGCTGTGGGCGTGTCCTATCTGAACCCCGCCTCTCCCTGCTGCTACTGTTGAGAGTTCTGGGAAAAACAACAAAGGCAAAAGAGGAAAAAGAGAGGGGGAGGGGGACCATGATCTCACCCCCTGAATGCCGGCCAAGTTGATAGTGAGTCATCCCAGGTGTGCTCGGTTGTTTGTGTTTGTCTGTTTTCAGTCTCATGAGCTCTTTGCACATCTCATGCTGTCTTTGTTCATCGCTTGTTTGTATGGAGCAACCCTATTACTCTGTCTGGCCTATCTGCATCTGTTTGCCAGACAGATAGTCGGACAGAGTAAAGGAGGGTGTCTTTGATAGTTCATCTGTCTGTCTGGCGAGTCCCTGCAGGTCAGATCTGGCCTGCAAAGTATAGCAGAAAGTAAGCAAGAGACAGAAAGAGCGAGAGAGGGAGAGGGAGAGGGAGGGTGGGAGAGGACTAATCCCTCCACTGAGCCTGCCTTCACAACAGAAACAGGAGAAAAAAAAAACAATATTCTCGCACTTACGCAATGCTGAAAGTCCTTTTACAGGCAAACAATATGAATCAGCTGAGAAACCCCACCTCATTCTCTGTCTGTTTTATGTTCAGTTAAACACCAGCACACATACTGAGCAACACATGCTTTCATATGTATCAGAGAACAATAAATTAAAAAAACAGGTCTCTAATGCACTGAATTGGTTCGGCAGTTTTTTATAGCGATGTTTGAAGCACAGAAGTCACTTTCTAACAAAGCCGTTTTCTGTTGGTCAATTCCGTGTGACTAACTCGAACCTGTTGTGAAATATGGAAATATTTCACACTCACGCAAAATCCCCAATCATTTATTAAAATTCCCATTTATTAAAATGAATGGATTACTCCTTTGTTCAGCACATTCAGAGTCTCTCTCTCTCCCTGTGAAAAATAATGATTGCTTTACTTTATAAAATATTTTCCACAAAAATATTTTGAGGTATAAAATAGAAATTTCGGATGTCCATTTTTTTCTTCTGCTGTTTAAAGTATTAGGCTTTGGTTTTAAACACATGTTTGTTATTATTAGGCAGTTAAAAGTTAGCATGATGCTAACGCTAGCTGAAGCTGAGGGCAATTGTAATAGGCTAGGGGAGAGCAGGGACGAAAGTACCATTTTTCAGAAAATCGTAATTTTAAAAGATAATTTTTTAGACCGAGATATATTTTTGCTGTGGTCAATAACTCACAAGTGTGGTCTATCAATAGCAGGTGGTATTTTGTACAAATGTAGAACGACTACAGTATCCTTTTACTTTGAACATGAGCTGCACATTGTTACTTTTGACCCCATCAGGTGGGACGAAAGTAACACCCCAATAAACACAGAACGTTCCCCTAACGTTCCCATATGGTTCCCGTTTGGTTATTTTTGTGATTTATTTTACAACCTAAAGAGAACCTTCCCAGAACGTTCCCTGCAGGTTATTTTTAGGGTTTATTTTATAACCTAAAGAGAACCTTCCCAGAACGTTCCCTGCAGGTTATTTTTAGATTACATTTTTTTATAATATATACGCAGGTTTATTTGTATATTTCGTTACTGCGCGCCTCTGATCTGTGCGCGCTTCTCCAGCACGCGCTTTCTTTCGTCATCCACAGAAAGACGCGCACTCGCGTAATTTAAAAATTAACGGTCATTTCGTTTTTACCGACTAACTAACATTAGTTTATCGATCTTTATTTAATAATGGGTTATAATTAATAAATATACCAGTGTAAATAGTGTGGTTTCACAGAGATTTGACAAGTAATTGAAGACAACATGATGTTGACCGAGGAGATTTGGTTTACTGACCAAAAGAGAGAAGGCTACGTTCCGTTAATTCAGTGGTAAGAAAATAATGCAGTTATCCCAGTTAAAGTAATCTTTATTCATTATTAATGTCTGTGAATAAAATTCATATTTTAAAACCACATATTGTGTTGAAGTCATTGTTATTTGGCACTTAAACGTAGGCTAACTTACCACCTGGTTGTGGTAGTAGGTGTCGTCAGTGATACAAGTTACGAAATGCATAATTCAATCTTATTTAATCCTCCATATGAAGGTTTATGTGCTTGAATTATTTCTATTGATTAAATAAGTACAAAACAAGACATGGTTTGTAGTAGGCTACTGATTATTGACGTCCATTCATCCGTTTTCCATGCCGCTTATACCATATGGGATGCGGGCATTGCTGGACGATTACTGACGCACAGCAGGGTAAATTATATCGGAGTAAATAGGTTAGGGGAACGTTCTCCAAACCAACAGGGGACGTTCTATTTACGTAAAGAAAACTTTCCTGGCTAACCAATAGAGAACGTTAGGATGTCTGTTCTGGGAACGTTCTGAGAACGTTCTGGGAACCAGAAACTAACGTTCCCAGAACGTTCTGGGAACCAAAAATTGTTATCTGGGACACAGGTGGGTCAAAAGTAACACAACAATACAAGCTACATTTTTTTGGTGCTACTCTTGTTTTTATTAAACATACCTGACTATGACCTTGTTAATATGTAACTGCAAACATATTTTGTCCTTTATCTTTGCAAAAAAATTACATTTTCATTTTAAATGTTGAAGTTCATCAAATGTTTCAAATGTAATATGACAGTACAAACTTTAATTGTTTAGAATATTTGTTATTTGCAATGTCAATCTATTTGATAATTTTTTTCTTCAACAGTAAGAACAATATGAAAATTAAATTAAATTTGCATAATATGCAATAGCGGGACAAAAGTAACAAGCGTTACTTTCGTCCCGACAGGAAGTCCTGACATTTAAACACGATTTACTTTTATACTGAAAAACTCTGAAAAGACAAACCTTAAAGGCCTGTACACACCGGGACGAATACCGCACGCGCTTATCGCCAGCGTTTTTCGTGACGTTTTTCGGCGCGTCTTGAATGTTCACACCCAAGCGATTTCCACTGGCGTTGCGCCGAGTGAACGTGCACATTCAGTAGATGCGCTCCCGGTACACAAGGTGGTGCTGCGGCACTTTACGCTTCTGACACTCGCTTGTCACACAGAAGAAGAGGAGAGACAGTATTTACGTGCTTGCCAAAACCATAGATATATCTATGTCAAAACCATTCACACACTTTTTGCTAACTGGCAAGCAGCATTAGCAGCCTATCTTCTTCTTTGTCTACTTACTACTTCTTCGTCTCACTCCCACTCGTCACATATTGACGCTTGGTCAGGACCCCTCGTCGTCACTTTTTTACGTACAGGGTACCCCTTGAAAGGCATTTTTTGACGTTAACGGTACTGCAGTGATTCCAATGAGACACCTTTGGCGTCATACACAGACGTGTTGGGCATGTGAATGTTATCACGATGTAACTATTTATTGGGTTATAATTTTTCCATTATGACATGTTGGAGTATGATTCTCAATTTAATCAGCCAGCATTATTTTATTTACATTTATTGATTTGTATTTACGCTATTCAGACACGTTTGAAAGTAGCCCAACCCCGCCCCTTAACCTACGCATTTGCGTTATATGATATAAAACACAGAATATAACAGACAACATGCACACTTTATTGAAAAATTTCAAGTATTCCAACTGTTCCGAGGCCAAACGATTGATTTGTTTGTAGAAAAGACCCAAAAGCGATCTGCGTTTCCATCCGCCCCGCGGCGTCATATTGAAGACGCCCCAGGTACGGCCATACCCCTCGGCGTCAGACTGTAGACGAACTGGGAACTCCATTGCTTTCAATGAGAAACCTTTGCCGGTATTCTATCGGAATGAAATCTCGCTGAAGAAGTCTCATTCAGAATACATCGCGATGTTGGGCATCAGTGCACACTGAAAAAACAGGAAAACACATGTTGTCCAATTTACTCAATCATATTATTTGTGATCTACGCAAAAAGTTTCTCTTCTAAACATGATTTCATTGCTTTCGATTAATGTAATTCTCTAAAATGTGCAATCTACTAAATTAAATTATTTGGGGTGAATGTGAACCAATTAAGTACTCGAAAATTATTTTTGCTGAAACTGTAGTTCCCAGCATGCTTTGCTTGGGACTTGACGACTAGAGTAAAATTGTTGAAATTAAGTGTTATTTTATGTGTTTTTGGGCAAAATGAGAAAAAGGGGGAGACTTTATATTGTTTATGAGTGTTTAATGTTTAATTATGTTGGAATTATTCGAACCATTTAAATTACACTGGGTTACCATAGTGGAGAAGAGTGGAGCGATTGCTTAGGCTGTGGACTGACTCAGCACATGTCATTAAAGAGCATTTCACACTTAGCCCATATATGATGTGCTATTGCTGGCAAATATAATGAAAAGTTATTGAGTACTTTGTTATAGATCAGTCAAATGACAACAAAAATATACAAAAATAAACTTGTGTTTTGATTAAAGAGGCAGGGTCTCAAGCCGCTGTGTGCACCACTGTTTTTAGGGAGCCATATTAAAACCATTGTGAGACTACTCAATTCGGTTACTTAAAAATTACTTAATTCCATTATGTTGAAATTATGTGAACATGTAAATCCAACACACCATTTTTTTCAGTGCACGTGGGCCACATGTTGGTGAGTAGCCATGAATGTTTGATATAAAGTATTTTCTGTCGTTATTCATCAGATTATGTTCAGTCACTGCATTATATCTTTCATTTCCACTCAGGCTTCGCTTTTCTTTGCTTTCTAAATCAACACACCTTGCTAATAGGGCGATTAAATACTGTCACGTGACGTGCTATAGACCTTTTAAACAGTTATTCATATTTAATAATAACAACTAGTGTAGTTCCAACGTGGCATTTGTAGTAGAAGCACAATAAAAACAACCTTAGTTGTAATGTGATGTTTGTTGTAAATAGACAGTAACCACAACACTTACCATGCTTTTAATGCCTTTTAATGTAAAATCCAAATATTGTGATGTAAATAGTACTTTGTCCTATATATAATGTATGTGTTATATATTTTGACTTTTTCTCTTTTTTTTTTTAACCTGAAAAGACCAAAAGGGCCTTTCGGACTCAGTCAGCCCATTCTTGTTCATGGAAAAGTAATAGAGAAGACCGAAAGCAGCAACAGCAAATATTTGCAATGGTAAGTATGTGTTGGTTTGAACTCTTTATCAAGCATTTGTTGTTTCTTAAACATATTCTTACAAACCCCATGGCTCAATCAGTGAGAACATATTCTTAATAATTCACAAGATTTAACAAGCTGTCAAATTCATATGATACTCGTACATATTTGTACAAATACTCGTACATAATCCTGCAGCTTTTACTCCGACTCCTGCCATTGGCTACAGCCTCAATTCCTGTACATATTTATCATGATTTTTGTAAATCAGTTGTGCCCCTTCTTGGAAAGCAGTCCCAGAAAGAAAAGTTTATATTAGGTCCAATGTATTCTTTAAAATGATTACAAATTGGGCCATTGGGGAGGTCTCTCTCATGACCTACCTCTGTTTGCAAGAGTGGAAATGCTCACATAACATCAGATATTCAATTATTTTGTCATCAGTTGCACTGCTGATAACGTCCCGTTTGCATGTAAATAATTTACGTGATCAAAAGATTAAGTGAATAATCAACATTTTTAAACAAATTCAAATGTGCTATTAAAAATATACTTTTAATAATGGAAATGCACACCTATCAGTGAACTTGTTACATAAATGTATTTAACATTTAATTATGCAACACTTTTTACAGAAGGAAATCCTACAGTTATGTAAAGGGACAACATCATCATCATGTCCTGTCCTGGGCACACTGGGCAACATGTGTCCTCCAACATATTCGATCTGTGGCCACGTTCTTCACATCTTCTCATGGAACACCTGCATTCTTCAGGTCTTCACGAAACATCTGTCTCATGTCTTCCTTGGTCTTCCCTGTCTCCTGCGTCTTCCTGGTGGTGTCCACTTCATAACTGTTTTGGGGTGTTGTTGTTTGGGCATGCGCAGGATATGTCCAGTGAGGTGCACCCTTTGCTATGTCACAGTTTCTCAAAGTCTTCACGTGGAGTACCACTCCTCCTCATGATCTCTTCGATATATGCAGAACCAATATTCATAAACTGTACTTGATGTCTGCTTATGCCTTTATCAGAAAAGCATCAGTGCTCATCAGGAGTTTTAGTAAAGGACATATTTATTGCCATCGACTTCATGATGCTATATTCCAATGTATATATCTGCATTTGTATATTTGCATATATATGCATTTGTATAACAGTGTTTGTTTGAACAAATGAAGATAGTGAGAGTGAACACCTTTTGAAATCAATATGTATTCATTAAACCTTTTATTACAGTGGGATAGTATTCACTATAGTAAATGTCCACCATAACTAAATATATGGTATCATTATATCACTACCATGCTAATGTAAATGTAACATGAATGTATTTTATTAAAGCATTTTCTTACTGAAAATGGTTAACATTTATAATAATCATTAACTATTTGAATTGGCCTTTCATTTAGTTACAATAGAAGTGAACAATAATCACAAGGATATAGTTTATATAGTTTTAAAGTTGAGAATGTAAAATGTTCGTAATGTTTTTGCCTATTTATTTCTTAAAGGCAAGAAACCAATATATTTTCAGATAAAGTTGAACCTCATTTCTTTTATTTGTACCGCAGCATGGTTATTTTATACTATTGTGCAGTAGTTTGGCCGCTACATTTGTATTTAAACTGTTTGACATTAAATATTGGAATATGCTTACAAAATTGTGTGCATTCATTATGCTTTTGTTACATTTATTTTAATTCCAAGAGTTCAGATGGTGAACGATGGCATAAAGAAGTGATCTAATATATATATTTATAAATACACATACACACACACACACACACACACACACACACACATATATATATATATATATATATAGAGAGAGAGAGAGAGAGAGAAAGTTTTCTCTTCCATATATATCTATGCATCAGTTTAACCACACAAAGGAGATTTTTGTTTTAAAATGTGAGTTGTATTAATTAATTAGAAGAAATAAATATTTAGCAGCCTAAATATTACATATTTAAGGATATCCCTTCAGTTGGAACCGGATGAGATCTGTCATCATTTTCCATAAATGGACAAGTGTGACGCCTCTGTTCTGCTGCGTTGTCATTGGCTAGGACTTTATCGCAGAACTCGCTGTGATTGGACTATCTTTTAACCGATATAAAACGGTATGTTTTGGTGTTATTGTTACGTTAGTAATACGTTAAGTTAACTATAAAGTGTCGCTATGTTGTGAGAAATTACTCCTTTACCGAGATCCCAACCCTAACCCTAAGCATTTCTGCACACTTCAATGAACTACAGCGCCATGTTTCCCATTGCATTGATACACTGACAAAGGTATATGGGTAATGTAGTTTAAAACGTTTAATAATGAGACAATAAATGTTAAGTAGATGACATCTTTAATGGACAACTGGATATCTAATTATGTTCATTGTGTAAACCTTTATGACATATATGAGGGGCAGGCTGAAATTTGATATTTTACTGTGAGCACTTTTAGAAAACCTTTATGCCAGCTTTCCATATCTGTCTGAAAACTGTGCCCAACATTATTTAGTAAACATAGCATAAGCAGTTGTCCTGCCAATTTTCTCTGTGATACGCTAACCAGACTTTGAGTAACAGCCATTTGAAATGTGCTTTTTTTTGCTCTTCCAGGGGCCTCCATTGGGTCCCTGATGGCGGAAGGGCAGTACAACATACACAGATCTATTTTCCTCATCATGGACAACAAACTTTGAGTCACATTTAAATATCATAGTATTTTCTCTTTTCTATTCTAACATCATGCTTGTATTAGGTTTTGATGGGTATTGTGAGACCATCTGATGAAATACAGAAATATTTGAAAGAAATGTAATATAATTATTATTTATTTTCTTTTATGGATAAACACCCATAAATATAATGGATGAACCCACAACAACTTGCCATTATCCAGTTTCCAGTGTAAACAAAAACTATTTAGATTTACACTTCACTATTATTTTTAAATATAGGACAATGCACCATTAAGTAAAATAACAAAAGAGACATTGCCAAAATTGTATGTATTTTCACGTACCTGACATCGGTAATGTGCATGCTTTAATTTTTATTGCAGTAGTAGATGTACCGGATTTATCAACATGGATCATCGTCAGTTAAGCTTGAAGTGTTTGAAATCCTTCCCTTTATTTCACTGAAAACTGGCGTATTGTCACATCATGCAAATACAACTTTTTGGTGCATTGTTGTACCAAATATAATATAACCAGATGAAAAATGTTTATGTTTCTTTGATAACCTAAATCAACTCATAAAATGTGTATTTACTTTAAAAACACCATAAACAATATTCACCATACTTTATCACTCAACTCTTTATTGGAGGATACAGTATACAGTTGATAAAGTAGCATAAAGAAAAATTAGATTCAAGATAAATAAAAATGGGTCTTCAAAAATACATTAAGATCATATGAATCCATTCACAGCTGCTGAAGCCACACAAATGAGTGCCACAGAATCCAATACAGTCAACTATGATACAGAAAACAGATTTGATATTGTGTTGAAAAATAATGATTCATTATCACAGCTAGACTGGTTTCTTGCTCTTCCCTCTATCATGTTCATGTTCTATCCTGTTCTTCTTCTTCTAAACAGTTTGCCCACTTGTACCCTATAGTGTATAATTGATAAACAGATGATGTGGTCACTGATGTGGTGTAGCCTTTTCTCAACCAGAGGAAGAAGTTGTAACATCCCATTGTCAGGCATTCTCCAGTCCTGTTCTAAAAGTAAAAGAAAAAACACAATTCAAATTAAATTTAATGTAGTCAGGTTAGCATATGTTCTGCATGATTTAAGCAGTGGTTGGCTACTCTGGGCCTCAGCATCCATTGTCCTGCAGATTTAGCTCCAACCTCAAACCCACCTGCCTGCCTATAATTATCTATAAGTAAACCTGAAGACTTTAGTTACAAATTCCAGGCATGCTCGATTAGTCTTGGAGGTAAACTCTCCATTTCAAAAGGCCCAGAGTTGCCCATTCCTAATTTAAATTTACAAAGCCGCAGTCAGTACATTATATAATAAACACATTGGAGCATTATGTATATAATATTGCAGCACATAATATTAGCCAAGTACTGACAAAAAATATTTTACCCATATCAACAGCAACCTTTTAAACAGCAGATCTTTAAAAATATATTTTAGAAAGGCATGGTCTCTTCTTAGCCTTTGCCAGTGATGCTAGATTTCTTTTAAGACAACATACTCTTCTGTCACTTGTTTCAAGAGCATCACTTGTGATAGCCTGCACAATGTAAAATTGTTAAAATACGACAATACAATAGGTACAGAGGCACAAGACTTACCATGCTTATGAAGCACCCATGGCCATGCATAGTTCTCAGAGACTGGAGTTTTTGCCTCTTGTATTCCTCCTTGGCTGCACATTAGTCTTTTCCTGTAGAATCTTCTGAAGTGTGTGCCTTCTCTTGCTATCCATCTTAAAACACAAATGCAATGTGTTTTAGTCTGTGGAGTATAAAGCCTTGTTTCAAGCCAAAAAACTAACCAGATATTTCACATAATTCAAAGAACATTTACTATTAGATTCCTAATATATGCCACAACTCATTATCTTCCAAAGCTACACAGAACCACCCATGGTCTACAAAACAATAGAGAAATACCTGGAGTTTATACCAACTAAATGCTTTTTTTAACCCTTCAATACATGTCTGCTTTTATCTAAGACAAACAGACGGTGCCATTTTTAAGAATTGAAGGCCAAAAGTGTTCCAGCCTTTATGCTAAAAGGCAATCATTTTAATAATAATTGTATCAAAAAGGGAAACAAATATTTACCATTTTAGATACATCCAAGATACAGAACCTAATTTGCTCATTTTAGGAGTTATAAAAAGATTTAGACATGAATAATGGTGTGTATTTTATCAGAGTATAGAAAGAATGATCACAGCTGTCCTTTGAGAGATCAACATCAAATTCTGTACTACATATTAAAGCAAGACAATTCATCAATACAAGACATACCAATGGACTTGCGCACTTTTCTGTCGTCTTTGGGCACAAGATGGCCATGTTCCTTCCTCACCCTAAACAAAGGACTTATTCGATTAGCTTGCTTCGATATAAGGGTCTGGTCTTTTTACTCTGCTGTAAAACAAGAAAGTCTCACTTACTCTATGTGCAATTACTATTGTTTTTGAAATATATAAATTAAGACAGTTACAATAAAATTAATTTACATACAATTCAGGGGAGCATTTCATGAGTAAATACTGATATACTAAAAATATTATTTACCTGATTACGGCAAAATTCGCTACAACTAACTAGTAGCTCTTGTGAGGGTTGGCTCATAAAAGTAATCTGCAAGTAATCCTGCAAAACAGAAAGAAAGGAAATTTCATTACATTGCATGCAAGTTGTGATTTCATACATAACTGTTTCTTTCTTTAAAAAGTGTTGCATAATTAAATGTTAAATACATTTATGAAACAAGTTCACTGATAGGTGTGCATTTCCATTATTAAAAGTATATTTTTAGTACTAGCACATATGAATTTGTTTAAAAATGTTGATTATTTACTTGATCTTTTGATCACGTAAATTATTTACATGCAAACGGGACGTTATCAGCAGTGCAACTGATGACAAAATAATTGAATATCTGATGTTATGTGAGCATTTCCACTCTTGCAAACAGAGGTAGGTCATGAGGTGTGAAGAGACCTCCCCAATGGCCCAATTTGTAATCATTTTAAAGAATACATTGGACCTAATATAAACTTTTCTTTCTGGGACTGCTTTCCAAGAAGGGGCGCAACTGATTTACAAAAATCATGATAAATATGTACAGGAATTGAGGCTGTAGCCAATGGCAGGAGCCGGAGTAAAAGCTGCAGGATTATGTACGAGTATTTGTACAAATATGTACGAGTATCATATGAATTTGACAGCTTGTTAAATCTTGTGAATTATTAAGAATATGTTCTCACTGATTGAGCCATGGGGTTTGTAAGAATATGTTTAAGAAACAACAAATGCTTGATAAAGAGTTCAAACCAACACATACTTACCATTGCAAATATTTGCTGTTGCTGCTTTCGGTCTTCTCTATTACTTTTCCATGAACAAGAATGGGCTGACTGAGTCCGAAAGGCCCTTTTGGTCTTTTCAGGTTAAAAAAAAAAGGAGAAAAAGTCAAAATATATAACACATACATTATATACAGGACAAAGTACTATTTACATCACAATATTTGGATTTTACATTAAAAGGCATTAAAAGCATGGTAAGTGTTGTGGTTAGTGTCTATTTACAACAAAAATCACATTAAAACTACCAATACTGTGGTAAAAGCATGGTAAGTGTTGTGGTTACTGTCTATTTACAACAAACATCACATTACAACTAAGGTTGTTTTTATTGTGCTTCTACTACAAATGCCACGTTGGAACTACACTAGTTGTTATGATTAAATATGAATAACTGTTTAAAAGGTCTATAGCACGTCACGTGACAGTATTTAATCGCCCTATTAGCAAGGTGTGTTGATTTAGAAAGCAAAGAAAAGCGAAGCCTGAGTGGAAATGAAAGATATAATGCAGTGACTGAACATAATCTGATGAATAACGACAGAAAATGCTTTATATCAAACATTCATGGCTACTCACCAACATGTGGCCCACGTACACTGATGCCAAACATCGCGATGTATTCTGAATGAGACTTCTTCAGCGAGATTTCATACCGATAGAATACCGGCAAAGGTTTCTCATTGAAAGCAATGGAGTTCCCAGTTCGTCTACAGTCTGACGCCGAGGGGTATGGCCGTACCTGGGGCGTCTTCAATATGACGCCGCGGGGCGGATGGAAACGCAGATCGCTTTTGGGTCTTTTCTTCACACAAATCAATCGTTTGGCCTCGGAACAGTTGGAATACTTGACATTTTTCAATAAAGTGTGCATGTTGTCTGTTATATTCTGTGTTTTATATCATATAACGCAAATGGGTAGGTTAAGGGGCGGGGTTGGGCTACTTTCAAACGTGTCTGAATAGCGTAAATACAAATCAATAAATGTAAATAAAATAATGCTGGCTGATTAAATTGAGAATCATACTCCAACATTTCATAATGGAAAAATTATAACCCAATAAATAGTTACATCGTGACAACATTCACATGCCCAACACGTCTGTGTATGACGCCAAAGGTCTCATTGGAATCACTGCAGTAGGCCTACCCTTAACGTCAAAAAATGCCTTTCAAGGGGTACCCTGTACGTAAATAAGTGACGACGAGGGGTCCTGACCAAGCGTCAATATGTGACGAGTGGGAGTGAGACTGTGTTGGCTGTTCGAACAATTGCACCAAATCACATTTTGGGGGATTAGGATAACACAACATAAAATAATATGTATTATTTAAATGTACTAAAATTGAATTCAAACTAAAGGTTTTATAGAATAAAGCGATATACACTTTATTGCCAAAGGTTTTGGGACGTCTGCCTTTACATGCACATGAACTTTAATGACATCCCATTCTTAATCCTGAGGGTTTAATATGGAGTTGGCCCACTATAACAGCTTCAACTCTTCTGTTTGTTTAAAACAAGAAAAATTATGTTTCTATTTGAATTAAGATTATTGTTCGTACCCCATTGGCAGATAATTTAGCATTTTTTAAGCAACCAAGCAGATAACGAGACAATGTAATTCATTAAATGTTATGTTATATTATGTAATCTAGTAAATGCATCTGGATTTAAGAATTTTTTGATATTTGGAATGGAAACAAGATAAAAAAAAAACTACATAAGAAAAGCTTTTTTTGCAATGTACATTTTGGGACTTCTAAGTGGAATGGAATGCAAAAACTTTGAAGCTCAATATCTCAAAACCGCTCAAAAATGCAGATAGAAGCCTATAATTCCAAGGTGGTGACATATTTAGCTACTTTTAAGGTTTATTTGGAGACGTTTAACAACTTTTGAAAAGGTTTTGAGTTTTAAGGTTTTGAGTTTTGAGGTTTGAGAAATCAAACGCTAAAATGCAAACATTTTCTAAACGACACAAAAAAGAGTTTCTCTATCACACAGTCACAACACATGGTCTGTCAACATGCCTGCAAAAGCGTGTGTGACGTCTGCAGTAGTAACAGCTCAGTTTACTCCATATCCATGTTGGCTGACAAAAAACATCATTTTTGTCAAATCATTTAAACACATTCAGTTCAGAGCATTTAAGAGTATTGTTTGGTTAGGAAGCCACGATTAAAAAAGGCAACTTAGAACAAAATGTGTTGTTTATAATACTTTTACAAATAAAAATATGTGATAGTAAAAACAAAACAAAAAAATACATCTAAATTAACAAATTTAACATAACTTTTCGCCAAGATTGCCAGTTAATTTGGGTTATGTATTGACGTCATCACAGAATGACATCACAACATCATTTAGCAACGTTCTGCAACAGATCGACCTGCCTCTGGCAACTTCTTCTGAAAATCAGTGAGCATTATTTGTATTTTTCATTTGCGATCCAGGGGAAAAAAAAATCAATATTCACAATTTTGGTCACAATGAGCAAAATTTTAAAAATCAGTACTGAATTTTCACATTCTCTATATTAAAACCCCTTTAAAATGATGTATGGTTTGTTTGAAATGGGAAACAAAAATAATGAGCACGGGTCACATATTTTAAACTGTGAAAAATGTTTAAGATTTTATAATAGTTTCCAACTATATTTCACGAATTTTGGGGCAAAGCACAATATCCTTTGAGCTACTAGCACATCTCAGCAAGCAATAGCCGTCATTTCACCGTCTCCGTGAACTATAGACCCAATATAGTCCCTCTAGATGTAACCCACTTCTAGCCAAAACATTCTAGAATTTAGTTACACATGTCGTTTTTGCCAAGCTTGCGAGATGTATGATATTCCATCAGCAAAGTCAACAGGGATTACAGAGTGTTTGGTTTCATTTCTTTGACATGTTCATGTTCTAGATGACCAGTCTATTCTTGGGCTATGGTTAGACATCTATTACATTTTCACTGACAAATTTTACCTTGCTTTGTCTAGACATCAGGGCTGTGTTTGGACGGCTATTAGATGCCTTTATACGCAAAATTGCTTACTGGGATGTTTCCCCAAAGTAAGCAAAACACTTTATGTAATAATAGTTAATGGCATATTAGCCAAAAGTTTGTTTA
This sequence comes from Gobio gobio, assembly GCF_949357685.1. Taxonomy (NCBI): domain Eukaryota; kingdom Metazoa; phylum Chordata; class Actinopteri; order Cypriniformes; family Gobionidae; genus Gobio; species Gobio gobio. The sequence goes on from NC_137103.1 coordinate 22,258,860, forward strand.
CAGTAAGATTTTTATTATTATTATTTTTTTTTAAATACATTTTATTTAGCAAGTGTTTATTTAGCAATCTATCTATCTATCTATCTATCTATCTATCTATCTATCTATCTATCTATCTATCTATCTATCTATCTATCTATCTATCTATCTATCTATCTATCTATCTATCTATCTATCTATCTGTCTGTCTGTCTGTCTGTCTGTCTGTCTGTCTGTCTGTCTGTCTGTCTGTCTGTCTGTCTGTCTGTCTGTCTGTCGGTCTGTCTGTCTGTCTGTCTGTCTGTCTGTCTGTCTGTCTGTCTGTCTGTCTGTCTGTCTGTCTGTCTGTCTATCTATCTATCTATCTGATGTCTGTCTGTCTGTCTGTCTGTCTGTCTGTCTGTCTGTCTGTCTGTCTGTCTGTCTGTCTGTCTGTCTATCTATCTATCTATCTATCTATCTATCTATCTATCTATCTATCTATGTCTGTCTGTCTGTCTGTCTGTCTGTCTGTCTGTCTGTCTGTCTGTCTGTCTGTCTGTCTGTCTGTCTGTCTATCTATCTATCTATCTATCTATCTATCTATCCATCCATCCATCCATCCATCCATCCATCCATCCATCCATCCATCCATCCATCCATCCATCCATCCATCCATCCATCCATCCATCCATCCATCCATCCATCCATCCATCCATCCATCCATCCATCCATCCATCTATCTATCTATCTATCTATCTATCTATCTATCTATCTATCTATCTATCTATCTATCTAAAACTTCAAACTACTTCAAACATAAACCATTCAAGCTTTTAAAACTTTTTCGTCTGGCTTTTTCCCTTCAAAGTTTTTTCAGCAAACTTTACTCATCTAGTTTTATGTACTGTTGGTTACTAGGTTACCAATATCACTGAGTTGAACAACTTGATGGAACTTAATTCACATTTTTTGCTTCACGTTTGGATGGAAACAAAAATCTTAAGCACTGTTTCCAACATTGATAATAATACGATTTTTTTCTTGGCAGCAATTCAGCATAGAATGATTTCTGAAGGATCATGTGACACTGAAGTCTGGAGTAAGGATGCTGAAAAAGAAAAGAAAAAAAACTTTCATTTGCAGGCAGCTGTATTATGATTGGCCTTTTCTAAATATATGGTCATGTTATAAATATTGTTCAGTTCGCTAGATTAGGGGTGGCACAGCTCTGATCTTACTCCACTCTCTCCTAAACACAAAGCCAGCCAGCTGCAGAAAACAATCACAAAAACAAACATGGAATGATGGGTGTAAAATGGTTGAGGGCCAAAAAAAAAAAAAAATTAGACATCTGAAATCAATCAGGCTGATAAGGGAGTGTCCGTGAGTCACAAATTCACATGCAATTCTGTGTCAGCTTACAACCTCATGTGTTTCTCATGCATTCTCTGGCTCATCGGTGCCTCACAAACATGTTGACTGTCTAGGAGCTTACAGGAAACTCTTTGAGAAAATATGTGGGAATTAACCAATTGTCACTCACTAACTCTCTCTTACTTTCTTTCTCCTTGCTCAGACAAGTCATGGAATGTGGCCTCGCTCTTCTTCTGTAGCTGCTTCCTTCTTTCCTGCTTGTTTACGCTTGGCTGTGGCTCTTTCCCAGGCCTGGCTAGGATGAGTGGGAATGTTTGCTGTTTCCGGGGGGCTAAGTCCAGACTCTGACCTCTCTCACACGCCCAAACCAGCACGCAAACAACAACGGATGACCCACAACCACATCCACCCATTCAGAAAAACCATTATCACATGATTCAGAACCGCTAACCTATCCAAAAATGCAGATTTTTTTTAGGTTCTACATTCAAACAATTCCTTAGAATCATAGTCAAGTGATAAGCAGGTCCACACAGAGTCTGCACCCACACAAAATTCCTCAGAAATCACTGGAATACCTGTCAACACAATGTTGATTTATTTAATATTTAATTAGGTTTACTGATTATGCTTCCCAGTAAGGAGCTAGTACGGGGGTTAAAAAACGGTAGGCATGTGCGCCGCTAATGCGAAGGGTAAATACTGGCGTGTGAGTAATAAGCATATGGATATTATGTTTATTATTTTATTTTCTTGTTAGCAGCCCACTTACCCAGCTAATAGAAAATGTTCTGGCAAGGGTTTTTTCCTCCCCAGAAACATTAATAGAATGTTTATTCAAAGTTATCTGTTTTTAAATATTGTTGTCAAAACATTAGCACAAATACATTTTTCATGCATTTCTTTCCCTGACACGTTATGAGAACATTCAAAAGTAACATTCCCATAAAATCTGCAAAATGATCAAATGTTTACTTAATGTTTGCATAACCAAGATATACTTTTTGAATATTAACTTTCAGAAATAATGTTATAAACTTAATGGTAACTTTAGCAAAACGTTCTTAGAACATATTTTTTGTTTGGTACTCTGCTCTTTAATGCTGCAAACAAAGACAAACAGTGAAATGGCTGATATAGATTTAAAAATCAATTTATTTAAATATATGTTTGATACATTTATTTCCTTATATTTCCTCATATATATATATATATATATATATATATATATATATATATATATATATATATATATATATATATATATATATATATATTTATATACATTTCCTTATATAAAGTATATTTCAAATCTAAATACCCAACATATTTTACTTTTGGAAATAACTTTTGAAAAAAATTTAATAAAATAATATTTAGCATACCGTTGAAACGTAAACCATATTTATATTTATAAATCCACTAATTTTCTACTACGCGCAGAAAATGCGGAAAATATCCATAGATTCCATTTAGGGCTTGGTCATGAGTCAGTAAATGTTTTGCTGCAATCCGATACCTTTTTAATCAACAACACATTCCCATAACGAGTTATTAAAGAATTATTTGTTATTTGTCTCTTTCTGATTAATGTTGTTGTGTGATCTCAGAGATAATGGCCTGGTGAAGCCAAAGAAGTCTTGTTTACTACATTCTAAAGGTGGTTGTGCAACTTTCATCGAGGAGGAAGTATTATATATTTTTCTGCTGTTGCACTCAAGCTAGAGTTTTCTCCCAGAATATGAATACATTTTCCCAAATCTCTCTCTCTCTCTCTCTCTCTCTCTCTCTCTCTCTCTCTCTCTCTCTCTCTCTCTCTCTCCCTCTCTCTCTCTCGGAGTGAGTATAGTGTGTGGGTCGCACAGCTTTTTCACACCCCTAACATCTTTACTCTGATATCATTACCCTACTGTAGGGTAATCATTCAGCGCACCAGCGGACCAGGATAGTATAGGCGGTATGGAAGATGGATGTATTATAATCAGTATTATAAACCATATCTTGTTTTTATTTATTGTTTAATTAATACAAGTAATCCAAGCACATCTACCATCATATGGAAGATTAAATATTAGATTTGTCAATTGCACCAAATAACAATGACTTCAACACAAGCTGTGGTTTTTAAAATATGAAAATTATTCATAGACAATAAAAAACCTTAACATTTTAGCTATAATGGTGGATTTATCTGATAAATATAACGCAGTTTGATTGAGCTACACTCTAAAGAATGCTGGGTTAAAAACAACCCAAGTTGGGTTGAAAATGGACTAACAACCCAGCGAATGGGTTGTTTTAAGCAAACATTTAACCCAACCGCTGGGTTAAACGACCCATTCACTGGGTTAAAACAACCCAATTGCTTGGTTAGTCCATTTTCAACCCAACTTGGGTTGTTTTTAACCCATCATTTTTTAGAGCGTAATGTCTACATTTTTGAAATGCTGTATTCAAATAATTTCAGAGCTCTCTCTAGGTCATTAAACAAAAACATCCGCATCATTTTATTTGAAACGTTAGTTTACATGAATATAGAAAAAAATATCCTAAAATAACTGTAACAGAGTTTGTTCATGTGGGAAGAAGGAGGCGGGAACCGGCGAACGTTCAACATACTTTAAAGGTCCCGTTTTTCCTTTTTTTTTATGCTTTGATTGTGTTTACAGTGTGCAATATAACGTGTTCATGTTTCGCGTGTAAAAAACTGTATTTTTCACACAATTTACTTATCTGTATACTGCTGTTTTCACTGTCCTCAAAACGGCTTGAGGATTTCCCTGTTCTATGAAGTCCCTCCTTCAGAAATACGTAACGAGTTCTGATTGTGCCAGCGGTTCCCGTGTTGTGATTTGACAGCAGCTGAGCGCAAGTTGCCCGGGAAGGTCACGCCTCTTACCATAACGGGGAGATGCATGTGCTCAAAGTACAGCGTCCCTGAAGGCCAAACAAAGGTGATTTTTGCATATTCTTGTGGGCGGAGGTTAGTCAACAAACTGTTCTACTGACGTCATTAAAGCAGGATGCACATGTATGTAGTCCAAACCGTCCGTTCGCTGTAGCCTTTGAAAGGGAACTTCTGTTAAAAAAAATATCTCGCTTGGCATTGAACTTTGAGCTTTATAATTTTACAGGTATTATTTATGCTCTAAAAGCAACATTACACACTAACTAAAGTTTGAAAAATGGGATCACGAAGAACAGGACCTTTAATCAAATAATACAAACAAAATGAAAGTAAAAGCGGCAGCCCCTCACGGACGACTGCCGCGCACACACATAACGAAACGTAAACAAAACACAACTTAAAATCCAGGCCTGGTCCTCTCTCGTCCTTCACTGTCGTCGCTCCTCCTTTATACTCCCGTCACTCCTCCGTGAGACACGAGGCCGAAGCGGCACGCAGCTGGCGCTCATCATCACTAATGACCGCGGCCTCGTCCCGCTCTCACGATCCCTCAGCCTCGCTGCTCGCCACATACCCTCAATGCCCTTCGCAGGCCAGGGGGTACTCCCGAGCCTGCTCTCTACTCCACCCCCCCCCCCCCCCTCCTCTGGGGGGGGCCGACCACAGCGGCCGCAGCACCTGGGGGTAAGGACAGAGAGGTGTGAGAACGGAGCCGGAAGCACAAGGAGCGACACGGACGAGAGAGTGGAAAGAGGAGAAAAAAAAAATTCTGGTCCGGTTCCCGGACACACTGCCGCACGGTCCTCAGCCAGCCGAGAGGCTCTTCCTCGCGGTGCCATGCAATGGCACTGGACGTTTGGTGGACGGCTCGATCCTCCTCCGCCCCCTGGCGGACAGCGGTGGCTCCTCCTACTGAGGGCAGCCGGCAGCGAGTCCCGCGCTCCCTGCTCCTCCCCAACATGGCGGACGGCAGCAGGCTCTGGCTCAGGGCAATCGCTTGTGACTTCTCCGCTCCCTCTCGGACGGCAGCCACCCCAACCTCGACCCAGGGGCATGGCAGCGAGCTGTCCGTCCCACCGGATCTTCACTCGCTCCAGCACCACCGCCTCGGGCAGCCACTCGTGGTCTTCTCTCTTCCGCGCTGCTCAAACTCCTGAGCACCGCGATCCCCCTCAACAGCGAGGGCTCTTCAACATCATGTCCCTCCTTCCTCCCGGGTTTCGGCACCAATGTAACGGAGTTTGTTTGTGTGGGAAGAAGGAGGCGGGAACCGGCGAAACGTTCAACATACTTTAATCAAATCATTCAAACAAAATAAAAGTAAAAGTGTCACTCCTCCGTGAGACACGAGGCCGCTCTCGTGCCGCTCTCAAGGTCCCTCAGCCTCGCTGCTCGCCACAATAACATTGGGGAATGCTTTGTATAAGTTATTTTAGGTCATTTAAAAGTAACCTCCCTGCAACGTTCTGGGAACGTTATTTTATGGTTGTAAAAAGTAAAACCTAAAAAGTATGTTCCTGGAATGTTATTATTATGTTATTATTATTATTATTATTATTATTATTATTATTATTATGTGTGTCGACCAAATTCTAGCGTTAGGGAAACGTTCTACAAAAGTTGCCGTATCAAATGTACCTCCATTTATTGTCGATGATATCATTGTGAAAGAGCTAGCCAGGTTTCGTAAAATTGCAGGGGGGGGTGAAAACGATTCCGCTCGAATGTAAGAATGTATAGTTTAAACATGTCTTGTCTTTTAGAAAGCAAGTGTACATGGTTTTTAACATCTCATGACAGAACACTTGAATATCTTTTCATGTTTTCGTGGATATAGCTCATACATGGATGCAGGCAGGCACAGAAAATTGATGTTGCTTTGAGCGTGGAGACGTTTCTCCTGTCCACATTAACAACACGCTGTTGAAAATCAAGGCCTGCAGAGGGTTGTGGAGAATAATACCGTGCTGGAAGATGGTCAATGTGGAAGAATCTGATGTGACAACCATTTAGTAAGATATCAACAGTCACTGAGGTAAAACAATGTTGTTAATGATAGTGAAAGGTCTAGTGGAAGTGATGTTAGTACAACTGTAATACTTTTTACCCGGATTGTGAAGCACCTTTAAATAAGAGAAATTATGAGAGCAGTGGCAGAACCTAATGTTCCTGGATCACATCTTTTTTGATCCTGGAACAACATTCCAATCAACCGAGTTAAGAGACCATTTTCAGTTTATGTCAGGTTTAGGCTTACAACCAGGTGTTAGGTGCTTCTACATCAGTGGTAAGGCCATTGAATAAGTTCAGAGCAAGGAAGAAGTTCTCACTCTGGTTTGGGAGTTCTCACAGCTTGTTCTCGACACATCATCTGAGCAGAACTTTTTTTCTTGTGGGTGTCCGGGAACTATTGTGTGAATGTAAAGTGGACTTCCCAGAAGTTCGGCACCTGCTTTGCTCATGAAGTATGGAATGTCCTGGCCAGAACGAAATTTGTTCTTGCCACCTCAAGAAAACAAACACATTTCTTTGTTCTTGCAGAGTATGTCCCAAGCTTTATTCACCTATCGTTTCTCTCAGATTTTTGGGGTAATTTATGGGTAGGGTTAGATTTAGAGGTAGGGACAAAATTTTGTCTAACTCTGCAAAATCAGGACGCGCAGAGTAGTGATGATGAAAATAGACAAACTCAGAAGTTACTGAGAGATGAGGAATCATGTATTGATAAGACCTGTGAAGGACAATTGTATACTGCTGAACAGATTCATTTCTTTTAGATTAAACAAAAGGAAAGAGTATTTCTGAGAACGTTTCCCTGAGTTTTCCCCTGGTTTGAAAACATTTGTAGAATCAGTGATGAAAATATGTAGAGAATGCAATCTCTTCCCAGCAGAAGAGACTTAGGTTAAAGAAATATCTAACAGCAATAAGACAAAGCTCAAAATGCAAGAATCAAATTAAAATCAGATGCACATGGGTGTCTGTATCTCTGGTTTTGTTTAGTCTCTAACCATGTTTTCTTTTAATGGATATCCTAAGAGTAGGGTCCTTAAATATGAATGTGGCTAGAGAAAGGAATAAGCTGGCTTTGTTGAAAGAATGTATTGAACCTAGATAAATTAATGTCATGTTTCCACAAGAAACTCATAGTGATGAGAGAAATTAAACAGATGGGGGTTTGTGGTGGGATTTTATATGGTTTATATGGTACCAATTTAAGTGCAGAGGTGGCAACACTTTTTTTCCATCAAAGATTAAGATCAATATTTTGTCTAAATGTTAAGTAGTTGTTTTAAAAGTAGAGATAAAAGTGTATGTTTTATTAATATTTATGCTCCTACTACTATCTGAACTTATTGATATTTGGAGAGAGTGTAGAATGAAAAAGTGAAGCAGTATACTTGGATTAGATTAACAGAGAACAGGAGAAATACAAAATATTTTTTTAGTCAAGAAAACATTGGCTAAGGCCAACTATCCTCTATTTGCCAGTGTGTGAATATGGATTGGGACTCATTGATAAAGGCCAGATTGGCAACTTTTCGCTTACTGTTCAGCACCTTGTCTAACCTCATGTCTGGATGGATGTCGCATGTGCCCTTCTATGTAAGAATGTGAATAGATAAGCATTTATTTACAATGCAATTTAAAGGAATTTCACTTGGAGGTCTTATACCATTCTGGTATTTTGGAAATATGGCAGACCTTTACTCTCTCTAGATAATGGGAGAATCCTGATATGTGGATCTTTTAATGATCTTTTATCTACTGATTATATTTTTATTCTCTGATTTGTGCACTGATTTGTTCTGGAATATCTAGAATATGTGATCTCAGAAGAGGATGCAAATGGATAGAAGCCGAAGAATTGGCTGACAAAAACAGTTTCAGATCTGTACGTATATCCTAACGTTAGATTATTTAACATTTATTCTCCCAATATCAGCGAGAGACTTCTTTAAGGTTATCACTGTTAAGCCCCGCATTGAGTCATATGTTTTCCCTGATCTCAAAATATGTTGAAGGAGGAAGATTGGGTGGAAGCGGGTTAGCAGGTGAGTGAGTGTTAGTGAGTGAGTGAGGAAAAATTTCAGATTTTTAACCCTGTATCAAAATGGCACTGTCATGGTCCAGGGATCAGAGTCTGCTCTCAAAGTCTTCATTGAGGATTTTGATCAAATAAGAATGCTGGCACTGTCTGATGAAGATGACAGCAAGGATATGAACACAGATGCCTCTCCTGGAAGATCAGTCCAGATCATAATCTGATCAAATAAAAAAGATCATAATTCCATCTCCAATGTCAAGAATGAAAGACAATTTTTCACTTCTAGAGGTAGAAGTAGTGGAGCTAAAATAATTGATACTATCCCACCTGAAAGACAACAACATGGAACAGCTGACAAACGACAAAAATAATTTAAGACAAGAGGTTGAATATCTGCAGAGACACAGAGAAGGGATGTCAAAGGAACTCCAGCAAACTAAAGATGGACTGAGTGAAGTTAAATCAACTCTAGGAAGAAAACTAACAGAAGTTAGAATTGAAATGCAGGACGAGCTCTCTGCCTTGAAGTCAGTACTCCGCACCCAGGATGAACTGATCAACAATCTATAAGAAAAACTCAGTTCTGCGTCAGCACCAAAAGAGTCTTCTGCTAAACCCTTGATGCGTCCAGAGATGCTCATGGAAAATCCTCAATCTGAACAGCTACCAGAGGAAGAAGAGTGTTCTCAGCTCTGCAGCAGAGGACCCGAGAGGAACACATGCTCTCATCCTGACTGACTCAAATGGGAAATACGTCAATGAGAAACTTCTACTCACAAATATGAGAGTCAAGAGAATATGGTGCCCAAACACAAGACGCCCTTTTCAGAGAAACCCATATGAAAATTATAAGCACATCATTATCCACACAGGGACAAACAATTTAAAAGCCATGAAGGGCCGTATGGCTCCTGTGATCAGAGAGCCACACAACGTTTCCCAGAGGCTAAAATAACCATCTACACTACTGCCACATACTGATGTGCCATTCCACATGATCCATGAAAACAATGTGGAACTCTCAAGAAGCTGCACACTTACTCCTAATGTTCATCTCACCCATCACAAAGACATACAGCATCATCATATGTATGACCATGTACATCTCAACAAGCAAGGAGTGAAAGTCTTCACCAGAGTGCTGAAAAGCACAGCCCTTGGAAACACCAATGACAAGAGAAGCTCTCAGCCACCAAGAACCCTCAGTCCTCCAGCAGAGCCCAGACTGGCCACAGGACCTCCATCACAACACCAGAACTACGCAACGGCAAGAACCCTGCATCCTCCAGCAGAGTCCAAACCGGCCACAGGACCTCCATCACAACACCAGAACTACGCAAAGGCAAGAACCCTGCGTCCTCCATCAGAGTCCAGACTGGCCACAGGACATCCATCACAAAATCAGAGCTACGCAGCGACAGTTCAACAACCACAAAACCCTGCAGCTGCTGAACTCAACCAGATAAGACATCTGCTGAACATCATCTGCTCCAGGCTGAGGACATAACCTGCAGGGCCTGCGAGTAACAAGACAGCAGACCAAGACTTGCTCAGCAGTGTAACAGATATAGACATCTGTATCTTTATAAGACGTGGTGTCGTAGTAATGAGACTTTACAATGTCCAATGTGATACAAGGACATTTTTGTTCCTTCTTTAAACAATTCTAAAATTAAATGAGGCCGTGACTCAGACGGAATACTTATATGGCACAAAGACAATTTGAAACTTTCGATTAAAATAGTTAAAATAAAAAAAATCTTCTATTTGGCTTGAAGTGAAATCAGTCATAATCAGCCTTTAACTCTGTGAGGTTTATATTCCACCTCATGATTCTCCCTATTAGGAAGAGCAAAGCTTTCCAAAGCTACAGACTGACATCTTACACTTTCAGTCCAGAGGAAATATCCTCATATGCAGATGTTTAAACGACAGGACAGTGTGATGACACCACATTTCATTCCTCATTAAATATCACACCAAGAAGTTAAAAACAGCTGTTCGCCAGCTTCTTTGTTTACAGGTAGCACGCGGAACCGCCACAACTCTGCCGTCATTATGTTAAACCCACCCACCGACTCTATACACGATGTAATTGGCCTGACTAGAGTTTGGTTTTTCCAGCTTGCAAGCCAACGGAGAAGTCACTAGACGCCCTGGCTGCAAATTATATTTACTGCCGCTTGGGTGCATCTAGATTTCTAGGCTAACAAAAGACTAATGTGGAATAAAAGAGCAAAATATTGTTAAACCAAAATTGATGAAATTGAAAAAGCAGCAGATCAAAACACTTTCTGGAACCTATACGTAGTGGGGTCATTTATTTTTGGGTGACGTCACAGGAATTTCGGACCACATAGTTTCCGGCCAAATGATTTAAAGCGGGCATGGCGCGACACTGCGGGTGGCGCGCTTATGGTGGTTTGGTGGGAACGCGGAGAGTTTCTGCACACCGTGTACAGCTTGTACCATTTGTTGCTTGTCCCAGTCCATGTTGCCGAAAATACTCGGGTAGGTCGTTAATTTACTATGTGTAAAAGAAAAGAGTTGTGTGGTGTGTTTGAGCGTGTACGTTTTGCTTTGTAGCAACAAACTGCCAGCGCGGTCATTGATTGGGAGCTGCACATCTTGTATCATGGCGTTTCCCTGTCCATGTTGCTGATAAGACTCTGGTAGGTCAGTGGATGTTTATCATGTGCTATCAGTATTTGATTGTTTTTAAGTGCGTGTTCTGTTTGTTTCATTATAGTAAATGGAGCAGCGTGGTTGCTGAACTTGAGTGATAATGACGTGTTCTAATTAATATAGGAAACATTGTGGAGGTAATTTGAATATAATAATAGTTTTATAAAGTGTACGTTATTAAAATAAATGGTCGAAATGTAATTTGTATAATTTTTATAGGGTATGAATATAGGTGTATTTCAATTTGTAATTCTGTTTTGACAGACTTGCCTGGGAGCTGATTGTAACTAGACCACTGTTTTTCCACTGTGTTTTTTTTATTTGTTTCTCTTTTTATTTGTTTTGTTTATATATTAGATTCTATATAAGTTTAAGAAATTGTTTTTCTTTTAAAGAAATAAAAACCATGTACTACTCTAGAGGCCATGTTTTCATTTAATTGAGGGCAATTCCAGCGTTATGGATGTGACATTTGAACTCATAACCATCTTACCATATATAATTTGGCATTGCATATTCTCAGAGAACCCAATCTGGGGAATTGACAGCAAAAATATTTTTTTCTAAAATATATTTAAGACCCCCCAAAAAAGGAAAATAGCTATGCGTTATGGATGTGACAGGAAATTACAAAGTTTTCAGTAGACTGTTCGATTTTCTTTCAAGTCTGTGAACTTTTAAGTCTAATGTTTAAATATTGCTATCCACATGATGAAGGGGTCTTATCTGAACATGAAAATATCAATGTTTAAATTGTAAAAAATTTTATGAAGTGTACCATGAGGATGTGACAACCCTGTTATGGATGTGACGAGTCTGAAATACACATAGAATCTGTTTGGAAAATCAACAAACAAACTATCATGGCACTTTTGTCGACACATAAAATTACTCTAAATGCCAGTTTTGACATTAAGAAATATGATTGTAATATGATATATAAAATAATTGACAATGAGAGAAGATAAGGGTGAAGGAATTTATTTATTTATTTAATTTGTTCATGCTTAACACTTTCTTCTATCATTATAATTATAATTCATGAACTTTATCAATCTGCTGTGGTAGGCGTTCAGCTTTAAGAAAGCACTATGTTCGAGCTGTCAAAACCTCCTGAAGGACAGGAAGAGCGAGCGAATTAGAGACGCCTGTTTCGCACCTAAACCAATCAGATTCCTTGTGCACTTTCAATACGCCTCTCTACTAGGAAGTGAATACTATAAACACACGGAACATTACAGCAGAGGCGATTACGGAACATAGTCAGATTTTCATTATTGTTTGAGATGTCGATCACAATCTAATTTATTTATCACATCATAAATATGTCCAGAGAGCGACCATTTATTTTGCTAAAGTTTACTTGTGATTATACTTATAGCCTAATGACCTAAGCCTATGTTACGTTTCACTGAAACACAGAGGAGAAATGTGTTCCCTTACGAGAGTACTCTCGTATTGCGTTTTGCTAAAACGCTATGGGGAATTCCTTTCCTCGAGATATTGAAGCAAATTTTTATCCAAAAATACCTTTTATACGCAGTGCAGCTGCACAACTCTCAGCAGGAAGCAGCTGCGTGCTGATTGGCTGTGCCGTTGCAACTGCAGCAACCTATAGCGAGACCTTGGGGCGGGACGGACCAATCAGGTCCTTCCAAACTCCCGCCACAAGGGGCAACATAATTTGCATAGCCTAGGGTATATAAGACCCACTCTCGCAAGGTTAGTCAGATTAATTCTTCTTCAGCGACTTGCAATCGTTGAGCTCCGGATCGAAGCCTGCCGTCGACACGCACCCAGCGGAACACGCAGCCTGAGGACGTCGGATTCTCCGCCTTCAGCCTGCCTTCCAGCTGCGCCATCCGGCACCATATCCTTTATACCTTCTGTTTTTCTAAAACATTCAAAAAGAGCCGAGACGTTGATACAAATGTCTCGTTCCTGCGCCTCGTGCAGAGGTTTCATCGCGGACGAGGATCGGCACATCATCTGCGTGTCATGTCTCGGACGAGACCACACGCAGGCTGCACTCAACCAGGGCGGCTGCCCTGAGTGCGACGAGCTGGCGCTGCAGACCCTTCGGGCTCGGCTCGCCAGCTTCGACTCGGATCCCGTCCCGTGCTCCCAGCCTCTAGAGCCACGGAAGAAAAAACGTCGCGACCAGAGGCCACCGGAGCGCTCTGACGAGCACACGCCGGGCATGTCCCCGCGTGCCTCGCCATCGCCCGTGTTGTTCGCCGACGAGCAGCACAGCTCCCCTCGCATGGCGGCTGCTGCTGTTTCGTTCGGCGGACCGGAGGAGGAAGAGGATGACAGCCTTTCCCTTGCTGCATCCGGGAGCGGGTGGTCGGACGCCGCCTCGGAGCACGCCACTTCGACGCGGACGGCTAGCGGCGTCATAACCTCAGTCGACTCTGAGCTTATGCGCTTGCTCACCAAGGCCGTGGACGACCTCGGCATTGACTGGTCTCAGCCCGAGGAGCCCACGAGAAGCCGTCTGGATGAGTGGTATTTCGAGAACCGCCGTCAACCTACCGCTCAAAGACCCGCTCCCTTCTTCCCAGAAGTCCACGAGGAGCTAACAAAATCGTGGAAGGCGCCATTTTCATCACGCGCCAGATCCTCTTTTTCTCCAGCGCTCTCGGTAGTCGATGGCGCTCAGAAAAAAGGATATCAAGCCCTTCCTCCCCTCGAGGAGGCTGTCGCTGCACACCTTTGCCCGCCCTCCGCCAGAGGATGGCAGTCAAAGACCGTGCACCCTTCCAAGGCCTGCCGCACTACGTCCAGCCTCGCCGGTCGAGCATTCGCCTCCGCCGGCCAGGCAGCGTCAGCGCTACACTCCATGGCGGTTCTTCAAGTCTTCCAGGCCAAACTCCTCCGTTCCCTGGACGAGTCTGTTCCTGATAACGAGGCTCTGAAGGATCTGCGCGGCGCCACTGACTTGGCCCTGCGCGCCACCAAGGCCAATGCTCAGGCGATCGGCAGATGCATGGCCAGCCTGACGGTGTTGGAGCGCCATTTATGGCTTAACTTAACGGAGATGAAGGACGCGGACAAGACCGCTTTCCTGGACGCGCCCATTTCGCCTTCAGGATTGTTTGGTTCCGCCGTGGTTGGGTTCACAGAGCGCTTCACTGAGGCACAGAAAACTTCGCAGGCAATGCGACATTTCCTGCCCAAGCGTTCCAGCTCCTCCGCTAGCCGTCAAGCTAAGGCTGGACCAGCCCAGCCCGCCAAGGCGCCGCCTTCAGCTCGCCAGCCTCACGCGGCTTCCAAGCCCGGTCAGCGTTCCCGCTCTACGAGCCGCAGCAGACCGCCGGAGCGTCGAGGTCCACGACCCAGCAATGTGTCGAAACCTGAGCCTCCGAAGCCGTCCTAGCCAGAGGTATGAAGAGAAGGCGGATAGTGCCCGCTTCGGCCGGTGCACCGCCTCGCTCTCTTCCAAAACGTTCCCCAGCTCCCTTCAAGGCGGCTGGGAACGCCACATTCACAGCCAACGAGCCCGCAAGCAAGCGTGCTCGCCTGTACACAAACGCCGTTTTCACGGCGACCCATATGAGTCACAAAAAGAGCTTTTTCTCTGTAGGCAGTGTGCCAGCATTAAAGCATGTACCCCTACACTCAAGCACTCCCCCATGTTCCCCAGCCCCCTGCACTCAGGTGGCTGGAAACATTATTCTCACAGTCAACGAGCCCGCACTCAAGCGCGCTCGCCTGTACACAAGCACCAATCCTCTATGTCCCCCGGCCCCCTGCACTCAGGCGGCGGGAAACAATTCCCTCATAAGCGCCAGCTTAGCGCAAGGTTATCGGGCCACCGAGTCCCTGTTACTCAGCGACTCGCCCCACAGATTAATTCAGCCCCTGGCTTCGAAGGCCGAGGCCTGGCGGGCCATTCCCGGCATTTCGAAATGGGTGTTGAACATAATAGAACGAGGTTACTCGCTACAGTTTGCTCGCAGACCACCGCGCTTTCGCGCCGTGGAAGAGACAACGGTGAGAAGCGACAAAAGTCACGTGCTTCGAACCGAGATATCAAAACTGTTAATAAAGGGAGCGGTAGAAGCCGTACACCCCTCACAGAGCGAGTCAGGCTTTTACAGCCGTTACTTCCTTGTACCAAAAAAGGACGGTGGTCTAAGACCCATCCTAGATCTCAGACATCTGAACAAAGCCCTTATGAAGCGCCCGTTCAGAATGTTGAGAATGAAACAAATCCTCGCGCACATTCGCCCGGGAGATTGGTTTTTCACTGTGGATCTAGAGGATGCCTATTTTCACATACAAATAGCCCCCCATCACAGGCCATTCTTGAGATTCGCCTTCGAGGGGAAAGCATACCAATACAAGGTGCTACCTTTTGGTCTATCTCTAGCCCCTCGCACGTTTACAAAGTGCATGGAAGCGGCGCTAACCCCGCTGAGGCTTCGGGGAATGAGAATTCTCAACTATCTCGACGACTGGCTCATAATAGCTCAGTCAGAGATACAGTTATTAAACCACAGATCTTGGCTTCTCAACCATTTACAATGCTTGGGACTCA
Source organism: Gobio gobio (assembly GCF_949357685.1). Taxonomy (NCBI): domain Eukaryota; kingdom Metazoa; phylum Chordata; class Actinopteri; order Cypriniformes; family Gobionidae; genus Gobio; species Gobio gobio. Next base: position 22,274,379 of record NC_137103.1, read on the forward strand.
GAATCAATGTGGCAAAGAGTTTATTGTCTCCCACACAGAAAGTTTCGTTTCTGGGAACAGTATTGGACTCAATGCAGATGAGCGGGCGGCTGACGTCACAGCGCGCGCTCTCTGTTCGGAACCGAGCGGTTTCCCTCAGGTCCGGTGCACACATTCCTCTCAAACACTTTCAGAGGATGTTGGGTTTCATGGCCTCGGCGGCGCCAGTTCTCAGACTGGGTCTGTTGCGCATGCGCCCCCTACAGCACTGGCTGAATCGCCGCGTTCCAGCTCACGCATGGCTTTCGGGCCGATTGCAAATCAAGGTAGACCACAGCTGTGTGTTAGCTCTGGCTCCTTGGAAAAATCCCGTCTGGTACAAGACGGGCGTGAGTTTGGGCACTGTTACGAAGTGGAAAGTTATCTCGACAGATGCATCCAACCTAGGTTGGGGAGCCCTTCACGAGGGCAGGCCGATCTCCGGTCTCTGGTCAGACTCGGAGAAGAGCCTTCATATAAACTGTCTAGAGATGAAAGCGGTCACGATATCGCTAAGAGCTTTCCTTCCGTACATAAAATACCACCATGTCCTGATCCGAACGGACAGCAGGTCGGTGGTAGCCTATATAAATCGCCAAGGCGGTCTGAGATCTATCGATCTGCACTCAATGGCGGAAGAAGCCCTAATATGGGCAGAGCACAATCTGAGCTCGCTGAGAGCGACTCACGTGCCAGGCATTCTGAATTTGGGTCCGGACATGCTGTCCAGGGGCAAAGTGTCCCCGGCAGAGTGGTCTCTTCACCCAAATATAATTCAGATAATTTGGGGCAAGTTTGGAGAGGCAAAAGTGGATCTTTTCGCCTCAAAAGACAATGCTCAATGCCGAATATATTTCTCCAAGCGCGAGGATGCGTTGGCCCACGAATGGCCCAACCTTCCTCTTTATGCGTTTCCCCCAATCTCAATGTTACCTCAGGTCATAGAGAGGATCAGGGAGAGCAAATGCGCTGTGCTTTTAATAGCCCCGCTTTGGAGAAATCAACCTTGGTTCTCACTGCTGAGTCAGATGTCAGATGCAGCTCCGTGGCCGATCCCGCTGAGGAGAGATCTTCTCATGCAGGCGGAACGGCAGATCTGGCATCCCCGTCCCGATCTATGGGCGCTTCATGTTTGGCCCATCAACGGGTACATGAGAACCTTTCTGAAAGCATAATGAACACTATTACTGAAGCTAGAGCCCCCACTACTAGGCGGCTCTATTCAGGCAAATGGTCAGTCTTTTCAGACTGGTGTAAAGCGCGAAGTCTGACCCCACATGATTGTGCAGTGTCAGAGGTGCTTACATTTTTACAAGAGCTTCTGGACGCGGGTCGTTCCCCCTCCACGCTCAAAGTTTATGTGGCTGCTATAGCAGCGTATCACATTAAAGTGAACGGACTGTCACTAGGAAAGAGCGATCTCATTGTTCGCTTCCTTAAAGGGGCTAGAAGGCTTCACCCACCTCGTCCCCCTTCAGTCCCTATATGGGACCTGTCCACGGTCCTAGATGCCATGAAGAGCTCTGCATTTGAGCCTCTGCATTCTGTGAGCTTAAAGCTCCTGTCACTAAAGACCGCTTTTCTGCTAGCGATTGCATCAGTTAAGCGAGTGGGTGATCTGCACGCGCTCTCTGTGAGCGCCTCGTGTCTGGAATTTGGGCCAAACGACTCCAAAGTCGTCCTCAAACCAAGACATGGATATGTACCTAAAGTGCTTTCAACTCCGTTCAGAGCACAGGTTATTTCACTTTCGGCACTTTCATCACAGTCAGATGAAATAGATGCTAATTTGCTCTGTCCTGTCAGAGCGCTGAGAATATACATAGAGCGTTCCGCTGTTTACAGGCAAACTGAACAGCTCTTTGTATGCTTTGGCGGACGCACCCGAGGGTGCGCGGTTACAAAGCAGACCCTGTCACGGTGGATAGTGGATGCTATCTCACTGGCCTATGAGTCTAAAGATCTCGGCTGCCCTTTGGGCATTAAAGCCCATTCTACTAGAGGCATGGCCTCTTCGTGGGCTTGGTCTACTGGCATTTCTCTGAATGATATCTGTGCGGCGGCAGGCTGGGCCTCCCCGTCCACTTTTATCAGATTCTATAATTTAGATGTTCCGGCTTTACAAGCTGGGCTTCTTGCTGTATGAACAGATTAACCCCTTGAGGCTCGATAAGTCCGGCCTGGGTTTAATATTGTATAAGTCATAAGCATATTCCTTACGGCCCGAAGTGTCTGGCCACTCTTTATTCCTGACCCGATTATGTCCGGTCTATACTTATTGCACGAATATCGTGTTCATTCTCATGAGGGCCCGACTCAGGTCTGGCCCATTCTGAATTATTGATATCATACTACAGGCCCACCTAGGTTGGCCTGGGGTTGGTGTCGTCGGCTTTAGAGCCGTTAAGCAAGCACGGCGTTTTGCATTGGTCCCCCATAGCGTTTTAGCAAAACGCAATACGAGAGTACTCTCGTAAGGGAACGTTTCGGTTACTAACGTAACCTCGGTTCCCTAAGATGAGGGAACGAGTATTGCGTTTTGCTTGCCGTGCTTGCTCACTTGCTCAGGAGTCGCTTCAGTCGATTAACCTGACTAACCTTGCGAGAGTGGGTCTTATATACCCTAGGCTATGCAAATTATGTTGCCCCTTGTGGCGGGAGTTTGGAAGGACCTGATTGGTCCGTCCCGCCCCAAGGTCTCGCTATAGGTTGCTGCAGTTGCAACGGCACAGCCAATCAGCACGCAGCTGCTTCCTGCTGAGAGTTGTGCAGCTGCACTGCGTATAAAAGGTATTTTTGGATAAAAATTTGCTTCAATATCTCGAGGAAAGGAATTCCCCATAGCGTTTTAGCAAAACGCAATACTCGTTCCCTCATCTTAGGGAACCGAGGTTACGTTAGTAACCGAAACGTTTTATCACTGCCATGCCGCCAGCGACAGGAACACACGTTATGTCACATGTAGGTTTGATTTTAGAATTTTCTTTAAATGTAACGTCCGTAACGTCACGTCCATAACGCAAAATTAAAATGTTTACAAGAAACAAAAGGGCACGAAATGTTCATCACATTATACATTCATATCAGTTAACATTGCACAGAAATGTTGGACATTTTTGCATCAACACTGTATGTGTAGCATGAACTTATCCTCTAAAACGTTATGGACTTTACTTGGCCCTGGAACTCACCGACACATTTAACAAGAGGCTTATAAATTTCTAGAGCTTTACTGTTAAAGCAAGCTAAGTGTACACAATGCATAATCATCCCCTTGTTCATCAGGAAATTGCCAAATAATAACATTTTGTTGAACCATTGAGTCTATCTATTCCCTTTCTTGAAAACAGTTAACCACAGACATTTTAAAAACTCTGCTTGCATTGTAACAGTAAATATCTATACAATTCAATGAGAATGGTTACATACAATATAGTACAGTCCCATGTAAACATTTTAAGAATAAGTTTGTTTGTGTGTGGACAACTTTTTTTTTTCATGGTAAAGATGACCTTTGCATGGAATTTCCCTTGAACCACTTGAGCAGGTATACTGCCCCTATCGGGTTTATCCAGGTTGGCGTATAGCAATCCTGTAACATATATATAAAACACGATATACACAAATTAGAGATATCACTTCACAATGGCACAATCTTACTTTGAAAATATTTATCAAAAAATCCAGCCTAAGAGTAAAATCAAGAAAAAACTAGAAGACTTAGAGAAAAATCCATTAGATACATTTATTAAAAAAAACATATTAAAAATCTCAAATTAAAGAAAGCATGTGGACAAGACAACATTAGTAATCAAATGCGTAAACCAAGCAGTCCCAGCATGATTAAAGCTCTAGCCAATTTATTCAATCTGGTGTTATGGTCCGGTAACTTCCCTGAGATCTGGTCTGAAGGATTGATCACCCCCGTATTTAAAAAAGGAGATCAATTCGACCCCAATCGTGGCATCTGTGTGGACAGGAACACTGTTGTGCTGTATCATAAACAGCCGCATTGTCTCACACATTACAACACACAACATTTTAAATAAAGCACAAATTGGCTTTTTACCAAAACACTGCACATCAGACCACTATCCTCTTCACACTCTAATTAACAAAAACATCAAGGACAAACACAGGAAAATATTTGCATGTTTTGTAGACTTTAAAAAAGCATTCGACTCAATTTGGCATGATGGTTTACTGTAAAAACTCCTACAAACTGGCATCGTTTGACATTCTACAATCCCTGTACACCAACAGTAAAAGTGCAGTGAAAATCAATCATCACAGAACCGTGTTTTTCCGGAAGGGACGTGAAGTGAGGCAGGGCTGAAGTCTGAGTCTACACTCTAAAAAATGCTGGGTTGAAAATGAACTAACCCAGCAATTGGGTTGTTTTAAGCAAACATTTAACCCAACCGCTGCGTTAAAACGACCCATTCACTGGGTTAAAACAACCCAGTTGCTGGGTTAGTCCATTTTCAACCCAACTTTGGGTTAAACCCAACAAGTTTTGTTTTTAACCCAGCATTTTTTAGAGTGTATTCAACATCTACATTAATGATCTGGCATTAGTGCTGGAGCACTCTGTCCCCGGCCTCACTCTACACGACCACACAGAGATCAGATGTCTGCTATACGCGGATGACCTGGTCCTGCTGTCCCGCACACCTGAGGGCCTGTCCCTGCTGGAACAGTACTGTTACGAGTGGGCCCTGACAGTCAATCTGGACAAAACTAGAGTCATGGTGTTCCAGAAGAAGGCCAGATCTCAGGGACACAAACACCCGTTCACTTATAAAGGCCAGGTCCTACAGCACAGCATGAGCTATTTGGGGATCAGTATTGAATTTTTAAAAATTGGGATAAAACTTTGTAAGAAAAACTGCAATTGGAAATCGGCAAAAACATTTTAGGGAGCATGTCCAATACCATCTGCAGGGCTGAATTAGGCTTGTACCAGCTGAACATTGAGATCCAGAGAGATGTGTTCAGTTCTGGCATCACCTCCATGATCTGTATTCAGTCCAATATAAAGCCCTCCTTGCCAATGAAACCTCAGCAGAAAGTGAGCGAATGAGTGGGTGAGTGAGTGGCTGAATGGGTGGGTGGCCGAGTGAGTGAGCAAATTCATATTTATTAATACATTTGTTGAAATTTCAGATTTTTGATGGCAGACGTTAGTACCTTCGCAAATCTGAGCACATTGAGACATTTTTTGAGATCTCTTCTGAACTCTAGAGCCATATATGAGAATACTTAGGTCCTTTTCTCCTTTTCTCTACAAAGTTGCCATCACTCTCCATTTAATGTCATTGCTGTCCAGAAGAAGCAATTGTGAAATTAAATAGACAATTAAAGAGATTTGTTTTGCCATTTCCTTTCCTATGGGGAGAAAAGTCAATTATATTAGGTCCTTCTTTTCTGTGCAGATGCTGTGGTTTTAAATGGTTGTTGCGTTATCTCTCTAACTGTGGAAGTGTGAGAGGCAGGTTTTATTCATTATGAATAAAATCGTTCATTATGAAACTGTGCAACACAATACTGACTGATCCACTGATCTTGCTGTATCTTACACAGAAAAATAAAGCTGGGTGGCACAATGGCTGGTTATGTAAGATCGGACCTGCCCCAGAACTGACCCACATCTCTACTCTCATAATGTTTTTAGTGCTGTGCTGTGCAGTACTGCACTACCATGCAACAAACACACACATGCAGCTCTCGCATGATGAATCAACGCCTTGAAATGATGCGAATATGTCCCACAGTGTTTCGAGGGATAATTCAGGCAACAGACATAATTTTTTTTATTTTGAATCAATGCAACAAGAATATATTTCAGAATAATCTGTTAAATGTTCAGAGGTATTCATCTTCCATGCAACATTGTGTGTTTTTCATTTTCTTATCAAATGGTTTTGCTTGCCTATCTCTCAATATATCAACAGCCTTCGATATATATGTCAAAAAAAAAATAGTAAAATCCATCATTCACTTTAATGAATGAATAAATAAATTGAGATGGTTTCAGACCGCAAGATGGGTTTTCAACATTTTTATGGTGTCAACAAAATAACCATATTAAATGTATTTTATTCTCGTGTTACTAATGTAGCACGGAAAAAAAAATATTGTTGAGAAAATCTAACTGTTCAATCAACTTTTTACATTTAATCCTTCCCTATTCTAGCTTATGCTACTCTGTAATGTCTGAAACTTTGTTTGTTTTTTAGCACTTTTTGCGTTTATTTGACTCTTCAATAAATCGATTCCTGTAATTTGTAAGTCGTAAGCCTGTGTGAGCTTGTTCATCTCTCTCAGGTGAAATATGGAAAGAAGACCTTCAGGGCAAAGACTGACTTAAATATTGTTAGATTTAAGATCTATGTGTTGACAAAAAGTAACCTCATAAAAGAGTTTTTTTTTTTTTTTTTAAATGAACCTTTTCCCATATGTCAGGACATAAAATTACTATTAATAGTATATATAAATATTATATATACTCACTCACTCACTCACTCACTCACTCACTCACTCACTCACTCACTCACTCACTCACTCACTCACTCACTCAATATTATATATATATATATATATATATATATATATATATATATATATATATATATATATATATATATATATATATATATATATATATATATATATATATATATTATACAGTGCTGCTTGAAAGTTTGTGAACCCCTTGCAGAATTTTTGAAAATGTAAATGTAAATAAAACATTTTTTGATTTTGAATTCCAGGAAACATATAAGTATATTCTGTTGCTTCCGAAGGGCAGTACTAAATGAAAAAGGAGAGGGAAAAAAAGATATTTCAACTAAATAAGAAAAAAAAAATCAACATCTTCATCCTGTTCGAAAGTTTTCACCCCCCAGCTCTTAATGCTTCATTTCCTTCATCAGTGAATGTTTGAACCTTTTTTAATAGTGGTGTTTGAGTCCCTCAATTGCCCTCAGTGTGAAAAGATGGTTTTCAAAATCATAGAGCTACTGATGGAAAGGGATCAAATATGAAAAAAGATGCTGGAAAACTGACGAATTTTCGGGACCTGGAGGATTTTTCTGAAGAACGTCGGGTCAAGAATCAAGAGTACATAAACATTTTTTTTTTGTCTTATACAGGACAGTACTACATAAAAAAATAACATGCATCTCGTATGATCCCTCTTATTTTGTTAAAATTATTCACATTTTCACAGATAAGCTATAATAAGCATTATGGTCTGAGGACAGGTGGTTTTAACAGAAGTGATACTGTAATGCCATAATTTTGATCACACAGAAAAATCCAATGACATTTTGAACATTTGTGTAAACATTCTAGTGACGATCTGATTCATTTCGAAATGCAAATATTTCTAAGATAAAGCTGTGGGATTGGTTTTGTCTCATTTCTCTAGAATCAGATGATATATTCAATTCAACAACCAGTGTTTTCATTCTCTTTAGCTTGTTTTTCCTCATGTTCTTGCTGGTTGCAAGACACAAAAGAGGCAGACACACAAACACACAGACAGACAGACAGACAAAACAGCAGGCATGTAGACAAACACATTCACGTGTGTGGAGCTGTGACCCGCCCCTTGGGAGGGGGCTGGGTGGATGAGTGTGAATCAAGCCTTCGGGGAATGAATATTTTATAGAGTCGCTGTGATGGGGGGAGGGCCAAATAAATAATTAGGAGCAGTGCCGCTCATCAGCCTATAGCCGCACAAGAGAGAGTCTCCCCACGGATGCTGGTAAACACATTCACATAATGAAATGAAAACAAATGACTGCGAATGAAACAGCCATCAATATCTATCTTTCAGGATATGTCAACATGAACGTCATCGATCAGACTATTCATTTCATTCGGTGTTCTTGTGCTACATCTCCTCCCTCTTGCTGGGATACTTCCAGCTAAGCACACACAGCTAATATTGTTCTTCAAACAGGCAGGGCCGCGGGGCCGGAAGCACCCCTTCCTCAAATATTTATTCTAGCCTTTCTGCATCGGAATACTAAACTTGCTATCATGTAACTAGTTCCGAGTGTGTAAGTGCGTTTGTTTGGCTTTAATCTTGTCTAATGGTATTGTGTCTTTTTGTCTTTATGGCAAACTCTTTTTTTTTTAAAACAATACAAAACATTCAATCTTTCTATCTGTGCAGGATATATGTACACTGTGTACAGTATGCAAATGTTCTGTTACATGGAATCCCCAGACGACCTACTATATTAACCAAATGAGCAGTGTACGGTACATAGTGCACTGCAATGAAAACATTTATTGTAGATATAAATGTGTGTAAATGTTTGTTGTCATATGACTTCAAGCATTTCAAAATCTAAACTTTTGACCTGTGCTCATACTATGCATACACATATAATTCAATTATATATAGCCTACATAATATGCATTCTGAACATAGTCATCCATATCCTGGAGATTAGGGTAGATAGTATGATAGTATCTACACAGCTAAACCAGTTTCAACCAGTAAAAAAACCCAACATGGAAATGTTTGGCCTTTTCAACAATTTTTTATGTAACCTTACTTGATTTAAAGATGGGCCTTACCTGCATGTACATGACAGATTTCATGTCAACTTCAGTTACTGGTTTAGTTAAAGGTCCTGTTGATATGAAAATCAATCTACTGTCCCATCCCTCTGTTTATATGTACTGATTTAGTATTGATAACAACATTAGTACTGTACCGACTTTTTCAGATGAAATGTGTTGATGACTGAATGAATGATTATTTGTACCTAAGCTAACATTTAGCCTTTTAAACAGGGACTATTGCTGTTGAGCCATCTAAACTGGGGGCGGTGCCTAATTCAATACACCTGACTAGCGTCCCAAAGCAGAGCCATTTGCTTCCTTAACCTGATATGTGCTGCAACATCACTCACCATTCTGAGTAAATGGCTCACTGAATATCAAACAGAAGAGCAGGAATTGATGAACCACACACACTCCGGCTGTGAGCATGAAAGAAGGAGCAATGATGGATCAGATAAAAGCGGCCTTCTCTCTCCTTTCCATCCCATCCCCCCTCCACTCATCCATCTGGGATGTCCTCTCTGTGAGCAGGCAGACAAAAGAGGCAGGCTGCTGGCCCTCATCCCTCACTCGGCCTTTCCTTGCAGGGATAAATGACTCTCTCTGAGGCCCCTGGCAGAGGGATTGGCCCTTTTAACTAATGGCCCTGGGTGATTTTGTATTTTGTTATGTTTTAAGTAGAAAAGAATAGTGAGCTGGATCTGTGCTCTACTGTAGGATGTTGATATATGCATATTTCCTTCCCACAGTCATTTTGGGTGGTGCTCATAATGAGGAATTTTCAAGGGCGGAACATATATCAACATTGCAAGAGATTATGAAGATCATGAAGCTAGTAAATATTGCTCACAATCCGGAACCAATTTTGTCAGTGCTGTACACAAGTCCTTACCTGACAGTCCCTTAGGCCACAACAATTAAAAAGAAAACCACAGCCAAATTCTTCTCTTTGTTTTTATGTTGGTTCCATATGGTCTTAAAAAAACTTTTAGGTTTCAATTTAATGACTATAAAAATGTCATGTGGTGTAACCATCAACCAATAAGCAATAACATGAATACATGCAAGTGTACATATCTCAATAATTTATTTATTACATTTTTTAAATATTTTTAAAGGTAAAGCTATAAATACATTGCCATTCAAAAGTTTGAGGTCAGTATTTTTTTTTTTTCTTTTTTTGAGAATTTTTTAAAGAAGACTCTTATGCTCAACAAGCAGGGCCGGATTAACCATTAGGGCAACTGGTCACTTGCCCCGGGGCACAGGACATCTAAGGGGCCCTGGGCACTGTCAAATATTATGTTAGATCACGTTAAAAACGCAATCCTTACTTTCCTAATTATATTTTTGCAACCCGTTCGATCAACATATGTTAAATCACGTAAAAAACAGTGTCTGTAGCTTCTTGCGCTGCTGTGCAGCGAGCGAGGACGAGCTGTCAAGTCGAATCACGTGACTTGACGCTCTGAAATCAGTGTTGCCAGATTGGGCGGTTTTGAATTTGATTGTGCGGTTAAAAACGGGTTTGGGCAGGTGGACAAAATTTTGGTTGGTTTGGGGTCAGTTTGGTGGTTTTCAAACATCTAAATTGTACAGTCTAATTGGTTAATAACAAACTCAAGTGTGCATGACACACACCGGCCCAGCGTTCAGCGTTGAGTCAGCTGGCGTTGGTGTTGACGTCGCTGACGAGCACGCACTTTCAGCCAATCAGCGATCAGCAGGGAGTCGCGACTCGCGCTCATTCATGACAGGTTTTCACTTTTCAGCGCGAAATTGTATCTGGATATCAAATGATCGCTATGCCAAAGTGGCATAAATATACAGTAAGTTATCTACAGTAATGAGTGGGAGAGGGATCCAACTCTCAAAACGTGGATTACACCTGTGACTCAAAGACTCTTTATACATATAACTAACTCCAAGAGGTTGAATGACTTGAATTGAAATCGAATAGGCTAGTAACTTATATGACTCCTGAGCATCATCGTGTGCACACTGGCCTGATCAGGACATCTGCACCTTTTAAAGCGTCTAGACTGCGCTCTACTCGTCCCAACAGCTGCTGAAAGAGGTTTGAATCAACGATTAATTAAGTTCTGCGTTATGTTCTATATATATGTACTTCACGAAAGACATAACGTTACTAGTTCTATCTGAAGTTAAAGCACAGCACAAAAGTAAACGCATTCTTGTTGTTAATTTTTTGTTGTAGGACTATTGTACAGCATCAGTGAATGACACATTTTGGCTGTGGTGTGTGCAGTAATGTGTGCAGTAATTTTTTTTTATTTTTACATCATTATTTTGTTTTAAGGAGATAAAATGGTGCTAATCAGCCTTGATTGACATGGCAATAAAATTATATCAAATTATTTTGGCAGTTCAAATTTTGGGTGTTTTTTTCTTGAATTGGGTGGGTTTTAGTGAGCTTTTGGGCTTGGAATCGTCGACCCAATCAGTCAACACTGACTGAAATTTAAGCAGGAGCGCTAAAAGAAAATGTAAAAGAGAAAAGGAATTGAAATTAGTCGACATTATGAAACATATTCCAAAAATAGCCACAATTTCACATTGTAGCATTTTAGGAATAAAAAATCTCTGGTTTTAGGTTAAGGCTTCCCTAGCTGTCTGCTTTATTTCACTGTTGCAGTCAAAATATAGGTTGATTGGCTATATTGAAACATTTAATAATTACTCTGTAGCAGCCACTAAGTTCTGTGAAAGATTCATTGTAAAAAGTTATGTTAAACATTAGTGCATCATTAGTGTTCTGTCTCTTGAATGCACTTTATGCTGAGGCTATTACATCTTCACTGAGCATTGCAGAAGCCTGATTTGTTAGTATAGAAGTATAGGCTATATGCTCTTGGTGATAGCGACTTTGCGATTGTTGCTTTGGGGCAGGGGCAGGGGGGCCCTTGAGTCTTGTTGCCCAGGGCACAGGAAATTGTTAATCCGGCCCTGTCAACAAGGCTGTATTTTAATCAAAAATACAGTATAAACAGTAATATTGTGAAATATGATTACAATTTAAAAGATTTTTTTCTTTTTTTTTTTTTGATAGCAAAGCTGAATTTTCAGCATCACTACTCCAATCTTCAGTGTCACTTGATCCTTTGGAAATCATTCTAATATGATGATTTGATGCTCAGGAAACACTTATTATTATTATTATCAATTTTGAAAGCAATTCTTTCAGGATTCTTTGACGAATAAAATGTTTAAAAGAGCAGCATTTATTTGAAAGCCCAAACTTTTGAATGGTAGTATAAATACAGAGAATGAAATTACAAACTAATAGCATGATTATTAATTATTAATTTGTATATAATTGAGTCTCTGTCAAGTCGCACTACATGACATTTTACAAAATCATCTAACCTTGCCTCATAGTAAGATCAAATGATCTGAAATGTCAATATGTTATAGTCGTGGTCAGGATTGGCACCCTTGGTAAATAAGATCAAAGATGTCTGTAAAAATACATTTGCATTTTTATCCTTTTGATCTTTCATTCAAAAATTTAGCAAAAAAAATAAATTTTAAAAAAGGAAAGTGGGGGAAAATAACATTATGAAATAAATATTTTTCCCAAATACACAATGGCCACAATTAGTGGCGTCCCTAGAAATTCTTATGAGTAAAATATCTCTGGAGGTATATTTCCATTCATGTTTACAATTTTAAGCACACCAATGTGACTAGGAACAGGAAATTATCCAGCCATGACTTCCTGTTCCACAGGAATCGTTCATCACAATGAGTAAAACCAAAGAAAATACACTCTAAAAAAATGGTTCAATACAGCACTAAAAGTGGTTCTTTGGCTCGTAATCATAGGGGAACCACTTGAAGTGCTGTTTATCACCAAATCTTGGTGCTTCAGTTGTTCTTCACCGGTTCTTTGGGATGACTGAGGTGCTATATAGCCCAGCTACCAAATACAGAACCTGTTGAGATATGGTTAGCACCAAAAGTGGCTCCCTACAGTGTATGATTTCGAGCCAAAAAACACTTTTAGTGCCATATAGCACCATTTTTTTTTTTTTTTGTGTGTGTAGTTCTGATGTGCAGCAAAAGATTGTTGAGCTTCACAAAATAGAAATTGGTTGTTGGAAAAAGGCTAAACCATTGAAAATCTATGAATTTCCACCATCAGGGCAATAATTAAGAAGTTCCAATCAACTAAAGATGTTACGAATATGCCTGGAGGAGGATGTGTTTCTACTAATGCACAGTGAGGAGGAGAGTTTGAGTGGCCAAAGACTCACCAAGGATAACAGATAGAGAATTGTACTGAGAATTGAGTCTTGGGGTCAGAAATCCTCAAATAATAATAATAATAATACAGTAATAGATCAAATCAAATACAATTAACAGCACTGCATCACCTCAAAGTTGTTCGGGAGGGTTTCAAGAAAGATTTTTCTTGCCCATCCAAAAACAAACTCCAGCATATTCAATTGTCAGACACGATTTGAGCTTCAAAAGGGACCAGATTCTAATAGATTTTTGGCAGTAAATCCATCAGATGGGTTTGGTGCACACAGGGATTAAACTGACCCAATGCCCACGGTTAAATGCTGTGGGCCCATTTTTTTGCTGGAGGTCCTGGACATCTTGTTCAGACACGGTATTCATGAATTATCATGGATACATGGATTCTAGCAAATACCAACAGATAAAAAAATCACAACCTTGACAGCCTCTGCTAGAAATCGTATAATGGGTCGTGGTTGGATCTTCCATTAGAACAATGATCCAAAACAAACATCAAAATCCACACACAAATGTGTCACTGAGCACAAAATGAAGCTTCTGCCATGGCCATCCCAGTTCCCTGACATGAACCCTATAGAAAATGAGTGGGGTGAACTGAAGCGAAGAAGCACCATCATGGATCTGGGAATCTGAAGGATCTGGAGGGATTCTGTATGAAGGAATAGTTTCTGATCTCTTGTCATGTTTTCTCCAAACTCATCAGGCATTATAGGAGAAGACTCAGAGCTGTTATACTGGCAAAAGGAGGTTGCAAAACGTATTGAATAGGGTGCCATTGATTGTGGCCAATGTGTATTAGAGAAAAACATTTATTTCATAATATGATTTTCCTTCCCATTTCAATTGTTTTACTTCAATGAAAGGTTAGATTTTTGTGATTTAAAAAAAAAAAAGAAAAGAATAAAAGGATTAACAATGCCGATATATTTTCATAGGCTTCTTTGTTCATATTTACCCAGGGTAAATGCATTTTCAAATGAAAACCTTTGGTGTGGACAAGACCTTAGACAACAAAACGGATTACCAAACACTCAAGTGATCCATGCCTAAGGGTGTTATTGTGCAATGCTAAACACCTAAACCAAAGAACAAGAAACAGAATTAACCTGTGGCGTCCTGCTGTCATGTGTGTGTCCTCAGTTGATCTATACTAATCGCTAAGAGTGTTTTGTGAGCTGAGGTGTCAGGTAAGGCTGAATAAGGCACATACCGAGAAACACTAATCAAATCAACCTGGACCTTACAACAGTTAGCCACAGCTCATTCTAACCTCCATTTAAGTCCATTGGGTACTGGCTTTCAACTCAGTTGAACTCAGGGATTTCCTAGAAAAGAAAATGGAAAAAAAGCTTATATCATTGCTGCGGCGTGAGAGAACAAGGAGAGAGAGAGAACCGAATAGTTGCTTAACATCTGGCCTGAAAATAAGCTTAAAGAAAAGCAGACACAAGCTCAACACACACGTATGATGAATGGGTTATTTCCAATTCTGGCCTCAGACTTGGCTCATATTATTTCATTTGTTGAAGTGTTGATCTCCCAACCTCTCTTTTGTAGCACTGGAGAAGAACAAACACATTCCTGACAGCATTCCTGAAGAGGGAAAACAGCATTCAGAACACCACGGCCCTGTTTACCACATCCATCTCAGGTGATTCGATCCACAAGTGGTCAACCAAGATAGATTTTACAAGTCTAATCTCACTTTCATTCAGCCCATGCTTGTATTCAAAGCAAATTATGTGTCACTGCTTGCAAATAACAGGGATACTGAATATATTCAGTGAGTCCGAGATGTGTGTGGCAGGTGGAAGTGGCCCTCAAACTCAAGGTTTTGTCATGCATGTATATTGACTCTTAAAGGCTCTCTCTCGCTCTCTCTCTCTCACACACACACAGTCTAATCCAGTGCTTATCTGATGAGGAATGAAGTACCGTTCAGAGTGTAAGCAGTGAGGTAAAGAAATACCCAACAAACAAAAAAAAACATAGAGGAGGAAAAGTGTGCAACAGGGAAAACCCGTATAATAAAGTCTTCAGATTTGCATAGTGTGAAGCAGTGAATGATACTCGGGTTAAGCTTCAATATCAAAAAAGCGTTTATTCAATAACAGGGAATTCGGGCGTTTTTTCAGCCATATATAATATGGTTTGATGTCACTGAGAATGGAACAAGGAGTGGGAAAAGTGAGCAATTGTTTTAGAAGCAGTCCAAATTTATCGCTGTCTTATGAATTTGAGGACACGCTACATTTAGAAACTCTTTTTGGGGTGTTGCAATGTAATTTTATGACAGTTGTGTGGAGGTCTCCATAACCACTCCATCTCGCTACTTGAAGACATAGTTTGATCAAAAATTACGAACATGGCAAAATCATCTACTCATCCTCATGTCATTCCAAATCCAAATGTTTTTTTTTTCTTTTCTTCCATGTGACACAAAAGGAGAAATTCTGCAGATTGTCCAAGTAGACAGAGACCAGCAGCTGTCAATTTTCCACACAAAAAAACACAGGGGATAAAAAGGGCTGGAACAATCTGGGAATAGTGTTCCTAAACTTCTGATACAAGCAAGAAAAATTCACTAGCTTTTTAAAAAATAAGTTCTGTGTTCCAATCCAGGTTTATTTGTTGAATTATACAAATTCTGGATCTAGTGTTGAATCCTGAAATTTGTCTAGAGCCAAACATCATTGGTTTTTGTTCTGGTTGTCATTGTTCTCATTATTTAACCCTTAAAGGGTTAGTTCACCCAAAAATGAAAATTCTGTCATTAATTACTCACCCTCATGTCGTTCGACACCCGTAAGCCCTCCGTTCATATTCGGAACACAAATGAAGATATTTTTGTTGAAAGCTGATGGCTGAGAAAGGCTTCAGATAGGCCTCCATTGGCATTCAGTACATTTACACTCCCAAGACCCATAAAAGGCACTTAAAACATCGTTACAAAGTCCATCTCACCACAGTGACTCTACAATAATTATACGATGCGACGACAATAGTTTTTGTGCGCAAAAAAAAATCGAAAATAACACCTTTATCCAACTTGTTCTTGTCTTCCGTGTGTGCCTCCACGACGCATGCGCGAGAATATGACGCAGATCCGGCGCTCGGACACATGACCCAGAAGCGATTTGTTTACAAGCAGAGGAAGACGCGCGTATCTAAGCTGTTGAATTCTACATTGATCGTGCTTTAGGTCTCGGCGTAGTTCTCAAAATCAGGCTAAAGTGTGCATTTCATGGATTCCCGAACCCCGGCGCTACGTCATATTCTCGTGCATGCGTCGTGGAGGCACACACGGAAGACAAGAACAAGTTGGATGGTTGGATGTGTTATTTAGATTTTTTTTGGCGCACAAAAACTATTGTCGTCGCATCGTAAAATTATTGTAGAGTCACTGTGGTGAGATGGACTTTGTAACGACGTTTTAAGTGCCTTTTATGGGTCTTGGGAGTGTAAATGTACTGAATGCCAATGGAGGCCTATCTGAAGCCTTTCTCAGCCATCAGCTTTCAACAAAAATATCTTCATTTGTGTTCCGAATATGAACGGAGGTCTTACAGGTGTCGAACGACATGAGGGTGAGTAATTAATGACAGAATTTTCATTTTTGGGTGAACTAACCCTTTAAAATGCATGAATGTTTCGCCAAACATTATTACATATTCGGGTCTTTAGCGACCGAACACGGATGGATCTCTACCTGTTGTGATAATATAAAATTCTCCTGATATTAGAGTAACAATTACAGAAGAATAATAAAAGACAGCGTATTGTGTTACCTTTTGGAGCTTGGAAGGGTTCAGTTTGAGCAGATGTTTAATACCATCATCACTGTCCTCGTCAGAGCTCAATTGCCACACTCAGCATCTGGCTCATATTCACCATCTCATACATAAAATTATCATTTTATTCATCTTCAAAATCAATATTTTGATCGCTGACAGCTTCTACACCAGATCCACCACCGAGTGACATTGACACTAATATTTGCTTGCGTTCAGCTCTGCAGTAAATCCCTGAGCCATTTCAAGTTTTGCTGATGATACTTCCTATTCTTTTGTTTTCTGCCTGCGGTAACTATGAGCGAAACGTCACTTCATCATTGTGAATAAGGCATTGTCACCTTGTGGAATAAAGGTGAATTGCACTTATTCAGTCAACAAAGATTAAATTATTGTTGTGCAGAAAAAAAAAATACTTGCATTGTTACACACCTCGGGTCGTTAGCAACCCTATAATTTTTTTTTTTTAAATGAATGGGAAAACAGGCATTCTTTTATAATTGTATAATTGTTTTCTTGTTATATTGCTTATGATGAATTTATTGAGGAATTCTAAGAAGGTTGATGTCTAACTTTAAAAAATGAATGACGTCCCGGCGTCCCCCCCGAATGAAGACCCAAGGTATGTGTTATGCAGTTGTGGGGATGCTGGAGCCTATTCCAGCATCTTCCGCCATCTTGACAGCATCCATCTCCATATAAATCACTACCAATTTATGGAAAATGGATGATCCTTTCGTATTTTTCAGCTTCCCTCACTGCCAGCATCAGTCCTGTTGATCTGAGCAAAGCAGTATTTGGGTCAAAAAAGCGCTGCTAACATATAACAACAGTTAACCTTGCGTTTACAGATGAAAGGAAACAATCTCAGGAAGCGGACATAAATGGAGGGAAAGATAACTCTTACTTGTTATTCAATGATACACATCTATAGACGGTCATTTAATTAAGCTTAGTGTGTTTGGGTTGAGTGTTGGTGTCATTGAGGTCTTTACCAGCAGTCTGGTTTTAACTGACTCGTAAAAGATTGTGGATGTGTGTTAAGTGTTATTACGCAATAAACACAGGTATGATAAGGTTTCAAAGCTTATGCAAGCATATATTCCTTGAGTACTGGCCTACAATATGGATACACATAAAAAAACACAGCAAAGTCATGACTGAGAGAATTAAAGGCACAATGTAAGATATTTGGATTAAAATATCCAAAAACCACTAGAACAATATTAAATATTTTGTTGACTTGTGTACTTACATTATCCCAGATGTTTCCAATAATGTTTAAATCCAGAGAAATAAGCAATTTTAACCAGTGTTGTGGGTAATGCATTACAAGTAACTTGAGTTACATAATAATATTACTTTTTCCAAGTAACTAGTAAAGTAACGCATTACTTTTCAAATGCACAATTTTTCTTGAGTTTGACTGACAGCTCTCCAGCCCCCATGTTGAGAAAAATAAGTGCAGAGGCGTTGTGTGTAAACATGATGGTTATTGTAGTTCCAGACTAAATGTGAGTCAAGTCAAGTCAAGTCAACTTTATTTATATAGCGCTTTTAACAATGTAGATTGTTTCAAAGCAGCTTTACAGTGTTAAACAGGAAAATAATGCAGCATAATTTTATTCAGCTGTATAGCCATTCTGGAAAAATTTCAAGTATCATACAGTGACAGTGTGGGCTTTAGATCAATAATTTGATCAGTAATTTAGTTTAAATGGTTAATTTAGTTTATTATTTAGATGTATTTCGATGTTTAGTTGAAAAATTTAGTGTCCCCAACTGAGCACGCCAAGCCAGAGGCAACAGTGGCAAGGAAACCAAAACCCCATTAGGTGACCTAATGGAGAAAAATAAACCTTGGGAGAAACCAGGCTCAGTCGGGGTGCCAGTTCTCCTCTGGCCATTGAGCATTTATTTATCTCACTTGCACAATAAAGATTCTGTACTCCTAAAAATGAATAAAATCAGTCAAATGCAAAATCAGAGTACTATGCAAACCTCCAATAATTAAATGTTAAATAAAACAACTATTTTTAGGCATAATCTACCTTTATATTTAATTTACCAATGTCTTGCTGCTGACCTTTGGCTTTGATTATGAAAATTACTAGATCTTTTGTTTTTATTTGTAAAAAAATGTTCTCCTGCATCCTATTATACCATTATCCAGAATGGCAGCACAGCAGAGCTGCGCCCTCTACTGTTCATGTGTGAATTTGCATTTTTACCGCAGCCTGGGGCTTATTATTTCAATTTTGGTATGAAGAGGTCTTTACCGTTGCACAAAAATATTACTTTTTTGTTATAAACAAAAACAAGCCCAGCCCAGGTGAGGAAAAAGTAACGCAAAAGTAACGTAGCGCATTACTTTTCTTAAAAAGTAACTAAGTAACTCAATTAGTTACTTTTTAAGGGAGGAACGCAAAATTGTAATGCGTTACTTTTCAAAGTAACTTTCCCCAACACTGATTTTAACCAGGACCGTCCGTGCTGTCCGTGCGTCGCATATCAATGACATCATACCCGCGTTACCCTCGATTTCCGGTTTTATTTTGAAACCATGGAAACGCCAAAGATGCTTTAATACTGTCTAATAAAACTGTGTTTTATTAGACAGGTGAGCAAATGTTTGGATACAATCATCGACAGAAAACTAGTCACTGTTATATAGCTCAACACAGTCTTATTGTTTAAATCTCTTTTTTCTTGATTTACCGTGAGAACCATGTTTTACCATGCTTAATATCGAGCTAGCTCACTGCAGTGTGCAACAAGTGTCTCATATAGCCGCCGAGCAAACGCACAGTAGCATTATAACATATCTTTCAACACACTTAAATGTATCTAATATGATAAAACAGCAGAAGCTGTCATATTTTTTTAATAAGAGACCTCTAGCAGCGAAAATTTACATATTGTGGTTTAAATAAAAAAAATATATATACATTTTCAGTTGAACCGTTCCAGTTCAAAATATGTAGGGTTTCCATATTTTATCGATGTAATAGTCTCCTAACACTATGCAAATTCCATGCATAAATATAGTGGGAATTGTTGCATTTCTTGTTTAAACCCCCCAGTGAATCCCAGCCATTTCCACCACTGGTTAATATGAGAGAACGATCTCCCAACTGGAGTGGATAAGGAAATATTGAGGTCTAAGATCTCTGTTAATTTAATTTGAATTTATTGACATTTGTGCAGGTCCAAAAGAAATGGCTATCATCTAACATATTGTGACAGTATGTACACGTATTAATGTTAGCAAAGCCCATATATAATAACGTTTTAAAGCTTTATAAGCATATTTCTTAGGTCCTGCCCTAGATAGACTGAAAAAAACTGCGAAATCATGATTGAGAGAGTGAATTACAGCCTGTACAGATAATCCATTTACTCTTAAATAAATATTTCCCTCTCTTCCATTTCATTCTCTGCTCTGCCATCAATAAAGGATACTACTGACTTCCTATTAGCCGGTCTGGAGTGTTCATTGCTTCCTGCCAAGTGTCAGCAGGCATAAACACAAACATAGACACACACAAATACTCTTTTCCTGTCAACTGTTTTCACTTTTTCATTCAGTGAACTAATAACTTCCTTCCTGCACCCAGGGTTTGACGCGAGATATGAGAAGGGCGAGAGAGAGAGAGAGAGAGAATAAACAGGAGACAGCAGAAGAGAGCGAGGAACAGAGAGAAAGCCTGGCTCAGGGAGAGGAAGTGACACTAAGTGAATGATAAACAGAGAGCGAGGTCATGTGTGCAGTTTGCTCAAGCGCAACTAATAAAAGTCTTCCTCCCTGTGATCGCTATCAGTGCACACACACATCCAACTCTACATCAACACTAACATGTGTTCCTAAATCCTCGCAACCATGCAGTGACATTTCAGGGAAACTTTTATCTTCTTTTGTGTTTCCCATAAGAAAGAAATTCATACAGGTTTGGAACACCAAGTATTAATGGAATGTGCCTGATATTTTAATAGGAATTACAAATAACTACATTTGGAATCTGTGATCAGATTGGACTCATTTGAATTAAAGGGATAGTTCACCCAAAACAGAAACAGCCATTTGCTGACATTATAAAGCTTGGAAGAGCCAGGACATTGACTTGAGGGTGGGTAAATCATGGGCTAATTTTCATTTTTGGGTGAACTATTCCTTTAACAAGAATATGTGCATGCATTCCTTAAAGATTAGATGAAAGTCATATGCTTCCACCTCTCTATGATGTCCTCATGTAATATTGTATTGAAGTATTGTATCGAGCACATGATTGTGTGAGATTTCCATCTTTCCCTCCCCCTCAACTCTCATTGGATATCCGGAGGAAACTGCTGGAATAATGAAAGGCCTGAAAGCGGTTTCTTCACATTAGGGACCTACAGTGTATCTGGCCCGACTCCAAAAGATTAGCATTCACAGTCCACTCAAACACTCACACGTGTGAATCTAAACACGTTCACAAACACAGTTCATTCAATACAATACAAAATTGTATATGCTACACGCATCAGTAAACACCAACGAACCGCAGAATTAGACTTACCACTATTAAAGGGATATTCTGGGTTAAATATAATTTGAGTTCAGCAACTGTGACTTACCACAGCAATTCATTTGTTGAATGTGTTTTCAACCTCCTCTGAATATGGTTTGAGTAATCCGAATCTGTATTTAGTGCTGTGGTCACTCAATAATTTAATTCACATCAGTTCACATCCACATCAAATAATAAGGCACTACAATACAAACAAAAAACAAAACAAGAGATATCCTCATATATTGTTCTCTATTTGCAATTATTTATTTAAATAATCATGTTTTCAAAAGGAATATTACTTGCTTGGAATTAGAATTGTGAAAACACATACATTACATTTATTAACATGATTTTAATGGCCAAAAGAAGAAAGATCTATAGAAATAAAAAATAAATAAAAAAAGACTAATAATGCTATCAGTCAAATTCATCTATTCATATATTTTGTTTATTTATTTTTTCTTTTATTGGCCAATGAATCGCACCATGGTATACATGATTTGTTAATTGCATTTAATATACTTTCAATTAAACATTTGGTTTTTGTTTTATTTTTTTATTTACACAGTTTTGATTAGCTTGTGGTGTTTTGAGCGCTTTAAATAGTGAATCATTTGGTGAAGCAATTGGCTCAATATAATGCGACACCCTAATTAAAACAATAAACTTACATTTTTAAATATCACGGTTACCATCAATACCCATATATCGCGACACCCCCTAGTATGTATGTACACTGATCAGGCATAAAATTATGACAGGTGAAGTGAATAGCACTGATTATCTTTTCATCACGGCACCTGTTAGTGGGTGGGATATATTAGGCAGCAAGTGAACACGTTGTCCTCAAACTTGATGTGTTAGAACCAGGAATAGAATAGGCTAGCGTAAGGATTTGCGCGAGTTTGGGGCCAATTTGTGTTGGATAGATGACTGGGTCAGAGCATCTCCAAAACTGTAGCTCTTGTGGGGTGTTCCCGGTCTGCAGTGGTCAGTATCTATCAAAAGTGGTCCAAGGAAGGAACAGTGGAGAACCGGCGACAGGGTCATGGCCGGCCAAGGCTCATTGATGCACGTGGGGAGCAATGTGGTCCGATCAAACAGACGAGATCCTGTAGCTTAAATTGCTCAAGAAGTTCATGCTGGTTCTGATAGAAAGGTGTCAGAATACACAGTGCATCGCATTTTATTTTATATCACGTGGATGTCCGGGTGTGTGTGTGTCGCTTACCTGGGGAACACATGGCACCATGATGCATTATGGGAAGAAGTCAAGCCGGCAGAGGCAGTGTGATGTTCTGCCGGGAAACCTTGGGTCCAGCCATCCATGTGGATGTTACTTTGACACGTATCATACTAAGCATTGTTGCAGACCATGTATACCCTTGCATGGTAACAGTAGGCTGTTCCCTGGTGGCTGTGGCCTCTTTCAGCAGGATAATACGCCCTGCCACAAAGCAAAAATGGTTCAGGAATGGTTTGAGGAGCACACCGAGTTTGAGGTGTTGACTTGGCCTCCAAATTCACCAGGTCTCAATCCAATCGAGCATCTGTGAGATGTGCTGAACAAACAAGTCCGATCCATGGAGGCCCCACCTCGCAACTTACAGGACTTAAAGGATCTGCTGCTAACATATTGGCACCAGATACCACAGCACACCTTCAGGGGTCTAGTGGAGTCCATGCCTCGCGGGGTCAGGGCTGTTTTGGCAGCAAAAGCGGGACCAACACAATATTAGGAAGGTGGTCATAATGTCATGCCTGATCAGTGTATGTCTGTCAACACAGTGCTGGGCTCTGGTGTTTTTTGGACACCATTGTACTTCAAAATTGACTCTTTTGTGCTTCACAGAAGAAAGAAATTAGTACAGGTTTGGAACAACAAGATTGTGAGTACATGATAACAGAGTTTTTGCATTCATGTCACTTCATGTTATGCTACAGCACTGACTTTCTGGCACAAATTCACATTTTCACACACTTGTCTCACTGAAATCGGAAGTCTTCCGCTGCATTAGACAATGATCAGCGGGTTCTCTACAGACTTGACCTTCCATTCTGAGTTCCTCGCTGTTTACCGGTCCACACAGATCTGTTTTTCTGCATGCCTGTGATATTATGTCACCCTGTTCCTATAATGACCCCTCACAATGAAAACTGAATGTGTTTTGGGGTGGCAAAAAGTTAACCCGCACACATTTTATCCAATTCCAAAGCAAAACAATCTCAAATGTTGTTGATCTGAATGGCCAATAATGATCAGTTATGGGAAAAAAATGACAGAATATACAAGATATAATGTAGAAAGTATAACGTAAATAGATGTTATTCTCTCATAAACGAGTGTCTAAATAGCATTAGTGTGAAGCACGCAAACACATAATATGTTGTCATTTAGCTTCACAGACATACAAACCTTATTAAATCAGTAAAGCTTTCCAGTTTTTCCAGAAATATTGCTGTAATAATATTAGCGAGTGCCTTTTACAAGAGGCTTTCTTTAACTGATTTATATCATTTACAATAAGCACCGCTGCCTGCCTTCACTATGCATGTGTTTGCGAGTGTCATAAACAGGGCTTATAAAAGTGCTTATTGCAGGTTCATGACAAGAAGTATATCAAATGTAATCTGATTAGACAAGACCTACAGTAATGGGGCCTTGGACAAAGAACACATACATGCACAACACACATGGGTGGGTATACAGAGCCAGCATCAAGGTTATGCTTCCCATGATTCATTTAGCACTATTGACTGATTTGATTTTGTGAATACTGTGTGCTCTTTGATTTAATTGAGATGATCCCTTGGCTGAATGGCTAGACAGATAGCACAATAAACGTATGCAGAGACAGTGAGACTGACATTCGGTCATGGTCATGGAAAGCCTCATGATGTTCATTATAGAGCTCCAAAAAGCTCTAAGCGATCGTTGTATGGACAAGATATCAGCTTCATCTGTGTTGTGTCATATGCACCGATGTTTGAGTTATTTTTGACATTTTGAAATGTCCTTTATAGCAGTGCCTATTCCTCAAAAGTGCTGTTGTATCATTGGACGGTGTCTGTCAGTTATCAGTGAACAGACTTTTGTGGCCCATGTGTGATCTATCTGAAGCAAAATGCTAAGAATAACCAGGCTAGCCAAAACATGTAAACACACAATTTCTGTTTAGTGTGACAAGAGGGAAGCCTTTGTTAAGTCAGCAGTAGATCATAACAACGCTTCAGTGTCCTATCCTGGCTCAACTTCAGAGAAAGAGGAATTCACAGCACAGATGATCAGACATAACATGTGATCAAAGTCAAAAGAGTCTTCACAAACACAGATTAAAATCGCACGGCCTCATTGAGGTTTAGCACCAAACAGCATGAAACGTGAATGTATTGTCAGTGTGATGCTTTGATGCTCTGCAACAGTTGTACAACGTGACACAAACAACTGTGACTCAAAGGGGGATCACGGGTCTGGTTTGACAGGATTGCAGACAGCAGAGAAAACAATACTAAATGCAAAATTAAAATAAAATGAATCAAATAAATAAGAAATAAAATAAATACAATGATGTATTATTGCTGTATTGTATTAAATGTACTAATCATACATAAAAAAGTGATTGATTTTAAATCGATAAATTATAAACCATTAAAAAAACTGTAAAATAATATTCTTAAATAATTATAAACATAATTACACTATTGTATTTTAATATAAATAATATTATAATTAATTTTATAAATTATTTATTATTATTATTATTATTATTGACTAATTAAGCACATTTAAATAAATAAATAAAACACTGAGATAATAATGTATAAGTTATATTGTTACACAGTAAAAAAAAATTCAGGTCTCCAATTGAATATTTTCTAGTGACCGATCACATCTAAATTTTTCAGTTGCCCAAATTGAATTTCTGTGAATTGATGCAATTTACTTCACAGAAATTAAATTTGGCCAACTAAAAAATTTTCAATTGGAGACCTGAACTTTTTTTACAATGTGTAGGGTTTCAAACATCAGGGAAAACCAATGCTAAATAAATAAATATTATAGAAAATATTATTAAATATATGAATCATTCATAAAAGTAAGTATTTTTTATGAATAAATTAACAAATTAACTTAGTAATTTTTGCCATTTTTTAGATGAGAAAGACATCTTAAATAAATAAATATTATAGAAAATATTATTTAATATATTAATCTTTCATAAAAAGTAACTGTTTTTATAAATAAATTAACAAATTAACTTAGAAATGTTTGCCACTTTTTAGATGAGAAAGACATCATAAATAAATAAATAAATATTATTAAATATTATTAAATATATTAATCATTCATAAAAAGTAACTATTTTTTATAAATAAATTAACAAATTAACTTAGTCATTTTGGCCATTTTTTAGATGAGAAAGACATCTGTTGAAAAAAGAAACAACCTGACAATTAACAAATCAAATGTGAAATGCCAAATTGAGGGCCATCATTTATTTCCTATTATAATTGAGTGAGTTGAAATTGTCACAAAAACAATGTTTTCAGAAATGTCCACCCGCAGAGCAAACGTCCTCATCTCAC